>NC_081290.1:189091655-189394685 GCF_030435805.1 Mustela lutreola | reverse complement strand
TACAAATAAAATATAAATTTAGCTAAGAGCTCATACCACAAAAAGGGAAGAAATGATATGTATAAGCGGCAACAGAATTTACAAGTAAACACCCTGCCATTTAGTCCCCGGGCTTGTGAGGAGGATACTAAGGATCTTCTGGTCTCCCTTCTTGGGGCCTCCAGGCTGCCCTTGACCACTGAGCAAGGCTGAGGAGAGACCTTCTAGGCTCTTCCTCCAAACTGCAGCACATTTTCCAATAAGCAGAAGGCCTGTGGCTTCAGGAGGCCCTCCCAGCTCCAGTTTACCTCTGTGGTCAAGGACTGGGACTTTGGATAAACAAGCTAACACTAAAAACTTGGGTATCTGATGCTGCTATCTTAGTGGGAGCCGTCATGTTGATGGCAGTAGGGAGGGAGGAAGGAGACTTGGGCAGCCGACAGAGGGGGCCATGTTTCTGCAGGTGAGGACTCCATTAGCACCCTGGGCCTGATCCTCGGCGTGGGACTCTCGTTGCTGCTTGTGTCCATCCTGGGCTACAGCCTGGCCAAGTGGTACCAGCGTGGGTACTGCTGGGAGGGTGAGTGAGTGCCGGACCCCGCCAGCCCAGCCCTGGCCTGCCCCTCCTCTCCTGTAGCAGTGGGCACGGCTGGGTGGGGCTGCACACCCTTCAGCATGGTATCATGCAAAAATATTTCCTGTGGTGGCTGCAGTGGTTGAAGACTTGAGTGGGGGTGGCAGAGCGCTCGAATGGTTGAGGGTGGGGTACTGGGCCTTGACTGAGGGAGTGAGGTCTCTGCCTGCCCAGCCAGAGGCTGTCTCTCTCTTCCTTCAGAGCCCACCAGAGTCCATCCCCAAGGCCTGCATGGGCCTCGAGGCCAGGCTGGACAGGGGACCCCCACTCTGGCTCCTTGTGCATCCCTCCCCCTGCCTGTGGGTCTTGGGGCCCTTTCCGAAGCTTGCTTCAGCTTCCACTTCCCTGGGAGTCTCCCTGAATTTGCTCCTGCCCTCCCAGCTCTGAGCCATATCGGCATTTCCCATGGGACCTGGGAGAGCTGGCAGGGCGTGCTGGGATCCCCTGAGGCAGAAGGCATTTCTTGACCTGCAGCTGACTTCCATGGCTTCCATGAATGTTTGCTGAGCACCTACTATGTGCCAGTGTACTTTGCCTAATAGGATTTTCCTTAACATTCCAAGTAAGGTTAGAATTCTTAGTTTTTTATAGATGGAGCAAGAAGTCTGAAGTCACAGGGTTCAAGAGTGGTACAGTCTAGATTCAAGCCCAGGTCTGCTTCTTTTGGGCTCTACACTAGGACTGCCTCTTTCCCAGGGCAATTAGGGCAAATCATCCTTTAAGAATCCCTTAAAGGCGGGGGAGGGGGGATTCCTAGCCACAGGATCTGCCCCGAAAAGCTGGTGGTTCTTTCTGGGAAGATGGGCGTGTGGCAGGCAGAAGCCAATGAAGGAGCTTGGGACCCTCCCACAGCATCCTGAGGTCCAACCCAGCCACCTTGCTCCTCCCAGATCGGGCGAGGGAGCACCAGATATTCCCAGAAACGTGATGGACTGGTCTCCCTGGAGGTACTAACCCTCTCTTTTCTGATTGTCTTTCTAGGGCCTAATTTTGTCTTCAACTTGTACCAGATCAGGTGAGTAGATTCAGAGCAGATCTGGGTGAGGTTAGGTATGGAGCCCAAATGCCCTGTTTCTCTTCCTTGTCTCCTCCCCATGCTTCTAAGCAAACAAGAGTAAAGGAAGGAGCTGGGGTCTATTTAGAAAGTACCATGAATAAAAACTTGAGCATGGCCAGGATTATGGGAAACCCTGCTGATGGCGATCCTCTTAACATTTGCCCCCAGACAGGGACCAGCCATACCTTTGTCAGCTACTCAGTTTTCTCAAGAAGAATCTATTGTTGCAGGTATCGTGGTATTATTTTCTAGGGGGTATGATGTACATAGTCTCTGTCCTTAAGCATTTCAGTGTCTGTGGTGGACACAGACTTGACTACAAATAATATCATCTCAGGCACAATGTAGTGTCAGAAGAGAGGAGCAAGTGGAGACCATCAGGGATTTAGGGAGTGGGGTTCAGAAAATGCTCCTGCAGCCCCCTTATCTGCTCGCTGCCCCCAGGTGGGCCTGCTCTTCATCTGGCCCTGAGATGTGGGCCAACTCCTGTTCTGGAAGATGGGTTGGTTGAGGAGCCATGGCCAGGAAGTTCTTCCCATGCTCTGGCCTAGGGAGTTGGGCTCCCAAGGAGAGTCCAGGTTCTCAGCCCCCCAAGACTTGATTGGATCATCTTTCTCAGGAACCTGAAGGAGCTGGAGGTGGGTCCACCTTTCACCATCAGTGGCCATGTCAGCAGTTCGGATGGTGGCTACATGAAGTTCTCCGACAGGCTAGTCTGATGGGGGAGTGTCAGGCTCTGGAGCCCGGGAGAGGTGAGTGGTGAGTTCCCGAGTAAATATGATCCCCTGGTAAGGTCTTCAGATGGCACAGGCGCCCAAGCCTAACACCAGGAACTGTTTGGAACCCAAGAGATGATTCGCTTCATCTCCTCCCTGCCCCCCCGCCCCCACTTCTCAGGAGTGGGTCCACGGGAGATGATCTCAGGCGCCAAGGCCCAGGGTCATGCTGTCCTCACCACCTGCTGGCAGCAGACTGCTCCTTTCCAGCTGGGCACCCAGTCCACGTCCTGCCTTTCTTTCCTGGGGAAAGATTTCTAATCAGGTAGCAGCTTCTAGAGTCAAGCTTCTATCTCAACCCTTTGCTGTGAATCAAAGGTTCTAGATGGCCACTCTCTCCAAGAATCATCACTCCAGAGTGTCATTTTTGAATGGAAGGCCCAGGAGCCATCCTTGCTTCATGGCCAGCTGACCCCTGGGTCACACCTTCCTTCCCCTTACTCCACCCCTCCCGCCTTCAAGCACATCCCCTCTCTGCATAGCAGCTGCTTTTTCCCAGCCACTTTCTCCCTCCAGAATCCCTCATGGATCCCCAGTTTCTCTCTGAGCTTCTCTTCTGGCCTGAGAGAAGCCTCACCAGATGCAGTGGTTTAGAGGAATCCTTTCCAGGCCTCATATCTTAGTTGTTCTCCTTTTTCTTTGTCTGCAGGAGGAGACTCCTGGGGAGGCACCTGCCCCTCATGGGCTCCCCGGGCTGCCTTCAACCTCTGGAGTCTTGTTGTGGATGATGAGGAGTCACTCCAGGTGCACCATAGGCCTGCAGCAGGAGGACCCCCAGGAGGTTCTCTGGACAGAGTCTGGTAGGGTAGCACTGGCTTTCTCCTACAAACAAAAAGATAGGCATTTGCCCAGGAGTAGAGACTGGTTCCCAGGAGACCCTGAGCCTGGGGAGGGGTTCCAGGTGTCCCGGAGAACAAAGGCCTCCCAGCTCAGCCCAGTGTAGGCAAGGCCTGCAGCCCCACAGGGGAGCTCTCCACGGGACATCCCCAGGCACTTCCCCTCGAAGGGCGGACTCCAGAGGTCGGAAAACCAGTCATATCTTTAATAGGCAAAGTCATGTGGGAGTGGAGGTGATTCCAGATGCTGTTTTTAACCTTCCTACCAGAAGCCAACTTCCTCTAAGAGCTGAAGACTGATCTTGGCCTTTGCCCTGCCCTGTCCCATTCTGTTGCTTTGTTCTGGTGCTTTCAACCTCCCCACACTTCTGTCTACCACTTGGCTTTGTTTTCCCTGCCGCTGACCAGCCTCAGTGCCTCCCAAACCATTTGGAGGTCAGTGCTTAAAACAGTCTAGAAATACAATCTTATTTTGTAGGCTTCCGTGATGGGTGGGCAGGGGTCGTGGGCAGAGAGCTCAGTCTCCCTGTGTTCTGCATTTCCTGTGCCAGGCTTGCCCTGTGATGGGGAGGGCAGACTAGAAATAGTGGGAGTCAGGGAGGGACCCACGCCAGGCTTAAAAAAAGACACTAGGTAATGCACAAGGGAAATCACGAACCACATGTAGGTTGGTGGACAGCAGCACTTTTTGCCTTGTGAGTCATCGTTTTTTTCCTCTGGTCTGCCTTGCTGTGGTATCCACACCCAGATGTTGTCTTAGTAGGCCCTTAATGCACTGTTATTCCATCCAGAGAGACTGCGCTCTCAGGGCAGCTGTGGATGGAGCCGGGCCTGACAGGGGCCCAGCCCCTGCTGAAACCTGTAGTTAGAACTACCTGCCCATGTCCCAGCACCAAGGCTAAGAAGATGCAGGAGCCGAGGACAGTGATGGGTGGGGAGGACAGAAGTCTTAGTATTTGTCTTCCTATCCTCACTTCCCCAGAGCCTGGTTTCTTTCTTGCTTTGGGTTCTAGCCAGTTGTGAAGAAAGGAAAGGGTAGGGGGAAGGGAGGGAGGAAGGGAGGAAGGAGAGGGGCCTTACCAGCCCCTACCCCCTCACTTCCTGCCAGGATCTGGGGGGCCATTCTCCCAGCATCTGACTTAGCCAGGCTCTGACTTAATAAACCGAATCTCTAAATTTGGAGATTTTCATCTGGGCCCCAGTATTTCTATCCCTGAGTTGGTGAGTGTGGGGCAGAGCCCCCCGTAGCTTCGGATCCCACTCTCTCTTGAAGGCTTTATTGGGAAAGCAGCGAGGAGGGGGGATGGGGTGACTTTGACATCCTTCTTTGGATTTCAGTGCTGAGGGCTGGGCCCCATTCCTTAACCCATGGGATGTCCAGGCTCAGCGAAACTCTCCATGATGCCCCTTTCAGTGTGGATCCTGGGGCTGCAGCCCATAGGGGGCTACTCGGCTCCCTGAGTATGCTCAGGACTCTGAGACCTTGGGGAAACTTGAAAGGATGGGGCCCAGGGCCCAGATGGTCCCGTCCCAGGTTTGGTGGCTTCAGGTAGGGACACAGGGACAGCTGCTGAGGGCTGGGAGAATGGAGGGTATTTCCCATCCTTGGGAGCGGAACCGAGACTGGGCTACTTCCTCTTTCAGGGTCCTCTGACGTGTTCCCTGTCCCCTGCACCTCCTTCTTGTTTTCCTGACTTCCGCACTCAGTCCTGCTGGTGAACATACCATTGCCCTTCACCCCAGGCCTTTCCCAAGGATACAACATGTTTTCATTGAGAGCTTCAGAGATGATTAGGGAACAGGTGGCTGGAGATCTGGCTGCGGGTCTGGTTGGGCTTGGTAGTAGGACCCATGGCCATGCCAACACATTCCCTAAACCCACCCTCCCCTCTTAGCTGTTCTTCTTTGCCCTGGCCCCAAGAGCCAGGAGGCCGTCTGGAGAGCCAGCACTTCTCCGGGCTGCCCACTCCCAGTCCCTGTGCTACCCTGTTCCTCTTTAGTGTCTTTGCCAGGGCTTCCCAGAATGCCACCTCCCTCCCTGCTGACCCCTCCCGAGCCACAGCTCATCTTCATGGTTGGCTCAAGTGTCCTCTTCCCTGTGGCTTTCCCCAGGACTCCAGACTCGTTACCACTCATTTGATCCTGATGGCAAGTGGCCATGATTCTCCCATTTGTGCTGTCCCCCCCTGCCAGGGGGAGCCCTCTGTGGGCAGGGTTATGGCCCATAGTCTTCAGTAACCGTTAAAAGGAGGGCCTGTAGGAGGTACTCAGTAAAGGCCTGCTGAGTGGAGCAGAATCCTCACTGTGGTGATGGAAGGCCGCCTGGTTCTGGAGAAAGATGCCCTGGTGACCTGAGAAGGAGCAGGAGCTGCTTGCACAACACACAGTCCACAGAGAGCAAATTGCTTTCGTGTGCGTTACTGCGGCTTGAACCTTGTGGCAAACTTGTGACGTGGGCACCGTCGCCGGCTGCATATTGCATCTGGTGAGAAAGAGGCTCAGAGAGGTAGCATGCTTTGCCTAAGGCTGCACAGCCACCGACAGCATTGAGGCCTGAGGAGAGAGTGAGGCCTCACAGATGCACCCTGACCACAGGCTTAGTGGGATGAGGATGGAACCCTGGAAATACAGTCTGGTCTGGACTTGCCATGCTGTGCTCTGGGGCCATGGGCTAGTCATTCACCACCATGGGCATATATTTTAGCATCTGGATATCGAGGGATCAGATTACCTGTCCAAGGCTCCTCTCTTTACCTGAAGGAGAAAAAGGACCTTATCTGTTTCTGTGCTTTTTTTTTTTTTAAAAGACTTTATTTATTTGAGAGAGGGAGAGAAAGAGAGTGAGAGAGAAACAAAGTCAGGGTGAGGGGCAGAGGGAGAGGGAAAAGCAGACTCCCCTCTGATCAGGAAGCCCAACACGGGATTTGATCCCAGGACCCTGAGATCATGTCCTGAGCTGCAGGCAGATGCTTAACCAGCTGAGCCCCCCCAGGCACCCCTGTACCATTTTTTAGATCTCTGTATTCTCAGTGTCTAGCATAGGACCTGGCATATAGTAGGTGTTCACTGAACAAAAGATACAAGTACAAAGTATAGTGATACTTTCTCGCTTAGGAGGTGACAGGTGACAAGTATAGTTCATTTAGATTCTGATGGTCTAGGATCCAAATTATTCCTTAGCCTTTCTTTGACTTTGGATAAATCCAACCAGCATCTAAGACCAGACCGTTCCCAACCAAACCCTTCTTTACCAGCAAACTGATGTTTGCTGAACACATACTAGAGTGCAGGGCAGGGGCTCTGTCTGCAGGCTCCCTTCATTCTCACAGGGAGGAGACAGAGGATCAGGGGCCAGTGAAATGATGTGCTGAAGGCCAGGCAAGAATGGGTTTTCTTTAAAATGTCAGCCCCTTATAGCCTCTGTCCAAGTTCGCAGCTTCCCTGAGCTTCCTGGCCCCCAAGGACGCAGGCCCCTCCTGCTGGCCTCTAATCTCTTTTCCGGGTCCTCTGGTGTGGTGAGAACAGCCCTGTCCTCAGCTCTGGGCTTCTTGCTGCTCCATTTCTTATTCTTCCTTTTATTATTTTTTTAATACCCCTTTGGCCATCAAATCGTCAAATTCTGCCCCTTCTTTATGCCAGCTCAATTTTCACTTCCCCAGGGTGACTTCCTTAAGACTGGTGGATCTTGTCTTCTCACTTTTTTTTTTTTTTTTGAAGATTTTATTGGTTTATTTGAGAGAGAGAGGGAGGCAGAGCACAAGCAGGAGGAGGGGCAGAGGGAGAGGGAGAAGTAGACTCCTGGCTAAGCAAGGAGCCCAATGTGGGGCTCAGTCTTAGGATCCCAAGACCATGACCTGCTGAAGGCAGACACCTGACAGACTGAGCCCTCCAGCCCACCTGACAGACAGACTGTCTTCTCACTTTTAATTACAAATACTCTCTGGCTTCTGTAACTGAATTATTGAGTATTCCCTTGTATTCATTTGTTCATGCAGCTTCTGTAATATTCCAGGAACTGCTAGGCACTGTGGAGGCATCCAGTCTTTCTTGAGATTAACTGTGCACCCTCCTATCTGATGGGTATTTTCTGCAGGCAAAATTCAGGTCTTCTACCTTTTCTGAGTTCTCTATGGTAGCTTATATGGTTCTGTCCATAGCCAGGAATGACTCAGGAGATTATGTTGTATATTTCTCAGTCTTTTCAGGGAAGCTTGGGCTTTACTTTATCCCTGGTCTAGTCTTAGGTGCTCTGAAAACCAAAGCTTCTGATTTTCTCTGCCTGTCCTCAATCATGTGCAACACTGCAGCCGTCATCAGATGCAGATCTGGACACAGAGCACCCCACAGTGACTTTTTCTGTCTAATGGCTCCCTGAAGAAATGGTCAGACCCAGGAAGAGGCTGGGCCGGTCAGGAAGGGCTGTGCTCCCCTGTGGTAATGATGTTGTCTCATGCCAGTGGCCATGCAGGGGCCAGCGTCTGGAGTGCCTTCTTTCTGCCCCAGGAGTCTAAGAACCCCAAAGTGGGAGCACATAGGCGTATCACTACTATATTTAAAAAATTGCTTAGTGATCAAAAGCTGTCGAGAAGCAGTGAGATTTAAGCAGATCTGGTACAAAACAGGAAGCCAGTGGCCTGGTGAATTCTCACATTTGGAGACCAGAAGTGAAAATGTTTTGTCTGCCCAGAGTAGCAACAGGCCAACAAAACCACAGGTGGGGTGGAGCTGGAGACCATGGCCTTGGTGGGGTCCCTGTCTCCTGGATTTTTACCTGCAAGGCTATGGGGGTTTTCTTCCCCTCCCCCAAAGCCTCAGGATAAGGTTTTTCGTGTATAAGCAGGGAGCCATTAGGAAGGAGATGAGGGGAGTATATACAGAGCCTCACGTTCTGTGGTAGCCCTGGTAGCTGGGGCGGGGGGGGGGCGGGGGAGGGGCGCCAGGTGCCTTGTTTGGGTAAGGCTGCTGTCGGACTTGAGGACACCAAGTTCCCTTCCAGCTGTGATGCTGTCGCAGAGCGTGGGTGACTTCAGTTCCACAGGGCTGAAGGGGGCAGGGGAGGAGGTAGTGGAGTCACCTGTGTATGTGTGTGTGCGTGTGTGTACACTGCAGAGTCCTGACCCATGGAGAAGGATCTGTACTGTTGCCTGCTATATCCTCAGAGGGCCTGCCCATGGCAGATGCTGAATGAATGTTTGCTAAAGGAGTGAATGACCGTGTACTGAATATTTTCACGGTCCTTTGCCTTCTCTCCTGACCACATTCGCTGCTCTAGACTTCCTGTTTGGTCTCTAGCCCTGGGTCCCTACAATATTTAGGAGCTGGAGGGTAAATATCACAGGGAAAGGAATGATCATGGTATAATATGACTAAGCTAAGAAGACGACAGACCTGAAAATAAAATTTCAGTCAAATTTACATTCAGCCTGCTTTCTTTTGGGCTCAGTCTAATGTCTCCCAAGGAAGAATCCAGCTTCAAGCTACCATTGCCAGCCTTGCCATGGTCATGCTTGGATATCCTACTTCCTCAACCCCTTTCATAGGTTTTTTTTTTACAAAGAATCCATTCGTTCATGCGTTCATTCTTCATCACATTTACCGAGCACTTTCCTGTATGTTAGGCTTCAGTTGGGTGTGAAGGACACCGGGATACAGAGGTCAGTCAGAGAAGTTTCTGTTCTCTAGAGCTCACAGTGGAACAAATGCACATTCAGTGGTATGTTCAGCGACAGCAGGATGCCCAGGGCATTCAAGGGAGAGGTCAGACCGAAGAGTGCTCTCTGCAGATGGCTGGGAAGACGGAGGCCCAGAGTTGACAGGACATGACTGAGTGAGCTGAGCTGAGAGGAGCAGCAGCCCTTCCTGGAGCACAGCCCTTCCTGACCGGCCCAGCCTCTTCCTGGGTCTGATGATTTCTCCATTTCCCGAGTTCCGGGCCAGCCCAGTGTTCTTTCCACTGCATGGGTCTGTTGCCTCTTCCTCTTTGTCCGTGGGGCATCTCCAGACCAACAGCCTTGCCATGGAAGCCTATCTCTGGATTCATCCATTAGTCTGGGTGTCTGGTGCATGCTTCCATCATGTGAGGGTCCTGTGGCCATCAGTGCATCCTGCCACTCAGGCCTGCTAGACTGCCTGGGTCCTCCTGTCGCCCTGGGTTTGAATGGTGGGCTCAGATCTTATAATCTCTCAAGTTTGGGGAGAGTTTCTGAACCTCACTTAGCATAATTAAATAAATCTCACTTCATTCCTTTCAATTCAGTCCAAAAAGTGTGTGTTGAACCCCCTGGGTGGGTCCTATGCCCCCATGACCCCTGGGAACATCTCCCTCATAGCATGAACAGCAGGTGCCCCAGTGCCCTGTCTCTCATCCTTGGCTCCACCCCTGATTCCAGACAGTTCCGAATGGGCTCCCACTTCGTACTGACAAATCTCCTCTCCAGTGCTCACTGCACATCACTTGCTAACCGCCCTGGCTCCTTGTGTTCTGGGGGGACCCGTTCAGCCCCTTGTACCAGTAGTCTGAGAGTGTTAACACCTCTGGGGGAAGCCTCAGCCCGCTCAGAAGCTGCTGGATCAGGACTTCTCTTGTCAATGCTCAGGGACCGTTGGAAGAGGCCTCTACCTGCTCCAGGGATCAAGGCCCAGTTGCTCCCAGCAGGACCAGCTTGATAACATATTCCTGCTTGGGTTTTTTCTTCTCCTGGTTTCTCACTCTTGTTCCCTGGGATCACCTTCCAAATAAACCACCTGCCCACAACTCCTTGAATTGTGTTCTTGCTTCTGGGGGGGGGCAATCTAGGCTAAGACTGCGCTTACACCTTTGTAAGCTTACCCTTATTCCTTTATTTACTTGCTCTTTCTTTCTTTCTTTTTTTTTTTTTTAAAGATTTTATTTATTTATTTGACAGAGATCACAAGTAGGCAGAGAGGCAGGCAGAGAGAAAGAGGCAGAAGCAGGCTCCCTGCTGAGCAGAGAGCCCGATGCGGGGCCCCGCATCGGGCTCGATCCAGGACCCTGGGATCATGACCTGAGCCGAAGGCAGAGGCTTTAACCCACTGAGCCACCCAGATGCCCCTTTACTTGCTCTTTCATTCAGCAAATACAAACCATCTACTAGGCTCTTGGTTGTGGGACTGGAGGACTGAGCAAAAGAGAGAAAGTCTCTGCCTTCATAGAAAGATCTGCTTTATTGGGAGAGAGAGGCTATGAGCAAATAAACACAAAGAGGTCCTAAAACTTCAGGTAATAAGTGCTCTGATGGAAAAAAGCTGGGGATAGGAGTGCAGTGGAGACAGGGAGGATACTTGGATAGGGTGGTCATTAGAGACCTCCCCAAGGAGCTTGCGTTTGAGAAGACACTTGAATAAATGACCTGAGGTGGCAATGAGCTTGAAGCAGGGTGGGCAGAGGGGAGAGTACAGGAGGTGGTGTGTGGGGGGTGGGCAGATACTAACTCCTTGGGACTCTGCCTCTCATTTGGACCAGAAACAAAGGAGAGGGCTTTCAGCTAGGGAATAACATGACCTGAATTGTATTTTATAAAGATCACACTGGCTGCTGTACTAGACTAAGCATACTATATGAATCATACCTTACTAGACTAAGGCAGCAGGTGTGGAAGCAGAGGGACAGTAAAGGGACAGTCATCAGCATCCAGGTGGCATTTAAAGGCATGGACTAGGGTAGAGTTTAATAGACATCACATCAAGTTCTTCTCTAAAGGAGCGAGCTTCACAAGTCAGTGTGCAGGGGGTCACCTGTACCTGATCACCTGTAACCTATTTACTAAAGCCGGACCCTGGGAATTAGCATCCAGAGACTCCTGGCCTTGGAGATGCTCAGGAAAAGAAGCACCCCTCAGATGACTCTGATGCAGGTCGTCCTTTGAGAACTGTCCTTAGGGACAGGTAGATGGGAATGTCAGGCAGTGGAGGGTAAGGAATACTGCCAGCATCATGGTGACCAGGCAGCAGGATCCTCAGGAATGTTTCTCTTCTCTCCAGGGCCATCACGAGGCCCTGACCTCCATCAACTACTCCTTCCCTTTGTAGGTAGAGGTGTATGGGTGTGGCACCCTATACCCAGACCTTTGCCAATCATGTGCCAGTCTGCTCCAGGCACCCTTGCCTGTGTCCCCTTGGGAGCTTACACCCTGTATGGAGCAGATGCACATTTTTGGTGGGTTGCAGCATGAATGAGGCTCCTGGCTGGGGTCTGCAGGATGGGTGCTGGGCACAGGCATGGCTCCAGTCACTCTACAGAGATGGTAGCCTGCTTTTCCTCTAGGCAGGTCAATAGCTGAGTATTCTCACTGCAGGTGGGCAGCAGGGAGAGTGGCCAGTGCCAGATCCATGTCCTCATCTCCTTACCCAGGTGTGGGCTCTCCCATCTGGTGGGGCACACGGAGTATATCCAAACCCTCAGCTCTGAGCTCTCCCCTATTGCCAAGCCTGCCTCACCAATGCTGGAGGACTTTTTCCTTGGGTGACTTGTCATAAGGAACCAGAATTCTCCACCTCCTCTCTCCATGTCTCCTTTCCTCATGCATATTTCACTTTCCTCCTCCTCTCCATGCTGGAGTGGGATCAGTGCCTCTCTCCCTGAAGCCTGCCATTCAGTCTTGCCAGCGCTCTCTGCAGAATGTCTTTTGAATCTGTCACCTGGTCTCCATTCCTGCTGTCCCTGCTCAATATTGTCATTGGATCGGATTACTGTGTGAGCCCCTTGTGGAATGAATGTGCCCCTTCCAAATCCGTATGTGGAAGCCTGGAAGCACATTAGGAGTCCATATTATCAGGAGGTGGGGCCTTTAGGAGGCTGTTAGAGGTCAGATGAGGTCATGAGGGCCAGGTCCCCATGATGGGATGAGTGTCCCTATAGGAAGATGATGACAGGGGTGTCTGGGTGGCTCAGTTGGTTGGGCGGCCAGCTCTTGGTCTCAGCTCAGGTCATGATCTTGGGGTCCTGGGATCAAGCCTTGCAGGTGGGGAATCTGCTTGGCGATTCTCTCTCTTCCCCTTCACCGTCTCCTGCTCAAGGGCGTGCTCTTTCTCTCTCTCAAATAAGTAAATAAATACTTTTTTTAAAAAAGGGGAAGAGAGATCAGGGTGCTTGCCTAGCTGGAGCTCTTTCTCTCTCTCCTCCTCCTCCTCTTCTCTTTTCCCCCTCTCCCCTCTCCCTTTTTTCTCCCAGGAGGACAAAGGAGAAGAGGGCCTTCTGCAAGCCAGAAAGCGAGCCCTCACCAAGAACCAAATTGGCTGGCACCTTGATCTTGGACTTGCAGCCTCTGATGAGAAGTGTCTCTTGTTGATGGTATTTTGTTATGGCAGCCCAAGCAAACTAAGACCACTTCCTCTTCAGCTTCTTTGCCTCTAGTCTCCGTTCCTTATTTTCCCATCTGAGTTCCTTTCATGGCACTCACCACTGATTGTAATGATGTGTCTGCTAGTCTGTTACTTGATGTTTATCTTCATAGCCAGATGGCTCCCTCCATGAAGCTGCACCTCTTTTGTTCCATCTGGACCCAGGGCTGGCTAAGCACCATGTCCAGCATGCAGTAGGTGCTTTAAAATGTTTCTTGAAGAAATGAAAGTTTGACTACACGCACCTCCAACCAGGTCTCCCTATGTTCTGCCTTGTCCCTTCTGACTCATGCCTTATGCTTTGGCCATGGTTATCTTTTTATTTTATTTATTTTATTTTTATTTTTTATAAACATATAATATATTTTTATCCCCAGGGGTACAGGTCTATGAATCACCAGGTTTACACACTTCACAGACTTTTTAAAACACTAATTCCACCCAACCCAACCCTTCCTTGTCAGGGTGTTTATTGGCTCTACTCCCCCCACCCTGCTCTGGGTCGAATGTTTACGGGAGCTAGATGAATTTAAGATCAAACTGATAGTGAGGAAAGGTGCTGTGAATCATTAATAAATATGCATTTAATTTCAAATTGTGGATGTGTTTTCCAAGTAACCTTGAAACCCACAAGCACTACAGGAAATGGATGAGTCACACCTCCCACTACCTGGTGTCCTCTGGGTTGGGGCTACATAGAGTTGGCCCTCACTGCCTGAGCCTGCCTCTCACGGCCACCAGCTTGCTGTCCCAGGTGGCCACAGCCCACAGCGCCCGTCTCTGTCATCCCCACGTGGGGTTGTGAGAGCTCCCATCCAACAGGGCAGTGTGTGCCATGGGGTGTGTCTCCTCACCCCACCACTGTGTGTATTCTGGGATGGTATGTTGTGTACCTCCCAGGGGGTTGGGGTGGGGGTAGAGATCTTCAGGGAAGACAAGGCAGGCTCTTTGATACAGCTATTTAGAAAGCCAGGAAAACACAGTTCAATAGAAATTTCCTCTTCAGTCAGCGTTGGTCCATTTCCCCTCTCCTTACTAAGAGGAAGTTCCGTTAGCTCATAGAAACCCAGAATCACACATTCCTCAGCCTGGAAAAGCCCTCGAAGGAGCTTACTCAGTTTAAGAACAAATGGCCTTCTGTGAGGGTCTTGAATCCAATTCTGGAGAAGCCTATGAGTGTCTCAGCGCCAGCTGCAGGAAGGACTCCGTTTCCCCCACAAGCATCGGCTGGGCTGGGCAGGAGACCCAGTGGGAACTCCTGTTCATGCTTCCCGAGGAAAGCCGGCAAGGCCTGCAGCAGAGCCCACATCCTTGGACTTGGTTCTTCTAGCTGCTCTGCGCTTGGTCTCTTCCTGCCCAACTGGTTGCTGATTCCTCTTATTCTCTCCATCTTCGTATTCACCTCTCTGTTGCTCTCCATCCAACATGCCTCATGGGCCTCTTCCTGGGGCCAGAGGCCATCTGCCACACCCGATGCCAGGAGACCCTAAAGCTCTTACCAACAGGACAGGGCAGGAGGCCTCCATGGCAAACGTCTGAGCATTTCCAAATGGTGTGGTATTGGCCAAGATCTCTGGTAATGCCAGGATTGGCACTTCCCAGAACTGTATCTCCTCAGCGCAAGACGGCAAGAAGTGCTGTCAGAGGTGACACAGAGGAACAGGGGTGAGGTGTCCCCATTCACCTCCTTGAGGATCCAGGATGGGACAAAGGGCAAAGTGCATTGGAGACTCTGGCTGGGGCCCTGAGTGTGCTTCATTCAGAAGGCTGAGCTTGGGGAGAGACTCAAACCCACGTGTGGCTTTTCGTGGAAGGAGCAGGCTTTCTCTCAGAAGCAAATGCAGATGGCTTCCGCACTTATGAGAAGCACCCCGTGACACCCCTCCACGTCGAGGGGAGCAGGTGGTGAGGCTCCAGGTAGGTCTGATCTCTTTTCCAACAGGTCAGATGCCACACTCAAAACACTATGTTCTGCATTTACTTTTCAACCTTCAGAAAGAAACTTCCAGTCCCTTCCATACTTCAGGTTAGTGTGAGGACGCCTACCTGTGTCATTCTGACTGGAGCTGAGTCTTTGCTGCTGCTAAAGCGACATGACACATCTAACTCGTTATCAACCCCAGTTATCAACAATTTGAGGCTTCCACCAGCCACCGTGTCATCAGAAAGTTGACTGGTTTCACAGGATTCCTGAGGTCCTGACAATTTATTGAAGTAAAAAACATACATGGCTGATTTACAGAGCCTGTCATGCAAGGCACATTCACACCCACCACCTTGGTGACCCCGCACCCGTGTCCATTGCACACATCAGGTGTGGCTTTCTAGTTTTACAGATAAAGAAACTGAGGCCCTTCAGTTTACAGATGAGGAGACGCTGGAAACCATGGAGTCAGAACAAGAACCTCCAGGTTCTTGAGATACCCAGAATCCTTGCACTGGACCATGCTGCTGCTTCAATAAATACGTGAACAAAATAAATAAATAAACCTTTCAAGAGAACCCTGAGGAACTCTCCCTCCAGCTCAAGTTTCGAGAGGGAGTTCAGGTATCAGAGGGGCACATCAGAGCCTCCGGGTATGATGTGGTGAGGGAGTCGGGGGTGCGTCTTGGTGGATTCTCTGAGCTAGTGTCCCTTCTCAGAATGCCACAGAAAAGTGCAGGGCTGAGGGGTGACCCGGGTTGGGGGGGCAGGCAAACCCCAGGCCTGTCATTCGCTCCCCACCAAGCTTTCTTGCCCAGGCACTGTAAACTGGCTTTGAAGGTAGAACCCAACCTGGACTGTGGGGAGGCAGAGCCCATACCTGTCCCCTTCACGGGCCCAGGGCCAGGTGGTCCTCTTAGTGTGGACTTCTGCTAAATCTGTTAACCCCCAGCATGTGAAAAAGCCGTTGTGTGCACATACGGGTTCTGCAGCCACTTCCTCCCAGCCCGGGGTCACACCAGGCTGGATACGTCAGGCCTGACGCCAGCTTGGTTACCATCCAGCATGGAGGGCCCACTGGACACTGAGTCATTATTCCACATGCGTTATCAGAGGTTAAGAGGGCCTCTGAGAAGTGGCTGGCCCAAGCTACACAGCTGGATGCTGAAAGAGCAGGGGTCGGAGCCCAGTGCTGTGTCCTGTGGATCTGTAGCTCAATGCTAGCAGTAAACGCAAGCGCAGGTCCCAACCCTGACCCTCTGGGCCAGGCGAGCTGGTGCCCACACCAAGACCACCTGAAGGGCTGAGTTTTGCCCAATACAAAGAGCCATGATTTCTCTGGTACCGTCAGCAGGATGGTGGCGGCATTAGGGTGAAGGGAGTAAGTGGCTTGGCCTTGGGGGCTTCATCCCCTCCTCCCCGGTGGCTCCATAATTGGGGCTGGCCGACTGACTGACCCACTGGACACATCCTAAGATCTTCCATGACAAGCCCCCTGCCTGGGGGGGCTGCCAGCTGGGAAGCTTCTCCATGTGATCATCCCAGGCTGACCAGCTCGGACCATCCAGAGATCAAACTTGGTCTGCTCCTTCTTTGTCCTCCTAGAAATGACCCCTGCAGGGAAGCGCCCACCATTCCAGCCCTGGCCCTTGGCTGTTTTGGAGGCGAGGCTTGAGTCCGAACTGACTTCAGCTTGGATCTCCCCACAGTTCCAGAAAACCCTATGACTCCCTTCAGCAAATACTCTGTCACTGACTCCCTTCAGCAAATACTCTGTCACAGCGCAGGAAGAGCACCAAGGAGTGGGGAGATTTCCGCCCTGCCCTTCCAGGCTCTGCCCCAGTCTTTGGAGCCCTCCTGCAGCATGGGCCAGCGCCACCCCTACAGCCTGCAGGAGTTTAGCAAGAGACTCTCTCTCTGCCCTGGGCCCTTTAGCCAGCCCTACTGGGCCTGGCGAGCGCTGGTCCCCCCACCCCGGGCTTGCAGAAGAGTGCCCACATTGGCCTCATGCATCTGCCCCTCAGGGGCCCTCAGCTGAAATCGAAAGCAGTCCCTTAGCCTGAGTCACTCACTGGAGTGGAGGCTGGAGATCAGTGGCAGGGTGACCAGGTTTGAGTCAAAGCTGCCCAGGAGACCAACTGGGGCTGCCACACTATCTGGATGGGCAAGATCATGGGCCAAGGTCCAGTCAGATGCTCCTAGGTCAGCACAGCTGGTCATGCCCAGGAGGGACCACTGCTCAGTTGGCTGGTCCCACTGTCCGGTTGAGGTCCCTGAGGGAGTGACAGTCATTCCTGGGTCCTGTTTCAAATAGCCCTTGGCCAGCACTGGTGGAGGCCAGCCTGCCTCGGCATCCAGGCATGTCCTAAGCCTGGGGCCAAGGCTGTCTGTCAAGGAGGACTCTTCCTCCAGGCAGCCTGTCTTGGCTGCTTTCTCCTCTGTGCATCTGGTCTGCTTCAGATAGCCCCGGAAAGCCACTGAGGCTGGGTCTTCTTCTCCAGGCCCCTCAGGCCCAAGGGGATTGTTGGAGCCACCATGCCCACCCCCAGGCTGCCCCTCAGAGTTCTGGACTAGGCCAATGCCACTGTCATCTTGGTTCTTGCTGCTGTCCCCCACCTGCCGCTCCCATCTGGGGCCAGTGCCAGGACTCAGGCTGGGCTCCTGCAAGCAGATCCCGCTGTCTGTGCTGCTGCTGCTGCCGCTGCTGCTGCCCTCCAGCTCTGGGATCGCCCCCTTGCCTACGGTCCCTCCATCTTGGAGGTGGGAGGAAGGGAGGAGGAACTGGGGTTCTTCATTCTGCAGGGATGGCTTGCCACTGCCAAAGCCACTGTCCGTGCTGCCGTGCAGTTCCGAGTTTTTCAGTTCTGGGGACACTTTGGGGAAGGCCTCCTCGTCCAGGGGATTGATGGTGTCCTGAGGCTCGGGGTAGGGAAGCCGGCTGATGAAGCTGGAGGGCTGGGGCTTCTCAAAGACCTGGATAGGAGAGAAGCAAGGGTTACCTGTGGGAACCCACTCCAGGGGCCAGGAGGCGGGCTTGAGAAGGTTCTGCTCTAACCGAGAGGCCCATGGAGCCACTTGCACTTTTTATTTCACTTCAGAATCTACCTTTCCTCCCAGTGTGATTTTCAGTCTGGCTCAGGCCTGTGTGCTTGCAGCAGCCCAGGTGGAATGGCAAGCAGAATGGGAGCCGGCCCGGGAACGGAGAATGTTCTCAGCCCCAGCAGCAGTCCTTTCCAAACCTGAGAGCAAGCCAGACTCCTCTAGATAGATTTAGAAGTGTGTTTCAAACTTTTTTTTTTTTTTTTTTTTTTTTTGGCTAGGATCCCAAATAAGAAATGTGTTACATAATAGCCCGTTTATAGATAACCCACAAACTGAAAGCAGTTTCACAAAATACTTCTCATTACTACCTGGGTCTGTGACTTATACTACTACTCTCTTTCTGTTCTACTCCTGTTCTAGTCTATCCTACCCTGTCCTATCCCATCTCCTCTATTACCCTCACTTGTCCATTTCCTTTTTTAAAATGCTGGATGTGAGACACCAAATTAAGTTCTCCACCCACCAAGTTGTGACTTGCACAAAGATGGGGTGGCTGCCACACGGGGCAATGTAATGAGCACAGAATTAGCAGTGGGGGAGGACCTGTTCCTCACAACCTGCCCGGAGCCCCAGGGAAAGTCACTTAATCCCTCTCCCCCTTGCTGTTCCATCTCAGCCACACTAGGGTTCTCTCTGCTCTGGAATGCCTCAGCTCAGTGCTCTCAGGGCCTTTGCACATGCTATGCCCTGTGGCAGGAACTCTTCTTTTGGCACTTTCTGGCTGCGTTGTCCTATCAGTTCAGTCTCAGCTCAGATGTTCCTCTCCAGAGAGGTCATCCTGATGATCCTGGCTAAAGCAGTGCTCCGACATGCTCAACATTCACCTAGTTTACTTCTTCCTAGCACTTGGCTCCTGAAATTCTTTTAAAATTTATTTTTGGTCTCCCATCACAACCTGCTATCTAGCTACATTTCCCCCTCACACACAGCAGAATATAAGCTCTTGGAGGAAAGGAGATGTCTGGTTTTGTTGGCCACTCTGTTCCTGGAGCTTAAACTAAGCTGGCTCTCATAAGGTTTGTTGACTGACTTACTAACTCACTGGGACACACCTATCCTCATTCCCTTTGTAAGTTTGGACTCAAATGCAACTCTTATTGGTTGAGTTCCTATGAACATCACACAGGTTGATGATTAAGGATATCAGACTGCATGGTTCAAATCCCAGCTCTGTCTTGCATCAACTGTGTTGCCTTGGCTGAATTATTTGCCCTGTCTGTGCTTTAGTTCCTCACCTATAAAACAGAAATAGTGACAGTACCTGCCTCCTCATGTTGTAGTTAAGCAAGTGCTTAGAATAGTGCCTGGTGCAGAGAAAGCACTCGGTCAGTATTGGGTGAACTGAATTTAACTCTTCAATCTCTAAGGAGATATTCGAACCTCAGAGACATGAGATGACTCACACAAGGTCACAGCTGCAAAGAGCAAACCTGTAGTCCACTGTCCTGATCTGAATTCCCTGTCTGGCCAAAGATCAGATCCAAACAGCTCATGGCTGGGAATAAGCATATGAGTGTTAAAGTACTCTGTGCACTCGAAGTTGTTCATGAAGTTAGCAATGATGGCCAGTGCTAGATGAAGGCAGCTGGGCTGCGTTTGTCTTGAGGAGGAAAATATTCTCCAGGAGAGCTCACTTCTGTGATCCAAATGGCACAGAGGGACAAACACCCAGAGGCTGGTCTCCTTTGGCATTTTGTACCTGTGCCTCTTTCCCAGGCTTGCATTAGAAGTAATAGACTCCATGCTGGCTGCCCTACTGGGCTGTAAAAGAATCAGCTTCTTCCTGGACCACATCTGGCCTGTCCTTGGTGCTTACTTCAATGATCTCATCCTAGATGCTCTTCCAGCTGCCCAGCGAGGAATCCCTGCTCCAGTTGCCAGGACCACCCCTCCCCCACCCCTTTGCTTTCTCATCCCTTCCTGAGGGCAGGCCATGTACCTGGCCCGGTGCATCCATGTCTGTGGATCCGAATCTCCCGGGAGCACAGAGAAGAGACAATGAATTACATACTTCAGTTAGGCACATTTTAATCCTGTAAGGCTGTAGGGGCTGCCTGTTCCCAGTCTCCTCATCCTACCACTCTGGATGGGCACTGGAGCTAGGAACATAGTCTTTGCTGCCTGGATAAAGACCCTAATTAGGCCCGCATTCCCACTTCTCAGAGTTCTTACTCAACATAATTCCAGAGGGTCTTTGTCTCCTTATTTTTCCTAGAAATCCTGGGAACCCTCGGAGGGGGGAGTGCCCTCCCAGCTATTTTTCCTAGAAATCCTGGGAACCCTCGGAGGGGGGAGTGCCCTCCCAGCTGTGGCCTTTCCTGGGGCCCCCTGCCTCCCTGATGGAGCCGGTCCTTCCCAGCAGAGCCTGTGGCCCTCACAGTGATGCCCCCTGTGGGGATGAGGCAGCAGCCTTTGGGGCGACTTGAGTCCCAGTCGGGACAGGTGGAGGTTTGGAACTGCTGCTGCATGCTGCAAGCTGAATTCTGGGGGTTGGCTTAGCCCAAGTGCAGCAGCTGCAGGCACTGTGTGGCAAGAGGAAGTGCTCTGGGAGGGGAGCGGAGAGCCTGGCCACCTCCACGACCCCAGCTCCTAGGCAGTACCCCCCACTCCGCTTTCTGCCACTTGCAGCAGCCCAGGGCTGGACTTCCAGTCCTGTGTTCTTCCTCTTCTGGTGCGCAAATCCTCATCAGCTGGTAGGGGTGGGAAAGAATGGGCTCTTCCTGAGTTTTCCTGACTCTATGGCCCCCGTGTCTGTAATAATCGCTCCATGCCTCAGTTTCCTTCCTTGCAAAATGAGGCTAATAACCTCACCTGCCTCAGAGGTAGGAATGCAAAGGGGTGGGCCCATGGCCTGTTGCTAGTAAATAATTACAAAATGACATGTAGGGTGTTGGGACTACTCAGTATGTGCCTTGTTGGGGGCCTCTTAGAAGGCAGTGTTCTTAGCACTGGGCTTTGCGTTTAAGCCTTCCCTCTGTCCCCATGGTCCTTGCTGAAGGGGCAAGGACCCTCCTGTACTGCCAGGGCTGAGGGAAGGGATTATTTGGGAGGGAGCCCCCCTGTCTGCTGGACTCCTGACATGGCTAGGAGGGATTGGCTAGGAGGGATGGGCCTGCGGCCGCCGCGAAACTTACCAGGACAGTGGGCAGCTTCCTCCGGCGCCGCACGTACAGATGGAGGGCCAGGCAGTAGGCCAGGGTTCCGCACAGCAGCGGGACGAAGGTGAAGAAGATGCTGAGGTTGGTCGCAGTGAAATCTGCAGGCCCAGAGGGATGTGTTTGTGGCCTGGCTCCTGGGAGTCCATGACTACTCTCAGGAGCCACTCGTCCATGGCCCAGGTGATCTCTCCTAGGCCACAACCAGATGCTTCTGGATCCTTGGAAATCCCTGCCTGGACTTCCAAGCTCTGTTCTGAAGGGATTTCCTCACTAGACACACTGTGCTTCTAGCCCCACACACGGTTCACACCACAGCATGTGGAATGGGTTGGGGTGGGGGCGGGATGGTACAGCAGGTAAGAACGGAGGCCTGACTCCAATTCCAGCTCCACCACTGACTCAGCCTCTCTGAGCCTCAGTTTTCCCATCTATAAAATGGGAACGGTAATAGTGCCTACCACACAATAGTGAAGTACACAGCACTGATCATCCATCACCTCGCTTAACTTATGTCACCTGATCCCTATAACAACCTTAGGAAGTGAATACTATTATCATCCCCATACAGAATAGGATCTGGGACCCAGAGAGTTTAAGTCACTTACTCAAGGTCACTTACCACATAAGTGGTAAAGATGAGATCTGAAGCCAGACCTAGACACAAAACTTTTTCTTCTACCAGTGAGTGAATGTTAAAAAAGTTAAGGCTGCCTGACACAGGGATGATGCCTTAACTCCACTTATGTGAGAGTGAGGCTAAATGACAATGAACTTGTGTGAGTTTTCTTCGTGACTTGAAATGCATGGTAAAAATACAGGGAGTCACTCTGGTCTTTGCTGGACCTTGCCCACACTGGCCTGGCATGACTGGTCAGGCATGTGCTTCCTTGAGTTGCTATTTGCAGCTTCCTCTGGGCATGCCCTGTCTCCCCAGCCAGACTGTAAGATCTTCAGGGACAGGACCATGGCTTTCACACCCCAGGTCCTCTCCCCTCCCCTGTCCCTCCCCCTCCCCTGTCTCAGCACCTGTGGAGAGCCTGGCTTTAGCACCTCTGGCAGGGGTCAGCTCAGTTCCAGTGATTAGGGGGGATAAGGAGAAGGCTATCTGTGCCCAGCCTCAAGAAAGGACAGCAGAGGGATGTGACAAACAGGAACTACTACAGCTGACAGAGCAGGTCTGGACATGAGGGTGGGGGTGGGGGGTTCTTCGGAAGCACACCATCTCCAGCAGAATCAGGAGACCTGGCTCTGCTGCCATGCTCTAGAAAGTTGTTTGGACCCATGGAGCCTCAGTTCTCACATCTCTGAAATGGGGACAGTAGGCGCTTTCTCATAGGTTGTGCAGGAGATTGCCCCTGGCATGGGTGGCCCTCAACTGATGCTTTTAAGATCATTTGAGGCCCTTTCTGCCTCCCCTCCCTGCCCCAGAGAGCAGCCCCAACCAGAGACTCACACTGCCGGGTGAGCACGATGCACTCCTCCTTGGACCATAGTCCCTTGTTCAGTCGGGAGCTCAGAGATGGCTTCACCTTGACACAGAACTCTCCCAGTTCTCCAGGAGGTAAGAAGCTGAAGTTTTCATGTTTCACCTTCACCTCTGCGAACTGAAACAAAAACAACATAGCAAAAAACAAAATACCCTTGATTCATGGGCCATGGTAGCTGAGAGCAAGGGATCTGTCAGAGATGCTCCAGGACACCCCCTTCAGTGTCCTTTCCCTGAAATGACCAACCCGCTCTTATCAACACAGCTCAGGATCTCTGATTAACATGACTGAGTTTGTACCAAAAGAGAAAAGGACCATTTCATAGATGCCAAGGACCTTCCTAGAAGGGGCTGGAATCAGATGGTGGGAAGAGGATGATTCTGGCAGATTCCAGATCCCCTACTTAGGGGGGGTGTCCGTGGCAATTATGTAAACTCTTGGCACCTCATTTCCCCATTTATAAAATGGAATAAAATATCCACCTGTGAGGGCATCAGGAATAATAGCTATTAAATGTCGTGTGGTGCCTGATACTCATGGGCAATGTTTTCCCTGCTGCCTATGCAAGAGCTGAGGTCATCTCAGCATCCCCACCCCCCCGCCCCATGCCTTCCCTCCCTACTCTGCCAGCCAAGTTCCCCAGGGGTGCACAAAAGGTGCTGCCAGCCCCGGTGACAGGGAGACCCAGGGAGTCCACTGCATTATAAATACAGCTATCCTGTGGCCCTAGGGAGGCCTGTACCGTATAGTTCCCCGGCACCTTGCGGATCTGAATCTCATATTCGCGGAAGTGTGGGAAGATGCTTTCATAGGTGTCGTCCGCAGGGGCTGTCCTAGGCCTGGGGGGCTGGATCTTCCCGAGGATGACACTGTTGTGCACCT
The DNA here is from genome assembly GCF_030435805.1 of Mustela lutreola. Lineage (NCBI taxonomy): Eukaryota > Metazoa > Chordata > Mammalia > Carnivora > Mustelidae > Mustela > Mustela lutreola. The sequence continues at coordinate 189,371,490 of NC_081290.1, read as the reverse complement.
CTAGCTTCACACTGCCAACCGTCAGAGTCACTGGTGGGGAAGCAAAATGATGAGGCCTGCAAGCTGGGGAGGGCCGGGGTGTCCCACCCATGCCTGGCCTCTAGAGTCAGGCTTTACCGACCGTAAAACCTGGGCCACCGTTTTCCAGCCTGGCAGCACATAAGGACTCCCTGGGGAGAACCTTATAAATATAGATGCCGTGGGTCCATTCAAGACATAGTGAACTTGAATTTTTGAAGCTGGGCCCTGGATACATTGATTTTGAAACACATTCCTTAGGTAATGTTTCTGTAGCCAGCTGGCACTGGCCTGTGGGCAGGCGCTTGGGAGCCAAAGACCTTGAAAACCATTGCTTGTGACTGAATTTTGCAGAGCGGGCTCTCCACACACACATATAGAACATGGTCAATTCCAATTTGTAAAATGGAAAAATCCCATCAAGTCTAGGGCTAACCCTTTTCTCTTATGTCTGCTGAGAGAGACCCCCAAACCTTCTTTAGTAACATCTCCCTGCTTCAAAGCCTCCCAACCTGATTCCTGGGAGTTCGGCCTTAAGGGACTGAGGACTGGATCCAGTTCTGTCCACTGTTTTCTGCCTTGTGCTGAGTGCTTAGGGATTCACTTCCTCTTCCAGAACCCTGTAAGTACACAGGTCTGGCCTTTGTGACTCAGCTCCTCCAATTCACCCCAAGACTTCTCTTCTGTAGGATAAACAACTCCAGTTCCTTTTAAATCTTGAACCACTTGGCTATTTTCATCTAAATCTTCTCAAAAGTCCTGACTAGTCATTTGGGCAAACTAGGTCCTTGGCCGGGAAGCCTGGCTGGATGGTGAGCTACGGGAACAGAGCCACATTCTAGATCAGAGTTTCTGGCAGGAAGGAACCCTCAAAGCCATCTTCTAGGTGCATGGGAGGAAAAGCACCTTCATCCACAGAGAAGCGGGTGTTGGTGTAGGTCCAGTTGGAGTACTGGTTTCCATCCACTGTGCGGACTTTGGCTCGGTAGCCATTGTTGTGGTACAGGTCCAGGGTCACCATAGTGAGGTCACAAAACGATACTTGGGTCTGGCTACAGCTGGGGATGGACTTCCAGAGTTCTTGCCCGTACCTGGGGAGAGACGAGGCAGGGCACTGGTAGAGAAAGTTGTGTTCACACCTACCTCTTTTAAGACGAAAGCAAGGGGCCCAGGGAGTGAGCTCCCATGAAGTATTTTCTCTGGTCCTGGGCATCTGCAAGAGGATCTCTCTTGACTCTGGGACCTCGTACCAACTTCTCTTAGACTGGAATATCTAACATCTCCCAACTCCTCCAGGAAGACCTCCTACCCACTGCAGTACGGCCTGATTTTTCAGGCTTTCTCCCAATTACATTTGCAGTCCCTTAGGGTTTCCTTGTTTTCCAATTATATTATGGATGCAATTCCTATTTTTTCCATCAAATGGGAAAAACTTGAGGGTAAAAGAAATACTTTTGCTTTCTTATGCCAGAGCTCTCAGCACACTGCTCAACACATACATCAGTCCTTGTCAACCGATAGATATATGCCAGGATCCTTCCTGGTGTCACTTCAATAACGAGACAGATATGTCTTCCCATGCTAGGGAAGTGGAAGGGGATGGGTGCATCCCCCCGCACCCACCTCCCTCCTTTCTCCATCCTCCCCTTTCCATACCTCAGAAGTTCTACTTCATAGTAGGTGCTGTTTGACGGTTTCGGGATGGGAGTCCAGTGGAGGACATGGGAGAAAAATTCTGCTTCAAACCACACAGATGGCGGCCTAGGCAGTTCTGTCCCTGGCGAGAAAAGTGTCAATATCAGAGCTTGCAGAGCCTACCCCCAGCGATGACAATGACGATGGTGATGGTGGCCATCATACTACCAGCTTCCATTTATTGACTACTTTACTCTGGGCTCTCTACTAAGTACTTTACATATGTTATTTCAGTTAATTCTCACAACCAGCCCTACAAGATAGGCAGTTATGACCCCAGCTTTACCGGAGAAGAAATGGAGGCTCAAAAAGCTTGAGTGAGTTGCCCAAGGCCAGTGGAGCTAATAAGGGGCAGGGTGAATCCACATGTGTCTGATTGCAGAGCTAGTGTTGTATCCATAGATCGCTGTCTGTGATCAGAAGCAGAGGTGGTGGCTAAGAAGAGCCAAGCTGAGTCTGATGTATCTCCAGAGAGAAGGCATGGGCTGAGGTATGTCTGTCTACTATGAGTCTCATCTCAGATGAGCTAGTCCCTGTGGTTGCTCCAGCCTCATCCCAAGGCTGGCCCCCATCCCCAGCCTTGGTCGCCACCCTGACCGCAGCCCTGGCTCCAGCCCAGGGCCTCCTCTCTGGAGTTCTTGGGGATACACAGATATCCTGCTTGTTGGCATCTGCCTGTTTCTCTTCCCAGATGTCTTGGGCAACCCCAAGCTGAATGCTTGCTCCATTCCCCTTTATCTAGAAGTGCTATAGGCTGAGTGAGGACAGACAGAATGAAGCAGGTCTGATTCTAGACTGTGCTGATCACATTTCCACACAGAGTCAGCACCCTTGGCTCTGTGGTAAGATACTAAATACCACTGTCTAACTCCATCTCCTGCCCCCCCTCCCGGCCCCCTATTCACCATGGGGCACCCCAACTTCAGGAGCCTCTAACATCTGCTAGTGTGACTTGGGCAAATTACTTAACCTCACTGAACCTCTCATTTGTAAGAATGTAATAAATACACCTACTCTAAGAGTCTTGCCAATCAAGTGCAATGAGGTAGGCCAAGGCCATTAGCCAGTCTGTTACTCTTCTTTCCTCCATCCCTTCATATCTCTTGATCTGCCAGCCTCTCTCTTAGGCTTCCTTTGTTCTCTAACTTCTCACCATCTCTCTAGTAACAGCTTCTTCTAGAATTATCATTCACACTTAGAAAGTACATCTCCCCTGTCCCTTGCTTTCTTTCTTAAAGTATCTTTGATCCTTAAGGCTGTGTTTCAATTTCAAAACGTTAGATGGAAAGTGAGAAATGCACCGGGACTTTGCGGTGTTGGGGCTGCATATTGCCGACTCAGCTCTCGATCATGTGAATGGCTGACTGCAGGTTTTACTTTGTATTTTGGTGTAGACACAGTTTCAATCCCTGTTCTCCCTGGCACCGCTCTCCGTGCCTCCGCCTCCCTGCCCCAGCATTGCCTCTCCAGGCTTACTCTTCTTCCTTGCAGAAACTTTCCAGGAGAGCTGCCTGGGTTGGAAGACTGAGCTAAGGGGGAGGAGGAGGGAGGAGGAGGCAGGTGGCAGTGGGAGTACATCTGGGGCTAAAGAAGGAGCAGGGATGATCGATTGGATGGAGCAACAGGTGATAGTAGGGGGCAAGACCTGGGATGAGAGGGGATGGTGTAGGAAAGAAATAGATTAAGTGGAGGGCTAGGGAAAGATGGAGTCAGTTGGGGGATCAAAGTCATTCCCCAGAGGGGAAAACATTCTTACCAGTTGAACTACTACAACAACAAAAGGCCAGGACTAAGTTTCTGACTCGCTTGGAGATGGATGGAAGATAAACTGGGGGCGCGTGGGTGGGTGTCACTGAACTTCTCTATCCAACTCCCGCCCCACCAATTTCTTGCTCTTCCACTTCCACATTGGGGAGCCTGAGACTCAGGCTTGAGGGAACCGGGGAGCTTCTGATAGACAACGGACCCCCTCCCCGCTCTCCGAAGGGACAGCCAGATGGGGTTCTCCGCGGAACGCACAACTTTAACGTAGGGGCGACGCAGAGCCGGAGTGGGGTGTGGACGCGCACCCAGCCCCGCCGTGCTGGCCGCGATCCTTACCGTGCGCGCAGGAGCCGAGGCACAGGCTGAGAAGCACCGCCAGCAGCACTACCAGGTGCGGCAGCATCCTGGGCACGCCGCATCCTCCGGGGCCTGAGTGAAGCCGGAGCAGGACCCAGGCTGCCCGCCTCCAGCCGCCGCTCCGCGGCTCTGCCTCTGAAAGCTGGGACTTGCCGGCAGTCCCGCCTACGCCCCACGAGGCTGACGTCAGAGGGGCGGGGCCCCGGAACGCCTCGCTCTCGAGGCTGAGCGTCCGGTTGCCGGTCGGGGCGGGGTTCCCACCGCGGATCGCTGGCCACCTCCCGGGATGGGGAGGATGCAGGGGCTGCGGTGCAGTGGTGGGGGCGGGGGGAGAACACCCAGCTGACCCGGGCCTGGGGCGGGGCTCTAATCAGCGCTTCTCTCCCGGTTTCCAAGCCCCGCCCCGGCCCCCCCCGCCCCCCCACCCCCCCCACCCCCCCACCCCCACCCGATCTAGTCAAAGAGGTCTGCGCTGCGCGGAAGGGCCGGCTGTCATGCAGAAGGTGGGGTGAGGGTGTCAGAGCTGATTTTGCCGGACGAATAGGGTTGGGATTGGAGCTGTGGCCAAAGACGGCCGCTTGCTCGAGTTAGGGAAGGAGATTGTCCCAGCCGCTCAGGAACATTGCTAGGACCCACGTGTGACTCTTGGTGTTGCCCTAATACCTGGTGTAGGGCTCTGAGCCAAACCAACGGTAGAATAGGCAGTCCCCTCCCTGACTGAATAGTTTTGGAGGGTGCCCACAATCTCCCTCAGCTCCTTTTGGTTTCCCTTGCTTGCCTGAAATCTCACGTTCAGAGTTTGTTTTGTTTGTTTGTTTGTTTGTGCCCCCCCCCCCCCCCGCTGGGTAAAAGCATTCTTAGAAAACCTGGTAGCCCAGCATCGGTTGGTTACTCACGCTTCGGTATCACTTGACTCATTGGAGATTTCACTCCAGGTACACCGAAGATGTGGGAGCTGGGGAGACAAGTTCTGTCCGCTTCACTTTGGTTGCACCGTGACACCTGCCTCAGAGTGTGTGCGAGCCTTGAGGAAGGGGTCCTATTCGGGTCTGAGGGTCTACTTTAGGAAGACGTCACTTTTTGATGATGAGTGAAGGTCAGGCATGCCCTAGCTGCATGGATAGTGGAGAGTGGTGTACCTCAGCCCACAGGATACAGGGTCATTTGGAGCCACCCTAAGGGGACAACTCTTGTTACCGCAGTCTCAGCCCCTGGGAGAAAGAGTTCCAGGGTTTTTAATGTGTGATAATGTTTTTTGCACTCTCTGTTGCTCAGCTGAAAGATCAAGAGTGTGACCAATTGCTCAGAGGTATCCAGGCATGACCCAAGGGGTGGGGCTGCCTTTTGAGATGTCTTCTCAGTTCCCACTGACCTTTTGAAGGAGGAGGACACTGTGCAGTTTCTTGCTGAACTTGCCTTTACACTTTCCTTTCCTTTTTTGTTGTTGAGTTATAATAGCTTAAAAGTCTTTCCCCATTGCCATTTTAAAGGAGGGTTCAATTTCTTAATTCACTCATATGACAAAGATTTTCTGTACACTCTGTTGGGGGCAGATACTGTGTTAAAGCTAAGGATACAATGGTGATCAGAACAAGGTCCCTTCCCTCAAGAAATTTACAATTTAGCTAGAGACAAAAAGTAAAGAGAGATTTTAGTATTCTGTGAGAAGTGTGCTGGGAAGGGAAGTACAGACAAGTATGGGTTCACAGGAAACAGGCACTCGACCCCAACTGGTAGAAGATAGAGAAGGCTTCTTGGAGGAGGTGACATATAAGCTGATAGTGAGGGATGAGTAGGAGGCAGCTGGGTGAAGAGCAGATAGGGAGGTGTTCCAGACAGAAGTATATACTTAGAGATGGGAGAACATGGCACTTTGAAGAACCTTGACAAGTGCATAAATTAGTCTTCCTCTTTTAAGATGAGAACGTCACCATGCCTGACATAGGTTAAGGTTTTGCTCAGGTAGAGCCCGAGTTTGAATATAGGCCATCCACATGTAGCTTGCTACATTCTACATTCTACTACATTCTAAATTCATACAAAGCCCTCAGAACAGGAATTATGTCCAACATACGATTTTACCATACCTTTTGTAAAAAACAAATTCATATATTTGCTTTGGTTTGTATTTAGTAATGTAGTCTCCACGTTCTAAAATGTCCACACTAAGGTTCTGTGATTTCTGGTATTTGTAACAACTGTATTTCCTCCTTCCCTTGCAGTTAGGTGAAATATATGACTGGGTTTTAACCAATGTAAAGTTGAATTGATGGGCTCCACTTCCTGGCCTGGCCTCTAGCTGTGTCTTTGCTATTCTGTGAGCTAGGTGGAGGGGGTCCAGTGGAGGATTCCCAAGGGGATGGAAGGAGACTGGGTCCCCGAATTAACTCTTGGAGGGGAGCTGTTCAATAAAGACACCCAATCTGTGTGAGCCTGTGATTTGAGAGAGGAGTGAACTCTTGTTGTATCAGGTTACTGAGATTTGGGAAGTTTTGTTATATCAGCTAGGTCTAGGTATCCTGATGCAAGCGTTGTCTCATTAAAAAAAAAAAAAAAAAAGATTTTATTTATTTATTTATTTGTCAGAGAGAGAGAGAGCGAGTGCACACAAGCAGGGGGAGCAGCAGGCAGAGGGAGAGGCAGGCTCCCCACTGAGCAAGGAGCCTAATGCACTCAATCCCAGGACCCTGGGATCATGACCCGAGCCCAGCGCAGGCAGGCACTCAACTGACAGAGCCACCCAGGTGTCCCAACATTGAGGGTAATAAGGATTACCACCACCACGAGAGTGGCTTCATTACCAGCATTTTACAGATGGAGTAGTGAGGTCAGAGACCAAGTCGCTTGTCTGCCTTACTCAGCTGGTGAGTAACAGAGCTAAGATTAAAGTCCAGATCTCCAGCTCCAGAACTCCTGCCTTCACTACCCTATAAACAATGCCCTTTCCCATCTTGGGAGAGCTCTTGGAAAAGACAAATGTGTAGTGAATTGAGGGGGGGGCGGTGGGGGAGAACAGCTCAGGGCTGAGTGTTGTGGGTGGAAGGAATATGGTGGACCCCAGGGAACTTGTGGGTGGAGCTGGTAGACAGCTTTGTCCCCATGGCCACACTGGGAAATTTTTAGGGCATATTTTGAGCTCTGGATAGTTGCATTGTCTCATTTTCGCTTTACTTCATCTTGGTCCTCAGGATGATCTTCTAAACAGGCATTGCTGGGCGGGGAGGAGGGGCGGGTAGGGTGGACATCTGGGAGGGTAGGAAGTCCATGCTCAATTGTGGTAACAGGCACACTTGTAGTTTCGGTCCCTGAACTGATGATTGGGGAAGTTCCAGGCCTTGTGATCGCTGTGTCAGAGCTACACATAACGGAGAAAGAGCCCTAGACGGAACCGACCCTGAGAAGGAGACAACCTGAGGACACTTGGCAGTCATTGGATCAAGGAGAACTGTGGAAGGAAGCTGAGGGGGCCACCAGAGGCCATCCCCAGCTCCAGGAAGAACCTTCTGGCTGTTGACTACAGAACCCAATTAATGTCCACCTCCCTTCCTTGTCTGCCTGACCTAAAAGAGTTCAGAAGGGACAGAGCCCCCTTCTCTGAAGGACCCCTCTCATAGGTTTAGAGAGTGACGCAGATGGGAAGGGGGAGTTGTTTGAATTTCAGCTGGGTGGGTGATAGGCATCCCTGAAGGATTTGGGACAGGAGGGCAGCATGGCAGATTTGCATCCGAAATAGAAGAGGAAACTCAGCGCATAGAGGTGAGCAGCTGAGGTGAGATTTGCTAGTTAATGGCAGAATCAAAACCCTGGTCTCTAGAGTCACCTCTCTTTGCCTGACCTTTCATGGCAGCAAACTTGTGGCACTCTGAAGACTATGGGAGGGTGTCTTGCCCATCAGCCTAGAGGAAAGAGGAAGAAATTCTGATCTTCCCGGTGAGGAGCCTCCCCTGCTAATTCCCTTGAATCAGCAGAGTTGGAGCAGTAGGAATGTCCAAGGCTTTGCCCAAGATGAGGGACACGCACTTACTTTAATTCGACATGACTAAGAAGGTCCACCTAGGGCAGAGGGAGGCTCCCATTCAAAGACAAATCTTAATCACTGCTTGTGTTGTAGAAACTGCCTGTCATCTCTTTTATTATAGGTAGTTTTAAGTATTTGTTTTACTTGTTTTTCCTCCAAGTTTTTCTTTAAGTTCAAGTTAGTTAGCATACAGTGTAATATTAGTTTCAGGTGTAGGATTCAGTGATTCATCCCTTCCCTGCAACACCCGCTGTGCCCCACCAGTGCTCTCCTTCACACGTCTCCCTGCCCACCACCACTCTGGCAAACCTCAGTTTACAGTTTTGAGTATGTGAAGGCTGACCTCCACTGGCAGCCAGTGCTGGCTGGGAAGACCTACGCCAGGGGCTCAAAGTCCCAGCTGTCCGTTGTCATCTGAGACTGGGTTTCGGGTCTCAGGTTTCTTAGCTGTGAAATGAGGATGACACCTCTTCACAGAGCGGCCGATAGGAATAATGTAAGCAAGTGTTTGTTAAGTACCCTCGACTAAGCACCCTAAGCACCGTGGGGTGCAAAAATTAGTCACTGTCTTGTCAGGTTCATGGGCTTTCAGGGGATTTAAACTTGTCATAAATAACTCTTGACAGCATATCAGAAGGACCAGCTCAGATAGAAAGTGTTCCGTCAACTCCAACGTATAATACCTATGCAGGATATTGGTACCCTTGTTATTTATTTTTTTTGGATCGGGTGTCCTGTGCGTTCACTGCAGCCCGAGCACACCTTGACCAGCTCACAACCCCAAACCTGTTCCTTCTTGAGATTCTGATGCTCCCGTAGAATCCTAGACTCGAGATTCTGATGCTCCCATAGAATCCTGGACTCCTTGCGTGGAGGTCAATTCATCCACCCTTCTGCTTCTGCCCCAGGAAACAGAGTTCGTGACAAGTCAGGAAACAGTAACTGGAGGTTAGCCGGAGAGACTGAGTGCTGAGTGTGCACGTGTGTCTTGCGGTCAGGGACACACGTGTGGGAGGGGGTCACAGAAGAGGGAAGCTCCATTCCTAGGGTGGAGTTGAAGTTCTTATAATTTATGAGAAAATGAAAGTCAGAGAGGAAGAACTCGTTTTGACAATGGCAGATTCACACCTCACCCTCAGATTCATGCTGTGGCCATCTGACCTTTGAGGACATAAGAACAAGCGAGCTCATGCTCTTTACACCTTCTTCCAAACTATATTTCGTAAGCCAACGGTGGGCAACTGATGCCGTGAGGTCCTGCTGGGCCCTTGGGCGTCCAGCTGCCAGCATCCTCCCTGCCTCCGCTACTCGGCCCTTTCGTCCCGCCCCAGCCCCAGCTGCCAGGACGCCCAAGGAACCCACGTGGGAAATTCCCGGGACCCAAGAGGGGAAAACTGGCTTTTTGCCTGCAGTTCTTTAAGTCCTTGTGTATGGTGCAGTAATTTTTTAATGCTTTGTAGAACTTTGGTAAATCAATTTTTTAAAAAAATTTATTTATTTGACAGACAGAGATCACAAGTAGGCAGAGAGGCAGGCAGGGAGGGAGGAGGAAGCAGGCTCCCCGTGGTGCAGAGAGCCCGATGTGGGGCTCGATCCCAGGACCCTGGGATCATGACCCGAGCTGAAGGGAGAGGCTTTAACCCACTGAGCCACCCAGGCGCCCTGGTAAATCAATTTTTAATACATGAGAATCCTTTGATTAAGTAACAGATGTTCAGAAGTCGATACCATTTTTATTGACACTTCGATGGGCAGTATGGAGTTCCAAAGGGGAAACTCATGTTTACTGCTATAAATCTGTAGAAATTCTAACCCTAATTTTAGAAAGCTGGAGTAAACAGATGCTCTGAGGTTCATGACAGTCTTATCAGTGGTCACTACTTGTGTCCACATTTATAAATTAGCAGAAGGGTTTCCATGCGAGTTCTGGATGGTTACCTACCCACTGGTCCCTGGGGATGCTCCCCGTCCAGCTGCCGAAGGAGATCCTTCTTCTGGCTCTTAATCCAGTAGCCTCTTTCTGTTACACCGTGTTCTTGAGCTCAGGACTTCATTCTTTCCCTTCTCCTCCCTGGGCCAATTCTGGATACCGCATATTAAAGCCAAAGTCAGGGGCGCCTGGGTGGCTCAGTCAGTTAAGCATCTGCCTTCAGCTTGGGTCATGATCCCAGGGTTTTGGGATTGAGCCCTACGTCGGGCTCCCTGCTCAGTGGGGGAACTGCTTCTCCCTCTTCTGCTCCCCCTGCTTGTGCTCTCTCTCTCTCTGTCAAATAAATATATAAAATCTTTAAAAAAAAAAAAAAAACAACTTTAAATCCCAAGTCAGTAACTCAGCTCCGCTGATGTCCTACCCGGATGAGAGAGAGTCCATAATTACCACATCTTCCTCAAGGCCCTTTTTCCTCTTGAGTCAACAGCTCAAATCTGCTAATATCCCTCGAGTACTGGCTATGTGTCAGCCACTGTGCTAAGTGTGTGGTACAAAGATGGAAAAGATACTGTCTCTGCCTTAGAAGATGTTCATCTGGAAGGGAAGGAGGAAAGGAAATCCAGCATTCGTGATTGTGTTGGGTAATATGCTGTTGCTACTTCATCTGATCCTAGTTGAGGTAGACTTTCCCATTTGACGGAGGAGGAAACCGAGTCTCAGAGAGGTTATATGATATTCCCAAGGTTACCCAGCCAACAGTGTGGTCCCGCTCTTCCTGAATGGGCTACACCATGTCCCTCCTCCCCTCCCCTCTCTCCCCCAGCCAGCCACAGGCAAAAAGAAGCAGGTGGGACAATTCCAGCTATATGGGCCCATTGGAGGGCTGCCAGGCAAAGGACTAGCATAGAGGCTGCTGGCAGGAGTCTGGGTGTGGCTGAGGCCCCTGGGAGAGACCCAGAACCCCAAGCAGCCGGGGTGGGGTCTGTGATGATTCTGCGGTGCCTCTTGGCTCTCTGGGTATGAAAATGAATAGGAATGGTAAGAAAGGCCCCAATGGGTTCTGTGTTTGGCCCTGAGACCTGTGTAAGAAGGGCTCTGGGCTGAAGGCTTCCAAAGCAAAGGCTTTCTTCTCCAGGTCCCAGCTCCACTTCCCCCAGAGAAAGGCCCCCTGAGTATGTTTATCTTTTGGCAAATGGTTATTGACTGCCTGCCATGTACCAGGCTTAATTTTAGGCAAAGTAACCAAAACTCCTGCCACACAGAGGGTTCATGCTGCTGGGAGGAGACATGTGAATAAGTAATAAGTTAGATACTGTATACTGTATACATGGTGATAAGTGCTACACAGAACAATTAAGTAGGAAAGGGAGGGAATGGAGTAACATGTTGCAATTTATTTTTTATTTAAAGATTGATTTACGGGGCGCCTGGGTGGCTCAGTGGGTTAAGCCATTGCCTTCGGCTCAGGTCATGATCCCGGGGTCCTGGGATCAAGTCCCGCATGGGGCTCTCTGCTCAGCAGGGGGCCTGCTTCCCTTCATCTCTCTCTGCCTGCCTCTCTGCCTGCTTGTGATCTCTCTCTGTCAAATAAATAAATAAAATCTTTAAAAAAAAAATAAAGATTGATTTACTTATTTGAAAGAGAAAGAGCATGCACAGCAGGGGAAACAGCAGGCAGAGGGAGAGGAAGAAGCAGGCTCACCACCGAGCAGGGATTCTAACATGGGGCTTGATCCCAGGATCCTGGGATCGTGACCTGAGCTGAGGCAGACACTTAACTGACTGAGGCACTCACGTGTCCCAACGTGTTGCAATTTGAACAGGGGGATACAGGGAAGGCTTCACATGATAGGTTTGGCAGTTTAAACAAGGAACAGAAGGAGACGGGGAATGAGCCATGTGGATATGTGGATGAAGAGCATTCTGGGCAAAGGAACAGCAAGTGCAAAGGCCCTGAGGTGGGAGTGTACTTGGCATGTTTGGGATTGACAAGGCCAGTGTGGGGCTGGAGGCTGGTGAGTGAGGCTCACCTGGCTATAGGTTGGCTCTTCTAGGGGGATCATGGCCAATGGCCAACAGGTGGACAAAAGACTTGAGAACGTTCAGTCTCTTCTACTTCCCCTCGAGAATATTCATTGGGAAGGGGGAGGTGAGGCATTAACATGAGGCTTCTCTTCCTGCAGTTTGTGGCCCTGACTCTAGCATCTGAGTAAAATACACTCCCCCTACCCACTCACACTCCAGCCTTTTGCCCTCCCCTTTCCTCCCCTCTCCTCTCTTTCTTCTTGATTTCCCCCCTTTGTTCTTTCCTCTCCCCCCCACCCCAAATCTGAAGGGTCTGGTCATGGGGAAGTTTGGTGCAGGAGAGTTGGGGGTCAGAGTGAGGAGGCAGGTCAAGCTAGGGAGGTGTAATCAGTTTCTGGGGGCTACTGTAATAAATGATCACACATTTGGTGGCTTATGACAACAGAAATTTGTGCTCTCACTGTTCTGGAGTCCAGAAGTCTGAAATCAGTTTCCCTATGTTGAAATCAAGGTGCTGGCAGGGACTTGCTCCCTCTTGAGGCTGTAGGACACACCCTTCCTTGTCTCTTCTAGCTCTTGGTGGCAGCTGGATTCCTTGACTTATGGTTACATCTCCCTCTACCTGTATTTTACAACAAAAATGTCTTAGGAACCTAAATGTGGTGGCATTTAGGACTCTCCCTGAGAAGCCAGGATACTTTTCTCACCACAAGATCCTTTATTCAGTCACATCTGGAAAGACCCTGTTTCCACAGAAGGTGACATTCGCAGGTTCCTGGGGTTTGGACCTGGATGTCTTCTGGGGGGCCATTTTTCATCCTACCACAGAGAGTGATCAATTTCTATACTCATTAAGTCATTCCTTTACTTGACATATGATGATTGAGCTTTTTACTCAATGCCACCGAGGGATGCAGAGAATATACTGTGAGCAAAACAGAGTCTTCCTAGAGTTTTTGGGTTAGAAGGGGAGACCAATGTTAATCCAGTAATCATCCAGATAAGACACAAAATTGCCACTGTGGTAAGTGCCAGGAGGGTCTGTAATTGGGACTTCACCTGGTGGGGAAGCCCCAAGAAAGCTTTCATGAGGAGGTGCTGCTTGCGTTGGAATCTGAGGGGGTAGTTGGAGGAACTGGAAAGAGGGGGAGGATTCTAGAGTGTTCTAGCAGAGGGGGACAGGTGGCAGAGCCAGGTGTGACCAGCACTGGTGGGATGTGCCAGGCTTGGGATGGAGCCCATGAAGAGAGGGGTCTGTGTTTCAGGGCTCTGGCTCATGTAGGGGTCCGTATTATATGCCATCTCCCCACCCTTTACCTCAATCCCAGCCCACGGCCACTGCTCAGCATCCCAGGCCCTTTGTCACTGCTCTCCTGTCGAGCCCCATCCTTCCATTTCCTGCCCAGTGTAGCATGTGGTTTAGCAAGGAAATCCCCTGAGCTCAGTGTTGGGCAGACGCCCAAGCTTTGGACAAGCCTACAGTGTGGCCGACATTGTGCCAGAAGTTAGGGGGGAATAGGATGAGAAAATGGCATTATTCTGATCCTAGAGGCAAGAGGCTATAGGGTAGAAGGGTGAGCCCACTAGGGCTTAAGTGCTGATTACGCTATGGACCCAGGTTGACTCTCATGTCTGCCATCCATAGGCTATGCGATCTTGGGAGAATGACATCTCTCTGCCTCCGTCCCTTTCAGGAGTACCTAACTCAAATCAAGAAAGATTTCATGCGGCTCCAACTCTGAGCTGGGTGGTGGGCCAAGTGCTCCCAGGGCCTCGGAGAACTATTTGCTGGTTTCTTCTCCTAGGACTCCAGCTCCAGTCCCGTTATCGTCCTTGATCCAAATGGGTTCTTAGGCACATGCCACCAAGTGTTTCCTCCAAGGGGCCCCACACCAGGCGCAGAGCTCCCGACAATGGCAGTTAGAGGAGATGTGTGTCCTGGGAGTGTGGACTCATTTGCCCTTCTGTCTGGTTCCTCTTCCTTCCTGCAAAATAACCATCACTTTCTATGGAGAACGCTCCAGGATGAACGCCAGGCATTTTAAAATGACCCCCCACTTTACATACTGTTTTCACTAACAGTTTGTATCCACATCTTTATCACCCACTGCTACCAGCTGGCCTCTACTTGATTTTTGCTAATGGCAGTGGCCCCGGTCTCTTCCATCAAACCAGTTGTGTAAAAAGCCCAAGGTGAGGTCAGACAACTTGCCAACACACTGTACTGTGTTTGGTAAATCACTTTTCATCTCTAAGTCTCAATTCCTATGGTAAAGTGAGAATATAAATTCCTGTCTTGGCATCCTTCAGGGGCTTCTGTAAAAATTGGATGAGATTCTGCCCCCAAGTCCTGGGGTGCCTGGATGGCTCAGGTGGTTAACCATCTTCAGCTCAAGTCATGATCCTTGGGTCCTGGAATCGAGCCCCATGTGGAGCTCCTTGCTCAGCAGGGAGTCTCCTTCTCCCTCTGCCCCTCCCCTGCTCGTACTCTCTCTCACCCACCAGATAAATTAATAAAATCTTTTTAAAAAATAAGATTCTGCCCCCAAGTCCCGTTTCTCCCCCTTTGTGGTGCCCAATTTGAGATCTAGGGGTAGGGGTGAGAAGACGTAAACTCTTGAGCATCGAGTGGCCCAGACTGCCATTGAGTGACACCCTACTCCAGGAACTGTTATGGCGCAGGCTGGTTAACGGCCCAGAAGTCTTGTTTGGTTTCTTTTCCAACGATAGTGGCCTTTATGTGTTCAACTCCCTCCCTGCTCTCTCTCGCCTTTTAACATCTGGGCGGGGGATTTTGTTCAGAGTGTGAAATAGGCTTCTAAACCTCTCAGGTCTTCATAGGGTGTGAGGTGTTGTTTTTGTCCTTTGGCAGGGAGGGAACTTTCCATGTGAGTAGAGGCGGTGGACTGTGACCCATCATGCCCTGGGGCTTAGCTCTCATGGTCAGGGTCTTGCCATCTGTGCTCCAGAGCTCAGGCAACCATGAGAAATCATGGGACTGGATTCTGGCGTGGGCTCTGGGGCAAACTGACATGAGCGCCCAGTTACTACATAACCAGGTCTAGCAGGGAAGAGAGGAGAGGTCACCTCAGAGAGAGGTGGGGAGATATGTGAAGCAAAGGATTCAGACCAAGGCTCACTTAGCCACCCAGAACCTAGGTGGGCAAAGAATGTATGGAAATTCTCTCCTATTTTTACAGTGTGCAAAGCACACCCAGGAATACAACAGGGTTCCCAAGTAGAGATACTCTGAGTCTCAGTTTCTTTATCTGTGAAGTGGGTATAATAGTATTCATTGCATAAGGGTATTGCAGGGATGAAATGAAATCAGATACACAAAAGAGGGGCACCTGGGTGACTCAGTGGGTTAAAGCCTCTGCCTTTGGCTCAGGTCATGATCCCAGAGTCCTGGGATCGAACCCCGCATCAGGCTCTCTGCTTGGCAGGGAGCTTACTTCCCTTCCTCTCTCTCTGCCTGCCTCTCTGCCTACTAGTGATCTCTGTCTGTCAAATAAATAAATAAAATCTTTAAAAAAAAAAAAAAGATATACAAAAGATGTCCGGCCTAGTGCATGGTACGTAGTAAGTGTCCAACACATGTCAGATACAGAAAGATCCAGTTCAGGTGGAGTGGACTAACCCTCTGGCTGATAACGATGATTAGACAGTGAAAAAAATGTGAGAAATCACAACCAGGAGAAGAGATGAATCTCCCATGGAGAAGATTTCCAAATCATTTACCTAATATTTCACTCTTGCTGAAGGGCGAGCCTCACTCCCCACTTGGGAAGTGTGGGCTGCCCATCATGACTTCCTTCCAAAAGGGACAGTCTGGAAGGTGCGAGAAGGAGTACCTTCACAGAGGAGAAACCTGACAAACACTACCTCAGCCAGGTGAACAAAGTCAATATCGATAGTGGTGAGTCATACTGGTAATACCTACTCTTGATATGAGTGATGAGAATAGTACTTAACCTCTGTGGTCTTCCTCCTGCAAACCTATAATCCCAGCATAGCCGTGAAGAAAACATTAAACAAATTCCAATGGGGGGGATGCTCCTGGCTTAGAAGAGATAGGCAGGACTACTGGTTTGGGCCCCTGCCCATGCGAGGCTGTAGGATGGGTTTTGTGGTGGTGTGGGTTCTCTGGTCAGGATTCCCAGCCAGGTGGTACTGGGCACGGTACCCAGCAGCAGCTGGGGCTGTGAAGGAGCTGTCCTGTCCTGGCCGTGTGGTGGAAGGCACCCAAGACCTGTGCGGCTTGTTGCTTAGGAAGCCAAATCAGGAAGACTGTGCACTGAGTTCCTTGGCCAGATGGGGCTGCTGGTTTTGATCTGCGGATGGAGAGGGCCCCTGGCTGGTTCTTTACATGTGATCGGGCTGCAGGGAGACTGCGGAGATCCCCAGGAGTTCCGACTGGGTGTCCTGCCTAGCAGGGTTGCAGGCTGTCTTCAGCAGTGGGCAGAACAGTGAGTCATCTTTCCCTCCCAGGTGCAGCGGCAGACCCAGTTCCAGGGCCCACAAGGCTCTTCGAGGTTCCAAATCAGGCAGACCTGTACCCAGCTGAGTCTCCTGGTCAGCCTGTGCACTGTCTTAGCTCTGTGGATGAGTGGAGCTGCTGGGGGGCACTACCAGCAGGAACTATTTTTTAAAAATACATAGGGTTTTATTTGTACCATAGATACAATTTGTATTTGGCTCTTATAGTTCACATTATACCCCACGTGTGTGTGTGTGTGTGTGTGTGTGTGTGTGTTAATATATATATATATATACAATAGATTCCTGTTTGTATATGATTATATGTGTATATGTATACATAATGCATATGTAAGATGCATACGATACATTGTACAGGATTGTATGGATATATGATACATATGTATATCTTACATGATATGATATATATTTTCCATAATATCAAATGGTAGCTAACATTAATAGCCACCACCAAGGGTTGAGCATTGTGTTTATGTTTTTTTCACTAATTATCCTGCTTCATTTCTCAGCAAAACTATGATGTGAAAACTGTCATTATCCTCGCTTTACGGGCAGGAAGATGAGGCATCGAACAGTTAAATAACTTCTCTGGGAATGGGTGGTGTATCATTTTCTGTGTAAAGTTTTCCTCTTTTTAAGGTCATTTCCTTAGAGGAAATTTCAAGAACTGGAGTGACTAGTACGCCAACATACTCAAGGTCCTTGCTGTGCATTAAGGCAGGAGTTTTGTGCCCTGACCATGCTCTCTCATCCCCTGGCTCACTTTGAAGATTTGAGTTTTGCTGAAGACTAGCTTTAGTTGGGACAGTGGCTGAGGGGTATGACCATGTCCCTTCCATGGCCAACCCCAAAGAGGGGACCACTGGGTCTCAATGGGTCACTCCCCAGCTTGTGGCTGCATAGCAAATTACCTTTGGTCTTCCTTTTATCTCATAGTGGAGCCATTGTCCACATTTCCCAGCTCTTGGAGGACATCTCACAGAAAGCCATCTCCTCCAGCTCACCTCTGTGCCCCCACACCAGAGGCTGGCACAGAGCCTGGTATATGCTGGTGCCCAATAAATTGTTGTTGAGTAAATTAAAGAGCATTTATGATGCAGGAGGTGTTGCTCAGAGATTGTTCATGTACGTTATCAAATTTAATAGCCATAGCAATCCTGAGAGATAATGGCTTTATTATCTCTACTTCATAGATGAATAAATTGAGACTCAAAAAGGGAAGAAACTTGCTTGAAGTCACATAGCTAATAAGTTGCAAAGTCAAGATTTGACTCCAGATAGGATATTTCTTTCCATTACCGTTGGAATGTAGTGTGTTGGTCACACCATTGTATTTTTTAATTTTCATTTTACGTTTTTAGAGAGGAGAGAGAGAGAGAGAGAGAGAGAGAAGATGGGAGGGGCAGAGGGAGATAGAGAAAGAGCATCTTAAGTAGGCTCCATGCCCAGGGCAGAGCTCCCCCCGGGGCTTGATCTTCCAATCCCGAGATCATGACCTGAGCTGAAACCAAGAGTTGGAACTTGAACTGAGGGAGCCCCCAGGCTCCCCAAGTCATACCATTTAAAAAATAGTGAATGGAGCCGTCTCTGTTGGGGTTGAAGGCAGACACTGGACCTTGAAGGAGGAGACTCCTGGTGAGACACTTAGGGAGAGGGACAGGGCCATCTTCCCCTTTCTCTGCGGCTCTCTCACTGTGGCTGTCACTATCACTGTATCTAGCTCTGTCTTCGTGTCTGTACATGCCAGTGATCTGCAAAGAGAATTATCATCCTTACATTATAGGATTTCTCAAAGAGTGGGCTGCAGACCTCCAGCATTGGGATTCTCTGCAGCATGTATAAAAATGCAGAGTCCTGGGTATCCCCAGAGCTAGTAAATTGGACTTTCAGAGTCAACCCAGTCGAACCCACATTTTAGCAATTTTTACCAAGTGATTTTCATAAGCACACTCTCGCACATGAGAACCCCTGCTTTACAGGGGCAAGCCCGAGGTGGGAGCCCTGACCCAGCAGGAGGGGTTGTAATCAGGAACACATGTTCTCTGTTCATATTCAGGTCACCCAGGTGCACGAGGGCTGTCCAGCATGGTGAGAGAGGGCCCCAGGCCTATCACAGTTGTCAGTGTCGCATCTTGGACACCTAGAGCCACCATGTGGGGCCACGACCAAATCAACAGTCCTGCCTGGACTGACGATTGGTGGGAAGCTGTTGTGCCACTTGTCCACGAGACTGTCTCTGGGCAGCAGACCCAAGAAGAGTGGCTGTGGAGCATTAAGTTTGTTTCTTTGCTTTTTTCTTCACTTTCGTGGGAATGTTCTTTGATCTTTTTTTCTTCTGGAATTGATTACCCGTTGCAATGATAATAAGCTTTGGGATATCTTGGGTTAAATAAAAGATACTAGGATCCATTTCTCAGGTTCCACCTCACCACACTGCCCTTCACCTCATCCTCCGATCACGAGTCCACACCAGTCAGACCAGCATGTGTGCAAAAAACAAGTTGTGCACAAAGCGTTCCATGCCGATTGCCTGGGTCTCCAAAGCGCGCTGGGCACATAGGGTGTGGGAAGCATGGTGTAAGGTACCCACTACCCTGTAGGGCCTCGTTCGAAGTGACAGCACCAGTGGTGGTCCCATGTGCTGAGAGCCCACCACTAGCCAGGCCCCGTGTGAGACACCTGCTGCACATCGTATCATTTATCCTCATGCCCACGTACAAGGCTGTGGTGAGGAGCCCTGATTGCACACGAGGGGACTGAGGCTTGGCGAGGTTAAATCTATCTGCCCAGGGTTACACAGCCCGTGTAACTGAGCGTTTATGCCTTGAGACCTATCTTGCCATGAACCCTAGACTTAGTGGCGAAGTCACCATACAAGCTCGGGGTGTGGAAATTGACAGGTTGGGTGAGAACCACTGCTCTATGTATCGGGGTTCCTTTGAAATGTCAAAGAAGTGAGGAATTTCTTGTGTCTGTGTGTCTGGATGTTGGAGCATTCATTTTTAGACTCGTTCCTGTATGTCATACAAAGAGCGTAGTCTGGACCACTGGGTTAGTGTCAGATCCGAGTAAACCCCACCTCTCCACTTACCAGCAACTTACTTAGCCTCTCCCAGCCTTGACTTCCTCATCTTGGATGTGGAAATAACAGTGTGTCTCAGGGCAACGATGGAATGCAGTATTGGGAGTAAAGTGTATGAAAATTCACACTAAATATGGGAATTATATCCTCAGCATCAGCCATGCCTGCTTGCTCCCCGGGGCCTAGCTAAGATGAGCTTGCACCCCAAGCCCCGGCCTGGTGTGGTCCGGAACCTGCTCCAGAGGGATCACCTAGGGCCTGTGAGCTCACTCCCACTTGCCTTCAGCTCTGAGCTTCTCTTTTCCAACCTGTGTTTTCTACTGTGCTCCATGGGTAGCAATCTCAGTTATTCTCTTGGTTGCCACCACAACCAGAATGAAAACAAAAGCAAAAAGTAAAAACCCCCTTGCAAAAATCATTGGTATGATCAGTTTACTGAAAACGAGGGACCACACTGTAGCCCTCACCGCACGCCCAACTGAACTGGGGCATGGCTATTCCCGTCCTCTAGAGTCATCTTTATTACCTTGCTTTTGGGGTCTCTTTGTGGTGCTTCCCCTCAGGGGGAAGGGCCATTTCTCTGAGTCCTTTCCCTGTTCTTCCTTACTGTTCACTCTCCTCCTCCCTGTCTCCTTCTCATTGTTTGGATCTTGGCTGACAAGTCACCTTCTTGGAGAAGTCATTTCTGACATCCTTTTATATAGGCATCTCCCCTTGCCCACTGGCCACTCCCTATTACTTTATTTTCTTTATAACATTTGTTACCACAGAAGTAATTATTTTTTTAATTTTTTATTTTTTATAAACATATAATATATTTTTATCCCCAGGGGTACGGGTCTGTGAATCACCAGGTTTACACACTTCACAGCACTCACCATAGCACATACCCTCCCCAATGTCCATAACTCCCACCCCCCTTCGCTTAACTCTCCTCCCCCCAGCAACCCTCAGTTTGTTTTGTGAGATTAAGAGTCATTTATGGTTTTTCTCCCTCCCAATCCCATCTTGTTTCATTTATTCTTCTCTTACTCCTTTAACCCCCCATGTTGCATCTCCACTTCCTCATATCAGGGAGATCATATGATAGTTGTCTTTCTCCGATTGACTTATTTCACTAAGCATGATACCCTCTAGTTCCATTCACATCGTTACTAATGGCAAGATTTAATTTTGTTGATGGCTGCATAGTATTCCATTGTGTATACACACCACATCTTCTTTATCCATTCATCTGTTGATGGACATTTAGGCTCTTTCCATAGTTTGGCTATTGTGGACATTGCTGCTATAAACTCAGGTGCACATACCCCTTCAGCTCACTACATTTGTATCTTTAGGGTAAATACCCAGTAGTGCAATTGCTGGGTCATAGGGTAGTTCTTTTTCAAACATTTTGAGGAACCTCCATGCTGTTTTCCAGAGCGGTTGCACCAGCTTGCATTGCCACCAATAATGTAGGAGGGTTCCCCTTTCTCCGCATCCTCGCCAGCATCTGTCGTTTCCTGACTTATTAATTTTAGCCATTCTGACTGGTGTGAGGTGGTATCTCATTGTGGTTTTGATTTGTATTTCCCTGATGCTGAGTGATGTGGAGCACTTTTTCATGTGTCTGTTGGCCATCTGGATGTCTTCTTTGCAGAAATGTCTGTTCATGTCTTCTACTCATTTCTTGATTGGATTATTTGTTCTTTGGGTGTTGAGTTTGCTAAGTTCTTTATAGATTTTGGACACTAGCCCTTTATCTGATATGTCGTTTGCAAATATCTTCTCCCAACCACAGAAGTAATTATTTACCAGCTGGTTGTTTATCGCCCATCTCCTTCCACTAGAATGGGGGCAGGGCATCCTGTCCATGCAGCATTCTTGTCCAGAACGGCCCTTGGCTGTCTTGGAGTCTGTCTTCCCAGGACAAGGTTAAGTCTGTGTATGGCATCATGTTGACCTCAGCCCTCCCCTTACCTTGCTTGTGTTGAGTTCTCTGCCGATGTAACTTCCTGCTTGATTCCTCGTTTCTAACCCTAAACCTTCTGTAAAGTGTGCTACATGCATAGCCTTATGTAGGTAGCCCTTTGGGGAGCAAAGAGACTGGGGTACATAGTACAGAAAAGGAGCAGCGCAGAATACCCAGAGCATTGAGCACGAGTTCCAACACCAGCAGAAGGAAGTGCAGACCCAGAGGTCATACTGAGAAACACAAGTCCTCCTCCAGAATACTTGGAGGTGTGGTGAGTGACCCTGGATCTCCCCCCCAGCCCCCCCGCCATACATGGCCTGGGATGCAGAGGGTAACACCCTAGACAGCTGGGTGCTTCAGGGACATTTAAGAAACTTTACAGGTGTCATTTTCCCTTAAGAAGATGCTCACGGCCAAGGCCACACAGCAAGAATACAGGTGAGGAGGCTTGAAGATGGTTGGTTCTGCTCTTTTGCAGAACTGGGATCTTGGGGTCCTGGTCTCTGGTGCATCTCTGCCTGGAGGATTCAGAGGCTGCCCTGCATTGGGGAAGGAGGTAGTGTGAGCCGGAGAGCTTTACCTGAAGGTGTCCCCAGGGGGCGCCCTAAGTCAAGTACTGGACGTCTGTGCAAGCAAAGTGGGAGGTTGCTCTCCCTGCTACTTCCCAGGAAATGACTCACTGTGATGACTTCATTCTCTGGGTGTTCTCACTAGGTTCAGAGGGTGAGACCCAGGGGTCTCATTATATCTGAGGTGATGGATGCAGTTGGGGTGGTCTTGACTCATTCACTCACTCATTTTAATGAACGCCTGTAAGCCACAAGGTGTTGCATCTGGTCCAGTGGGACATTGTGAGCATTTCCTCAAAGACACCCCTGTCCTGCCCCCTTTGAGTTGGGCAGCATTGTGGAGAATGGGACTGAGGGCCGGGGACTGGTGTCTGAGCATGGAGAATGAGGGCTCTGGGTGACACAGTGGAGAATACCCCAGCCCCCCCCCCACCCCAACCCACAGTTTTATCTTCTCGCCTCCCTCCTCTGAAACTGGGTATCACTTATCAACTGTACCACGTGTCTGGCATTTATTATAAGCTAACCCACTGTCTGATAAGCTTTTTCTAAGTACATATCTTATCTCTCCAACCAGCGGAATGGTAAAACTTGCTTGTCGGGGATTATGTTATTCGTCACTATTATCTTAACGGTCCCCACCCCAGCCCCTGCTTCTCCAGCTTTTGGCGGGGTGACTAGAACATAGGGATGTTCACTAAAGATCTGATGATGATTATGATAAATCCGTGTGCCATCCGCAGTGAGGTACTAGGAATGTGACCCTGCCTGGCAAGCCCTAAATGTCACAGATACTAATAAAGATGTCAAAGGTCACTGAGTTAGGGAGGAGCAGGGGCTGAAGATGGATTGAGCAGAAGCAGCTGCGTCTTAGGAAGCAAGTGGCAAAGAGAGGTCATCACCACCCTCATTATCATTCCTGTGCCACTATATTTCAGATAGATGGGGATTACATCGATCATAACAGTGTGGGCCCCATTTGACAGGGACTTCACACTTAACCCTTACTGGTTTGAAATTTCCTGGTGGTATAAAGATATACGTCAGTGTCGTTCCTTGGACATGATAATAGATCATGATATTCATTATTCACTCATGCATGCGTGGCTGCATTCACCCATTTATTGAGCACCTACTGTGTGCCAGATACTATGCTCAGTAGTGAGATGCAGTGACGGGCTGAAACACACATGGCCCCGTCCTCACCAGATTTAAAATCTTAATAGACATCAAACAGGTCATCACACAAATATGAACTTACAGTTGTGTTAAGCACTATAGAGGAAAGGTACTTGGTAATGTGAAAGCTTGTCTTAGGGGAATTTAGCTGGGAGAGAAGTCCTTCCTTCCCCCTACAGAGGCAGGAAGCCAGCGTGGAAACAAGTCTGAGCAAAGCAAGGTGTGGCCTCTCCTGAGACCACCTACTTCCACACTGACTTCTGGCCCCTCAGAGGCTAATTGACGGTCTGCGTTATTTGAATTGGGGAGATGTCATGTCCGGGGGGGCAGCTAGAAACAGAAGCTCTACCGCATCGTGGGTTTGATCAAATACCAAGATACCCAGTTGGTTGTCCAGGGTTCACTGATTATCTATTCTATCATTTTCAGTGGAAAGAGCTGCTGAAAATAGGGAGGTGAACATTTTAGGTAGGATGACCAACTCTCCTGATCTACTCAGGACTTTCCCAGTTTTGGAACCAAAAGTCCCTTGTGCTGGGAGTCCCCTGGCTTTAGAACTGAACAGCCTGTATCCTGGGAACCCCCCGAGTCCTAAGAAGCCCTGTTCTAGCCTTTGCCCCACTCTTGCTTCTCAATTTCCTCTTCTGTAAGATGAAGTTGGACTAGAACAGGGGATCTCAGGCATGGATGCTAATTAAAACCAAGGAAGTGTTTTGAAAATACCAATGCCCAGAATTCACTTCCAGAGATTTGTTCGGTGGGGTGAGACCTATGTATCAGTGAGCTGGTACGAGACCAAGATTGAGAACTATTGCTGTAGATAATCCAAAGTCTTTTCTGTGCTCTGATTCTCATCTATGGTGAGTTACTTATACTTGGACCCATTAATTAATTGTCCCCTAGCTCGAAGCTCTGGCCTGTTTGCTATCATTGTTCCTATCGGATCTGTAGGTGTTCGGAATGGTTTGATAAGCTCTCTGGCTGATCGTACCTGATACCATCTCAGCCTGCTACTTCTCCGCCATCTTGGCTCCTCCCTCCCATTGTTCCTATCGATGACAGAAGGATACCTTGCTCTTCTCTCTCCCCTTTTCTCTCCTTTTGTTCTCTTGGTCTTTCTACCTCTGACTACCTGGGCCCTCAAGTGATTCCATCCAGGCATACCCACTAGGCCTGGATTCAATCAGTGGCATCCCTTCTTCTGTCCCATCTCTGTCTTGGCCCTTTCTTTCCCCAGCCTCTCTCACTGCTCACCAGAGAAGCTGAAAGCGATTGCTAGGTCCAGATGGTCGATTCAGTTTTTGACAAAGGTGCTAAGGTAATTCAATGGATAAAAGAGAATCTTTTCAACTAAAGGTACTTTGGATAGCCACAATGGAAAAAAAAAAAAAAAAAAAAAAGGACTTTGACCCTTATCTCACACCATACACAGATATTAACTTGAAATGGATCATAAGATCTAAATGTGAATGCTCAAACTATAAAAATTCTAGAGGAAAATAGAAAGATCTCTTGGGTCTGGCAAAGATTTTTAGGTAGGTAATGCAAATCACAAACCATAAAGGAAAAAAACTGATATATTGGATTTAATAAAAAAACAAAATCTCTTTAAAAGCTCTTTAAAAGACACCATCAAGAAAATGAAAAAAATAAGCCACAGATTGGAGAAAACACTTGAAAACATATATCCAGAGTATGCAACCTGTATTCAGACTATACAAAGAACTCTTACAGCTCAATAATGAAGGCAGAAACAACTGGATAAAAATGAGAAGGTGAAACAGAAATATTTGAACACACACGTCACCAAAGAAAACACAGAAATGCCAGTCAGCACCTGAGAAGATGCTCAACATCATTAGCTATCAGAGAAATGCGAATAGAAACCACATGGAAATACAACGACACACCGCTGGAAGAGCTGAATTTAAAAAGACTGGGAAGGGACACCTGGGTGGCTCAGTTGGTTAAAGCCTCTGCCTTAAGCTCAAGTCATGATCCCAGGGTCCTGGGATTGAGCCCCACATTGGGATCTCTGCTCTGCAGAGAGCCTGTTTCCTTCTCTCTTTCTCTTTCTGCCTGCCTCTCTGCCTACTTGTGACCTCTCTCTGTCAAATAAATAAATAAAATCTTAAAAAAAAAAAAAAAAAAGACTGTCAATACCAAGTGTTGGTAAGGATGCAGGACAACTGGAATTCTCATCCATTGCTGGTGGGACTGCAAAGTGGTAAAATCATTTTAGAGAACAGTTTAAAAAAAATTTTTTTTAAAGTTTTTTTTAAAAAGTTTTAAAAGATTTTATATTTATTTATTTATTTAGAGAGAGCACGAGTCAGGGGAGGGAGCGAGAATCTCAAGTGAGACTCTGTGCTGAGCCTAGAGCCCAACGTGGGGCTCAATCCCATGATGCTGAGATCAAGAGTTGGATACTCAACTGACTGAGCCACTCTGGTACCCCCATTCAGCACTTTTTGTAAATTTAAACATAGACTTACCACGTGATCTGATGATGCTACTCCTGGATACTTACTCAAGAGAAAACACATTTATACAAACAGGTTCATGAATATTCATAGGTGCTTTGTTCATGTCAGCCACTAAAAGTAGTCCAAATGTCCATCAGCTAATCGAGGGACAAATTGCGGCATAATCATAAAATGGGATACCACCAGCAATAAAGAAGGAGCAAACTATTTCCACATACCAACATGGATTAATATCAAAAACATCATGCCAAGTAAGAATCCTCACACTAAGTAGTGTGTATTTATGATTACGTTTATACAACATTTGAGAAAACCACAAAAAAAATGAATCTGGGGTTGTCTGGGACCGGGGTGTGGACAGGGGACTGATGAAAAAAGCATTAGAGAAACTTGTGGGGAGATGGAAATGCTGTGTATTTTGATGGCAGTCGTAGCTATGCAATGGTGGTATTTGTCAAAGCTCATAAAACTTCACATTCTAGAAAAGTGCAGTTTATTATACACAAATTACAGTTCACTAAATCTGATTTTTTAAAAAAGCGGGCGCCTGACTGGGTCAGTCAGTAGAGCCTGTGACTCTCGATCTCAAGGTTGTGAGTCTGATCCCCATGCTGAGTGTAGAGTTTACGAAACAAAGAAAGAAAGAAAGGAAGGAAGGAAGGAAGGAAGGAAGAAAGAAAGAAAGAAAGAATGAATCAGCTCATGCTACTAGCCCTACCCTGCACTACTTACTTAAAAGTACACAATGGCTTTTCATTGTGTGCAGAATGAAATTCTGACCACTGCCTATGATCTGCAAGGCCTTAGGACTGCTCTTGTCCTCGCTCATTCCACGCCCACCATGATGCTCTTGTTTGGGTTCCTCAAACTCACTGAGCTCTTCCCTCTACCTAGAACACTGACTCCAATTTGCCTGACTGGCTCTTTTTCTGGGACCTTCCCTGACTGCTCCATCCAAAGCAACCCCCTCATTCTGCCCTGATTCATTAGTTTTCTTTCCATTAGTATGTATTGATTCTGTTTACATACTTTTCCTTGTTTACTGCTTGTCTTCCTTATTAGAATTTGAGCTCCACGAGGACAGGAATCACATCTGTTTTGTTCACTAGAGTTTGATCAGATATTTTCACCGGATTCGTTCAGAATACCTGGCACCCAGGCCGGGCCTGGCATATAGGAGGCCTTCAAAGTCTTTTTTTTTTTTTCCCCTTAAATATAAGTCTGTTTAATAGTTACTTCAAAAGCTTCATTTTAGGATCCAAAAATTAACTCTGGCATCAGTTCAACCCATTAGGAAGTTACTCCTTTGACTGGAAGATGTACAATATAATCCTTCAAAATAGTAGGAGATATAGGTTGAGGGAGAGAGGAGAGAGAAGAAACATAGTCAATTATTCTCTTAGTTCATACCAGATTATTAGTCTAAAGCCAGTCAATGTAACTCTACCACCCTTGACTGGGATTGGGCCCAGGAGTAGATGTATGACCAAATTATGGCTAATTGGACAGAGAAAAGCTGTGAGTGATGTGAAAGCTGAGTGACTGGGCAGTCTTGGGACCTGGAAGTGTCCCACAGCTCTCCGCCATGGTTCTCAAATCTGAGCACATCGGAATCAGTTGAGGAGCTCGGAAAAACAGAGGATCTTAGATCCCACTGCCAGAGTTTCCGGTCCAGCAGGTCTGGGATAAGTCTAGACAATCTGCATTTTTGTTAACAAGTTCTGAGGGGATATTCAGCATACTGCTGTTCTGAAGAATCAAGTTGGATGGCTTCAAAGCAAGCATTAGGAAGTCTATGCTGTTTCCCAGAATGCTGTTGGGTCCGGCTGAGCTGTCGGCCAGGAGTATTGGCTGAAGAAAAGTGTGGACTGTGAGGGTGTCATTGTTGGCCTGAAGCCAGCAGGAGCCTATGCTCACTGAGGACTTCCTTTGATGGAAGGTCATAAATTTTATTTTTATTTCTTTTTTTTTTTCCTGAAAAAAAAAAAAAAGAATAAAACACAGAGAA
Source organism: Mustela lutreola (assembly GCF_030435805.1). Classification (NCBI taxonomy): domain Eukaryota; kingdom Metazoa; phylum Chordata; class Mammalia; order Carnivora; family Mustelidae; genus Mustela; species Mustela lutreola. Next base: position 189,343,902 of record NC_081290.1, on the reverse strand, counting down.
ATCTCATGAATCCAATACTTAATAAGCTCTTCCAGGATGAACATCCTTGCAATTACCGTGCTGTTCAAGAAATAGACGTATGGACACATCTCAAACTCCTGGCTCCTAACTTGAATCATTTAAAATTTTTTCATGCTATTGAGTTGGCTTTTTTTTAGAACTAGTGAGTTTTCTGTTACTTGCACACAAATCTACCCTAACAGAGATATCCCAGGGATAATACCAGTTGCTCTGAATATTTTGGGGGAAGGGATTGATTAGAAGCAAGTCCTTAGCAAAACAAGTGACATGGATTTTCTTATAAAGTCTGGATTTTTATCAAACATGTACGTTGATGAGCCAAATTAAGTCCAGACACAAGTAAGCAATCTCATAGACAAGTCTAACAAAGAGAAGTATAGTTTGAAATACTTAAAAGGGGACCCCAGGGAAGGGACCGCCACAGGAATCCTGGAAAAAACAAGCAGCTTGTTTTTTCCTTAAACTTTGTATGTTAATGCTGTATTCTTTTTTTATTTTTAATTTTTTATTAACATATAATGCATTGTTTCAGGGGTACAGGTGAGCTGCTTGTTTATATTAACTCTTGTTTTCTTGGAGTTGGTTATATGTTACCATTTTCACTCCATATGGTGGATTCAATAAAACTTAGCTCATCTTTTTAATGTACTTTTAATGGCATTTCCACAATGTCTTAAGTGAAAGATTTATGGATAGATTTTAAACAAAGGAATTCAGTAAACCCTACTGAACTACTCCAGGGTAGACAAAGCAGAAGTATCCACCATACAATAGGTTGCTTTTCAAATACAACTTATTTTCACCTGAGTGTGATCTTCATCGCACATAGAGTGGTGAACTGTCCTTCAAGATCTCTTGTGGAAATTTTCATGAAAGGCTAAATGTGAAATTACCATATGCCCCAGCAATTCCACTCCTGGGCACGTGCCCAACAGAACTGGAAGTGGATGTCCACACAAATGCTTGTATATAAACGGGCTCGGCAGCATTGCTTGTAAGAGCCAAGAAGTACCCAGTAACCCAATAACCAGTAAGAACCCAAATGTCCATCACCTGATAAGTAGATCAGCTAAGGTGGTGTAATCATACCAGGGGATATTATTCCACAATAAAAAGAATGAAGTGTTTCCTAAACTATTTTATTTTTAAGTGATCTTTACGCCCAACACAGGGCTCGAACTCATAGTCCCGAGATCAAGAGCCCCATGCTTAGCCAACTGAGCCAGCTAGGCACTCCAGGAATGAATAACTGATACAAGCCGCAGCATGAAGGAATCTTGAAAATACTATGATGAGTGAAAGAAGCCAGTCGCAAAAGGTCACATATTTTATGTTTCCATTTATAGGAAATGTCCGGAATAGACAAATCGACTGAGACAGAAAGATTAGTGGTTGCCTATGGCTGAGAGAGGGAAGCTGGAGGAGAAATAGAGAGTATCACTAATGAGTAGGGCGTTTCTTTTTGGGGTGAGAAAAATGTTCTAAAATTGATTGTAGTAATGATTGCAAAACTGAATATACCAAACGGCGTTTAATTGCACACTTGAAGTGTGTGAATTGAATTATATCTCAATAAAGTAGTTAAGTGTGTGTATGTGTGTGTGTGTGTGTGTGAGAGAGAGAGAGAGAGAGATATGAATGAATGAATTTTCTCCTTCTTACCATGTCCTGGCTCTTGGGGAAGACAAATCAGGGAAGACATGCTCCATGCGCTGGGCTCTGGGCCTGTGGATCTGGACTGAACTCTATTCTATTTTGGAAAGGCACAATTGATGCAGACAACTCATACATCTGTGTGTAGGCCCTGTTCCCCTTGGGGATCCCATTCCCCTGGAGACCCCGGGGTGCTGTGGGAGACCTCATGGGTATGAGGTGGAGGGCCAGCCAGGGTCCAGGCCCAGAAGGGGCTCCTGACGGTTTTTCTGTGCAGCTCTCTGCAGCTAGAGCAAAGCATTCTCTTAGTCACCTGTCACCCCACCCGGGTAATTACCCCTCCTTAGCCCCTCTGCATGTGTCATCTGCCCATGTGGGTAATTAAACTGAACTTGGGGCTGATGACTGGGGCTGCATTGCATCACATTGGCCTTGGCCCCAGTGCAGACTGGGAGAACTAGATCTTCCAGACACCTGGAGTGAGTGCACCCAGCATTGGGAGGAGAGGATTGGTGGCTGCACAGGAGGGCTCTCTGGCCTTCCTCACTCTTCACTCCAAAACTGGGACCAGAGCAGATGGGGCCATGGTGATTCTAGCCATGGCTGTGGCTAGCTGGATGGTTAGCCTTGTGGTTGGCCTTGGTATACCAGGGCCTGTGGTTTGGTATTGAACCCAAGCAGCCTTGGGCAATCTTCAGACTCCAAGGTGTGGGTTGAGGCCTAGGAGGGAAGGCTGGATGCAGGGAGCAGGTCTTTTGAATCCTGGCTTCTGAAAGACTCTGCCCCAAGGGGTCAGAGGGTAACCCCAGATGAAGAAGTTTAAATGAATGATCCAGAAAAGAGGGTTCCTGAGGTTCTTTCTAGTTCTAACGTTCTGTAAATCTGATGGTGAACATATCCCGAGCACTCAGACGACGTAATGGCTCTATGCAGGTCATCCTGGTTCCTCCTCCTATGGCTCCATGAGGTTGGTCCTCTTCACAGCAATATTTTTTTGTGATGGGGGTATTGGTGGAAGCAATTTAGTTATTAAGTGATTCCTGACTGGCACATAGTAGAGATTCAATAAAGACTTGACTGACTAACTGATGGCTTGGATTTGTATTAGACATTGTGAGGGGGTTGCTAAAGAGTGATAGCCAGGGGCGCCTGGGTGGCTCAGTGGGTTAAAGTCTCTGCCTTCAGGTCATGATCCCAGGGTCCTGGGACCGAGCCCCGCATCGGGCTCTCTGCTCAGCGGGGAGCCTGCTTCCTCCTCTCTCTGCCTGCTTCTCTGCCTACTTGTGATCGCTGTCTGTCAAATAAATAAATAAAATCTTAAAAAAAAAAATAAAGAGTGATAGCCATCAACCAGTGAGTATTTACTGAGTGCACATCATGGACAAAGTATTGGCCAGTCTTGGAAGGGAGACCAGCCTTCTTTGGATTTCTAGATGTTGACAATTAGTTCAGATCAAAGTCATACTGTCCAAATTGAATGAAATACATTGGGAAATAATAGGAAATATATATCTTGGTCTCTTGCCTTCAGTGTCTGACATAGGGTTCCTGAAGCCCCTGTAAACAAGGGTGGTAGGAGAATCTTTTGTTCCCATAGTTAGTCTCTGATCCTGGTTCCTGACACAAAGCTCCCTAAGACACTTGGAATTTCCTGGATGATAAGAGCATCTTTTGTTCTAATGAGGCAACTCTGGGTGGGCTCCTCGATGGGGGCTGTTTGCCAGAAAGGCCAAACTATTATTAGAACATATCTGCTCTTCTCTAGGGAGGAGTGAGGGTCTGAAATTGGAGGTAATAATTAATCATGCCTAAAATCCCAAAGTATGGGTTTAGGGGAACTTCCAGGTTGGTGAACACATCCGTGTGTGGGAGGGTGAGGTGCCCCAACTCCACAGGGATGGAAGCTTCTGGGCTCAGGACCTCCCTCCTAGACCTCAACCTATGTATCTCTTCATCTGGCTGTTCATCTGTGTCCTTTTTCATATCCTTTAGTAAACTAGTAAACATAACTGTTTCCCTGAGTTCCATGAGCCATTCTAGCAAATAATTAAATCTCAGGGGAAGGAAGTCACGGGAACCTCCAATATGCAGCCACATGGGTCAGAAGCTGTGAGTAACCTAGAGTCCTACTACTTCTGATTGGCAGCTGAAGTCAGGGTGGGGGGTTGGGGGTTTCTAGTGGGACTGAGCCTTCAATTTATGGGATCTGCTGTTATCTCCATGTAGCTAGTATCAGAATCACGTTAAATTGTAGCACACCCAGCTGGTGTCACAGAATTGCTTAGTGTGTGTGGGGGGGAAGGTGAGAATCCCACATATCTGGTGTCAGAAGTGGTATGAGTGTGGTGGTAAGGGAGAAATACAGAATGAACAGTTTTTCCCAACACAATTATCTTAATCCAGCTAGAGAGCAGTAAGTTTGCAATGATTTGGTGATGTGGACTTTGTAAATACATTGAAAAGTTCCAAGATACAAGACTATTGAAAAAACTAGGATGAAGAAGAAAGTTGTATGACACACACACTACCGTTTTATTGTGTTATCTCCTTTAATCCTATAACTCCGTGGGACAATAATGAGATATTATAACCCATGGGATGGGTATTATTATTCCCTCTCTTTTACAGATTGAAGAAACAGATTCAGATAGTAAATTTGTAAGTACTCTCATCAGAATTCCAACCTAGGCTGTTATCCTTTTTTTCTTAACCATAGTCTACACTCTTTTTTTTTTTTTTTTAAGATTTTATTTATTTATTGGACAGAGAGATCATAGGTAGGCAGAGAGGCAGGCAGAGAGAGGGGGAAGCAGGCTCTCTGCTGAGCAGAGAGCCTGATGTGGGGCTCAATCTCAGGACCCTGAGATCATGACCTGAGCTGAAGGCAGAGGCTTTAACTCACTGAGCCCCCCAGGTGTCCCTCTTTTTTTTTTTTTTTTAAAGATTTACTTATTTATTTGAGAGAGAGAAAGGGAGAATGGGGCATGGGTTGGGGTAAGGGATAAGGGAGAGGGAGAGAGAATCCCAACAGACTCCACACCGAGTGTGGAGCCCGACATGGGTCTCCATCTCACAACCCTGAGATCACAACCTAATCTTAAACCAAGAACTGGACACTTAACAAACTGCACCACCCAGGCACCCTATGCCACTCTGCATTCTTAACATGGTGTTGTATTGCCTTATAGGTAAGGAGCTAGCTTAGCACAGAAAACCAACCACAGAGAAAATTGCAAATTTGTCTATACAATGAATTGTCAAATAACAGTCTCCAAGAATATCTGAGAAAACAGACCTTATTTAGAGCTTTGTGAGTTTTCTGGAAGACTAAATGACCACTAAGATTTCTATGAGGTTGGCACTGAATGGGGAGACTGTCTAGAGGAGCGCAAAGTAGCATTAAAAGCAGTTTCAGAAGGTCAAATCGATTGGATTCAAACCCCATTTCCAGCATTCATTAGCTTTGTGGTTTTGGGCAAATTATCCTTTTTGAGACTCAATTGCTTCCTCATCTGTAAAATGGGAATAAAAATAGCTATTCATAAGGTTGGTGTGGCAACTAGCTAAGGTTCTGCACATAAAGAGGGTTCAGTATACATTAGCTATTCTTTTCTGGTAGCAAAGTCCTAAGCTGAGGAGGGCAAGGGCAGAGGCAAAGGTCCATGAGGACAGGACAATATTGAGCTTCTCCTGCTCTATTTTAATGGCCTGAGCAGTCCTTGGAGCATGATAGGTGCACAGGAAACAATGTTTACAAATGTATAAAAACGAAGCAAGATTTTAGAGGCTTAGTGAATGGACTTTGATTTGTTAAATGGAAGGGAACGCATCCCAGCAAAATGACCCATGCACTAACCTTAGGTGGTGGACCTGTCTTCTGTTTTTACTCAAGAAAAGGATCTAGGAGTTACTCCGGTTTTGGGTGCAGCCTTCTCGTGGGTGGTCCAAAAGGCAGTCACAGCCTAAAGGCTAGTGGAATCTGGATGTTTTCAGGGATGGTTCTGGAGATCTTCCAGAAACCTCGTCCTGCCCTACCTCAGTGTTTCTATAATTAAGGGGGCATTAGCAGAAACTAGCAGGAACATCAGGACCCCTCCATGTGGGCATATTAAAGCTGAAAAGAAAAACCAATATAAACTCATAACACCTGGAAAGCTGAGCCTGAATTCTGATGTCTTACAAAAGGGCACCTAGGAGAGCTCTAAGGTGTGGCATGAAGACAACCGTAGGAAGACCTGTTCGTATAGTTCAAAGCTTCTAGTAATAATGTCAGATGTTCTCAGAATACTGCAGAGTTTCCTAGGGGCTGTTTCATGGTACCATTTGGTCTCTGAGGGGCAGGGAGAGCACACGTTATCTGTGCTGGATTCAGTCAAGAGAATTCAAGTGAAATGATTGGCCAAGGCTCCCCTTCTGGCAAGTGGCCAAGAAAGGGCTGGACCTTCGTCAACATGCATTGTCCTTAAGGAGGGCTGTAGGTTGGCAATAGGGACAGGTTCAAGGTAAATATTCACACTTGCATGAATTGTATGTTATTCATAATTATTAAGGACCTCTCAGGCTGTTCAGGACGGACCATTAACATTGTGAAGTGGGGTCATGGAGGTCCTTTGGCTGTAGCCAGACTTAGTCAAGTCACTGCTGGGACTGGAGCCTCTCTGGGCTTTCCTGAGACTGTTAACCTATTCCTCCTACCTTGGATATCCTAACGACTAGATGAGATAAACAAAGAGAAAGCACTTTGCAAATGTGATTATTCAAAGTCCTAACATCTGTGTGCATAGGAAAACCCCATATTTCTTTAGATTAATCTGTTCTAAATTGAGAAGTCTTTTGAGAGCCAAAAAAGCAGAAAAGCTCCTGTTTTCTTTCCAAACTTTGAATCAGCTATAGGAGGAATGGAATAATGGGGCCACCTGCTCACATACCTGAAGTCTCTCATGTTAACTAAGTTTGAAGTCTGGATAACTTCATATCTTTTTTTAATGATTCACATTGAAAAGCAAAAAATTCAAAATGCATAACATTCCCCTTTCACGGAGCAGACAATATAAACATGTATCTCTCAGTGACAGTTGGCAAAATACGACTGATTAATCTGCAGACCTACGGGGGTTCACCTTCAGTGACTTCCCACTTTTCATCTGCTCTGATAAAAACACATCTGGAACAGCTGAAAAAATGAAGCTAAGAGAAGAATTGCATCAAAATATTTTTTTAAAAAATACTCTGGGTTGTAAAGAATGTGAAGGTTCTAACAAGAATGCACAAACTTAACACGTTCCACTTTATTATTAAACAGTATACTGATATTCAAGAACATTTAAAAGTATAATGACCCATTATATGTTTCTATTACCGCTGAGGTCTTCCTGGTAAGAGTAGAGAAGTGGTGGCTGAAAGTGCGGATTTGAGCATTAGTTCTATCCCTTATAAGCTGTTGACGCAGGGGAGCTTATTACTTTGAGTCTTTGCTTCTTTGTTGCAAAAAAGGGAGAGTAAAACTAATAGTGTGCAAGTGTGTTCTGAGGATAAAGTAAAATAATACATGTCTGTTTCAAGTGCTTTGCAAATGTGAGTTTTTATTGCCTGGTGTTTTTGTTATTTTTCACGATGAATATATGTATATAGCTTCGACTCAGAATATTCATTTATTGCCCATTGCAGCTATTTTTGCTTTCTGCCTGGTTTCTGATCTGTCTTCTGTTCCTGTCTCTCTGGACGTTTGGGGGTATTTTCTTCCTCCTCAAACTATGACTGTTTCTGTCAGATCTGCGGTTTCTCTGCTCTTTAGCCAGGAGCTCCAACCCACCTGATGACCTGTTCGGCTTTCTTTTCTTGTGCCAGATCTCTCTACTTAGAGATCAGTGGGTTCTCTGGACTTGAAAGGGACCTTGCTTTCAAAAAGCTGAGCTCTGGGGGCCTGGGGAAGAAGTTGCTTAGAAGTCAGAGAGCTGCAACAGAGGCTCAGCCCTGAGTCTTAGCCCCGGGCTTTCTCCGCCAAACTCCCAGCGAAGGACACTTCTGTTTGGGCTTCGGATTCAAAGCACACATCTTAATCCTCTCCACACCTGCTCAGAGCACTGTTTGTTGTTCAACCAAACTTAGAAGTTATAATCCTATCATAAGGGCTACTATTTATCGGTGGGTACTATGTACCAGGTCCTGTGCCGAGTATTTTATATAAACGATGCCCCTGCATGGACATAAATATTTTATTTGAGAGGAACACTTATCCCCATTTTACGGAAGAGGAAGCTGGGGTGCTAATTTATTAAGTAAATTGCCCAAAGACATATCCTAAGGTAGGTACCTGGAAGAGTTGTGATTCCAAGACCATCTGATCTCCAAGTCCACTCCACAAACCACTCAACACTCACTTCTCTGAATGCTCCTTCCCTTCCAGTCTATCAGGCTCCCACGACAGCCCCAGAATGCCAGGTTGTCTTACTGCCTGTCTTTCTAGAGCCTTCTGGAATCTCACTAGAGGGGAGTGAAGACATTCCTGTCTGAATGTGGGGGTCCTGTGCTCATTGTAGTATGCTTCTGGCTCAGCCTCACTAATTCTGTACATGTTTGACTCCAGCTGTGTGCAGGTGGCCTCGTGGTTGCCTCTGCTGGACTTAAGCCCCACGTGGCTGTCCCCAGTGCTAGTCTGTCTGCAGTGGCTCCAGTTCTATGGGAATAGGAGCAGCCCAGTGGATAATTCCAGTGAACGACTGGTTGGTTTTATCTGAAGGAGGAGCCCGTGTAAATAAGGCTGTGGGGACCCCGGCTCTGAGCCCATACTTCAGGAGGACCCCCGTGGCCCCCGTGTCTGTGAGGCTGGTCTTGGAGAAATCCATGGGGGTGAGGGGACTTGAAACCAGCTCACACCAGGAGCAAGTGAAGAAGGGGCTGTGTTCAGGTGGAAGAGAGCAGACTCTCGGGCTCCCCAAAGTCGCCCTCGAGTGAGAGAGGGCAGTCACAAGGAAGTGGGATTTGACGTTTGTGGACGTCCCCAAGGAGGGGAACTGGGAAACGGGTGTGGGTGAATCACGAGGAAGCCCAGCTGTGTCAAATCCTTCTTGGGAAACAGGTGGCATCTAAAGAGTTAGGACCATCCCCAGATGGTGGTATTTCCCACTTCTGGGAGCCATCTGGGTACAGCTGGGCAGCTACGAGGTCAGGGTGTCCCAGAGGGACCACCTGGGAGGAATTGGCGGCACTTGGCCACCTAGGAGACCCTGGGGGGCAGGGCTAGCCTCCCATTGTCCCATGCCCACTGCCCACTGTTCAACGGTGGGAAAGCCGGGCCCAGCGTGTGCTGAGGGTGCCGCGGGTCCGCCAGAGGCTTCTAACACAGTTTATCCCATCTAGTCATAGATTTTTGGTGATGCCATGAGCACAATGACAATTACAGGGAGAAAGGCAGGGCTTTGTTCCTCTCTGTCCCCTGCTAGTCCCCAACAAGACACAAAGGGGCAGTAAAGTCCATGACTAAGAGAAACACTGGCTCCTGTGGTTCCAGTTCTAGGCTCTCGGAGGTGCAGACCCGCTGTGGGCTCATCAGGGGGTTCTTTCGCCAACCTCAGGCTTCCTGCCCATGTTTAGTTTCTAGCTTCCCCTCCTGGCTATGCCTATCCTTCCTCCCTCTCCTGTCCCCATCACCCAGATGAGAGGCCCAATATCTGCCTGAAATAGGAGCCACAGAGTTGCCTCACCAGCAGAGGCCCCTGTAAGCCTTCCTTAGCATTGGCTGAGAGGCCCCTGGGGACCAGGGACTTGGTTTAGTCTTATGGGCTGTTTCTCTTGGCTTGAAAAACAATACCTCCATCCTACCTGGCCTCCCTTTACAATCTCCAGGAGCACATGACAGATGCCTGATGTGGTCCTAGGGCAGTGGCTCGGCTGCTCTATGCTCAGAGAGAAAGGCTTGATGCCTAGGAGCCGGGGAGGACAGGGTCTGGCTCCCGAGCTTTCCCCTGCTGACTCTCCCCTTGAGGGTGGGCTCAGTGTCTCCTCTCTGCCCTGCCTGGCCTCTGAGTGGGTGGTCTGTGTCTGGCCCCCTCAGGCCAGGAGGGAAACCCCTCTGGGGTGTTCTGAGTGACGGAGAAGCTCAGAAGTAGGGTGCAAATGGGAGGAAGGGATTTCAGGGGCTCCATGGAGTGAGCTGAGGAGATGATCTGGGAGCGAAGCTGATGAAGGAGGATTCGGGAAAGAGAAGCTTCGATGACAAGGTGGTGGGAATGGAACGGGCAAGAACCCTGTTTCCATCTGGAGCCCCAGGAAGGAGCTGGTGGTGGCAGCTGGAGCAGTCATGACAGCAGAGAGCTGGGACTTGAGGCTCAAAATAGGAGTGAGGTTTCTGTCGCTCCTGGCTTTCTTCCTCTGGCTGCCTTGAGGCCCATGCCCGTTTGCATGGCAGATGTATTTTTTATGAAAAACTCCACTTTGGATGGAAAAAGCAGGAGGGGGGCAGTGACCAGGTATGAAAGGGCCAGGTGGTCCACCTAAGGTCCCCACTGGGGGTCAGGAAAAGGTAGGGTAAATGGACACTTGGGCCTAGGGTGCTGCTGCTAGCCTCCAGGTGGGGATAGTCGTGGGCCAGAGAAATAGAGGGAGGGGGCAGGGAATGAGGCCAGAGGTAAGGATGCAGGGATGGCATAGATAGGTTTCTCCTTCCTTCCGGGGAGGCAAGCAAGGGCAGAGGCAGGCCTCCAAGGCCAGCGGTGCTGCAGGAAGGGTCCAGGTCTTGTGCCATCCAAGCCCCTTCCCCCTCTGGAAATAAAACTATCAGCAAAGAATTCGATTCCTCAGTGTTTCACTTCTGCCCCAGCCCGAACACACGTGCGGTGAGTTCTTCCAACACAGCTCCCTGCCTTTCTTGCCCAGCAGCTGCTGTGGGGCCTGGGGCTGAGCAGCCAAGGCCAGCTGCACCGAGCTGAGGATGGCAGGGACTCCATGCGGGTTGGTGGCTCGGTCAGCGAGGATGCTGGGATAGCCCAACTTGTGTCTCTGATGAAATAGCAAGAAAGAAAACTGGCATTTCTTCAGGGCCTACCTGGGCCTGGACACGTTCCCTGGTCTGGCATGTTATCGTCTCTTTCCAGATGTTCAGTCTGAGGACATCGAAGTTCATGGAGCTGGTCTTCACCTCCGAGTTGGGGTTTTCATCTGCTCCCATTGCCCCAGAACCCCAAGTCTGAGCTCTTCCCAGAAGTTGGTGGGACCTTTGCAGGAGAAAGGTGGAGAGTGATGCTGGGAGGTCAGTGGTCTGTCTGGGGATGGAGTGATGAATGCCAAGGTTCGGCCATGGTTTCATAGCTCTCTCTGGTGGCCGGAGCGGGGCTGGGTGCTTCCCTGGAGAGAGGAGGCATCACCTCAGGATTAGAGGATCATGTGGCAGTGGTCCCTCTGCCATGGCATGCTGGTCAAGACAGCAGGAAGGGGACATGGCCTGTGGCTAAGTCCTGCTCTCTCAGAGAACCAGGAATGTGACTTCGAAAATACCTCAGGATTGGAGAACCCCGGGGTCCCTATCTGGGCCCTCTGAAAGTTCTCTCCTCCCTCCTTCTACCTCGGGATTAGGTTTCCCTCACGATACCTGAAGCTGGAGTTGGCAGCTTCCATTCTGAGCTAGGAGTTTCTGTTTTCTCCCATGTAAGTGGGGAGAATAGCAGTCACTTCCTTGAAGTCTTTGCTCAAGGGTCATGCCCATGAAGGGCTCCCTGACCTCCCTGTTTCAGACTGGAAGTTTGCCCCCTATTTTCTTGCGTCCCTTGCCTGCTTTTTTTCTCTGTAGCACTTCTCACTATTATCTATCTATTGATCGATCTATCGATCTGTCATCATTTATCTGTTTATTTTAGTCTGCCCAACTCTACCCCAGTGCTAGTGCCTCGGGAGAGGGGTATTTGCCTGTTTTGTGCCCTGTGTCCCCTGCACCTAGAGCAGTGCCAGGTCCATCAGAAGCACCGGGATAGGGTGCCTGGGTGGCTCAGTGGGTTAAAGCCTCTGCCTTCGGCTCAGATCATGATCTCAGGGTCCTGGGATCGAGCCCTGCATTGGGCTCTCTGCTCAGCAGGGAGCCTGCTTCCCCCTGTCTCTCTGCCTGCCTCTCTGCCTATTTGTGATCTCTATCAAATAAATAAATAAAATCTTTAAAAAAAAAAAAAAAATGAAAGGACCGAAGCACTAGACGGTCTCTGGGCTTCCTCCAACCTGTAAAAAGTCTGCCGTTCTATGACCACCATGCCCCCAAATGCTCAGTCACACAAGTTCTTCCCAAAGCTCACCTGAAACGCCTCAGCAGCAGCTCTGCTGGGTTCAGGGGTGCTGAGCACCCCTAAGGGGTAGCCCTTCCTCTGTTTCTTTCGACTCTGAGGATCAGAACGGGGCCTAGCTGGGGGACCATGAGTCAGCTCACAGTTTCTTAGAACGGTTTCCATTCAGATACTTGTATGTTTTATTCTAATTGGCTCTTGATGTGTTGTTTCATAACGTTTTATTGTTTTCCGTAGAGGAAATTCATTATGGGTATAATTAGAGGTTGTTTGATTTTAATTTCTTTGGTAAGAGTTTTCATAGAATAGAGTTCAGAAAATGAAAATTTTGCCATGTGCCTTGATTTGGGATTTGGACATGTGGTCCTTGGAGATGAAGGTTGACACCGTCCTGCCCTGGGTGGGGCTCTGGTCCCTGGCCTTGGATGTTCCATTTGGGAACAGGGTCCTGCCTCAGAGGGCCCCGGGAACATCTGTTTTAGGTGCTCAGGTTGACCGGCCTAAGTCTGTCCACACAGGGCCTCCATTTTTCCTCTCAGAATGCCCCTCCGAAAGCAGCATTCCGGAACCCCTGGTTTCCTCATAGCTGATTCTGTGGGGGCAGTTTCAGGAGTAAAGGTAGCTTCACACTCCCGGTATTTGGTATTTGGTATTCGCTGAGTAACTGAGATGGAGGGGAGAGGGACAGGTCTGGCTAGTTCTGAGGTGTTGTTTATACTTGAGATTACCTCACACGTCCCAACCCGCTTCCCCGCCCCATCTGGTGGGGGCTGGCCCTCAGCCTTCCAGCCCCTTTTTCCCCACATGCTGGGGAAGACAGGGGCCAACATGGCTCTTCCCGTGGACATCAGCTGAGCCTGGAAGCTTCAGCCCTCAGGAGACCATGGAAAGGGACGGCAGCCGGGTGAGTGGCCATGGGCCTTGGGCCAGAACTTCCCAGGGCTGGGGAAGCAGGGATAGGGCTGAGAGATGGGTGGGGCGCTGCCACCTCGGTGCCTAAGGTTTTGGGGGAAACCGAATGTACCTTTTCACATTGAAGTTCCTTGAAGGGATTGAGATTGCTTGCCTCCTTTTTTCCTGGTTTCTAGGAGGGGCCCCTGGGAGCAGCTGATGGGATTCGGGGTCTGATCAGGAGGTACCACAGGGCTGTGCCTGAATTTTGGGCTCTTGGTCTCTCACCTGTTAGATCATCCCTTTTGCTGGCTTGAGAAATCACCAGAACTTCCCATTCTACCTGGCCTTCAAGGTCCTCTTGGCTAACCCCCTCCTTAGACTCATAGACCATCTTAGAAAATTTGAATTTCTACATGTATTTAAGATCTTTAAGGGGATTTTTCAATCTCCTTTGGTCACTTATTTTCAGGCTTTATAATATTCATGCTTCAAAATGCTTCCTTAAGTCTAACCATAGTTCCTTCTGCCACAACTCAGGTTCCTTTCCTCTTCTGTTCTTGATGGTGGCAGAGAGCAGCTAGAGTGCCCTGCGTTGAAAAGCCAATTATACATGTGAAGGCTTCCAGAGATTTTGTTCAACTGTGCCTCAGCTTTCTTTTCTGGAGGGACAGTCTTCTTAAACTCTAACTTATCCTTACGTCTTGCTTTCTACTTCTCTCTTCCTTCTTTTATTCTTTACTAAAGTAGTAGAATCAGAAAATCTGGGAAGGATGGGGCAGCTCTGGGTTCTTTCTTATAGGAGGCTTATGGTCCATTCTGAACCCCAGATACATTTCTGCCAATTTTACATCATCTTTCCTGCCATTCTTCCAACCCCTTCTTGACTTTTCTTTCCCAGACTTACCCCCTGACCTCTGCACTGTCCTCCTCAGTTCCTGTCTCCTCCTCCCCAGGGTCATTTGGTCCTAGGCCCCTGGGCTCATTGGAGAATCTGGTGAGCAGTAAGGGCAGTGCATAGGGCAGAATAGAGTTTTGTCTGAGGTGTGGGGAAGGTGAACCCACAATCACAGCCATCAGGCATGTTTGTTGGTGACTTTCTGGGAGCCTAACCTTGATGATCTCTAAACACAAAGGATGAGAAGGGCTCATTTTTCTGAAGGATGGTAGGGCCAGACCTGGGCAGGGTGCTGTAGGTGCCATATGCCTAGGATGCTTGTCTTTCCAAAGTTCGGGACCAACATGGAAGGTCACTGGAGGGGCAGAGAGTGGAGAGAAGACTTTTCATTTCTGATGGAAGAAGTGTTAAATGGTGTGTTAGGTGCCATGTTCTTTTGTTCTGGGAGGCTGTCCTAACTTACTTTGGAGTGAAAGAACTGAACCACCACTTTTTTTTTTTTTTTTTTTAAGATTTTATTTATTTATTTGACAGAGATCACAAGTAGGCAAAGGCAGGCAGAGAGAGAGGGAGAAGCAGGCTCACCATTGAGCAGAAAGCCCGATGTGGGGCTCGATCCCAGGACCCCAGGATCATGACCAGAGCTGAGGTAGAGGCTTTAACCCACTGAGCCACCAAGGTGCCCCTGAACCAGCACTTTAAACCACCTTATTTAAGGTTCTTAAATTCACTCCCTTGTTTAAGGTGGGCCCTCCAAGATAGTGAGCCTAGGATGGGGGCAGGGAGAGCTGCCTGGGGCTCTTAATCTTATTAGCAGCAGATTTCTTCAGGGTCTTTAGACTGAAGAGGAGCAGACTCGGAGAAACTGGTAGTTTGTGGCTGTGCCTTCTCTCCGAGGGTTTCATGGCAGAGAGATGCGCACTGCGGTTTTACTCCTTCAGTCCGTAAAGCAGCAAGCAAGATGGTAGCAAAGGGACATAAGCCTGTTGAAGCTAGTTGGGTGTTCAGGTGGGACCTGGGACAGGAGATGCAGAAAGCTCTCAGCTTCTCGGTCTTCAAAAGAGAAGCTGCATGATGTGGACAGAACACTGACCGATTCCAGGTCAGCCGTGACTTTGGGCAAATCAACCTCTTTGTACCTCAGTTTCTTCATCTGTAAAATGGAATAAAGATAGTGTCTCCTTCAAGGAGTCTTAGAATAGTGACTTTCACATACAAGACCCTTTTTACTTTGCTTTATTTTTATTTTTTAAATTTTATTTATTTGTTTGTTTATTTAATTATTTATTTATTGTTTTTTATTAACATATAATGTATTATTTGCCCCAGGGATACAGGTCTGCGAATCATCAGGCTTACACAACTCACAGTGCTCACCATAGCACATACCCTCCCCACTGTCCATAAGCCAGCCACCCTGTCCCTTCCCCTCGACCCCCCAGCAACCCTCAGTTTGTTTCCTGAGATTAAGAGTCTCTTATGGTTGATTTCCCTCCCCAGTCCCATCTTGTTTCATTTTTTCCTCCCTAGCCCTGCACACCTACCCCTCTCAAGTTCCTCATATCAGAGAGATCATATGATAATTAAGACCCTTTTAAAATAGCATCCAGCAGAGAGAGGGATACTCACAGAGTTTTCAGATTTTCCTCCTCCTCCTCCATCATCATCACCTGGGGTCTAAGCCTGACTCCTCTACAATGTGGGCATGCCTCCATGCCTCAGTTTCTCCACCTACCAAAGATGAGGGGGTTGGTCAAACTGCTTTCCGCCGCCGACAGTCCGTGGACTTGTATGGAATGGGATTGCAGGTGCATTCCACTACGTATGTGCATTGCTCTTGAGCAATAGTGTGTGTTTTGTATTTTTTTTCCAAAGGTATCACATTCTTAATGCTCATAGAAGTGCCATGTTTATTTAAGAGAGACTGAACAAACCCACTGCTAAAGCTGCAATCCATTGTTGACCGGGTCTTCTTATAATAGAGCAGGTTCTCAGTCAGTCCAAGACCACAGGTGTTGTGGACTTGAGAAGGGCAGGTGGTCCCAGGGCTGGGTGGGTGAAGTACCCTCCCTTGATGGGGGTGGGTAGGTTCCCAGGAGGGCGGATCACCAGGCTCAGGTCACCGTGCTGTCCGCCCCACAGCGCAGGCTCTTCCAGGACCCTTGGCACCGGCCCTTCAGGCCTACAGACGTGCTGCCCTCACCTGAGACCTCTCTGTTCCCTGTTGTCATTGGTGCTGGGCAACCTTCCACCTGGTCCATCCTGCCCTGCCTCCCCCGAATTGTCCCTGTGACTTGGCAAATATGAACAAGAATGTGTGGGAGTGTGTGTATGGGGCTCCAGGCTGGGGTGCTGGGCGGGAAGGCCGGCTGATGTAACAGTAGCCACTTAGCTTAAGTGTCTTGTTTTGGCAGAACAGCTTCCTCTTGGTACAGCAACAGCAGGGTGGATGGTGCCCAGCCAGGCAGCCAGGGTGCTGGGGGGAGGTGTGAGGGAAGCCGGCCCCGGGGGCCCCGGGGCTTTGGCAGGACCCTAGCAGGACCACGGGGAGGGTGGCTCCTCTGATAGGACTGTCTAGGGCACTTCCATGAGGTACCAGCCCTGAACTGTGTCACCGCCCCAGCGTGGGCCTAGAAGGCACATGGGGGGAAATTGAGGCAACAAGACCCTGGCTGATCAAAGATTATTTGCTTGGCAGCAGTAGATCCTTGACGTTCTTTAAACTCTTTGATGAATGAACGAATGAACAAATGAATGAATGAATACGCGAATGAATGGACAAGGAGGTGTTTTGACGCTGGACTACCAGGGATTCCCCGAGGCTTTTTCATGAGGCATCGTAAACCAGAAGGAACATCAGTGCTCGCCCAGGCCAGTAATTTCCAAGTTCTTTGTAAGCAGCCTCTTTTGTTCAAATGAAACCGTGTGTGGAGCCCATTGTACACAACTGCCAAGTGGGTCTTCTCTGTTTGAAGTGGGGTGAAGGACTCCAGACCCTTTCCCTGCTCCAATGGTCCTGGTCCCAGAGGCATTTCCAAGGAACCTCTCATGCTCCGGGAACCCTGCTTGAAAATAGCCGATTGTCTGCTCCCTTCCTTTTATGGATCAGGGAGCCAAGGTCCAGAGAGGGATGCAAATGTCCTTAAGGTCATGCACGGTGAGGAGCAGAAGCCAGACTCCTCCATGCATCCCAAGCCTGCAAGAGAGGCCTCTGGGGCCCAGTTTGATTCCAGGGGGCTCCCCAATTTGGAAGGAGGGTGGAAGGAAGTGTTGGGGAGTCTGCCTGTGCTCTGAGGGGAGCCTACATTTATGGAATTTACCTGGGTTCAGGAAGGAGGGAGTAGGAGGGAGCCTGGCATACCTGGAGGTACAGGGAAGCCTGGGTTGAGCAGTAAGGACAGGAAAGAAGCATGATCCACTCCATCCCAGTTCCGACCAGTTCAGTCCAGGCCAGTCCATAGTCGAATGGGTTCAGGCCTCCCCTGCTATGGCCCAGGGGCTCCCCAGCATCCCAGCAGCACAATAGCCATTTAGATTCTGCCAAAGGTAGCTCCTGATTTTTCTTGGTACCCCTCTAGTGCTTCCAGTGGGGATTGGGGGCATCTCTTCCTGCCTAGTCCAGAATGCTGGGGGGTCAGGCTGGGATCCTGCCTATGTCCCCCACTCCGAACATCCCTGATACTCAGGGTCTTTTAGAGAGAGAAGCTGCCACAGGGGCCCCAGTCTGGTCAGGAGTCCTTCCCCACAGGAGCCTGGTAAGGGGCACTGGGAGAGCACAGTGATGGACAGGAGCCCAAAGACAGGAGCCAGAAGATGACATTGCCCCCAACTAGCTGTGTGCCCCTGTGTGCCCCAACTAGTTCTGCTCCCAACTGGCTGTGTGCCCTTAGACCAGTCGCATTGCCTTTCTGGGCCTTAATCACCTTATCAGTAGGATAAAGAAACCAGAACTAGAGGGTTTTCAAGCTCTTAGCTCTGACGGCTTGTGATCTGCCCAGCCTGCCCGGGGAGTAGCCTGCATGAAGGGATGGCCCAGGGCAGAGGAGGGAGGCCCTGCCAGCTTTGGCTGGACTTAAACGGGCCCTAGTGGACCTGCTCTTGAGTCCCGAAGTCGTGTTATGGCTGTTGCCACCCACCGGACATTCCCACAGGAGTCTTTAGCCAGGTTCTTCTACCTGCCTGCCACGGAGCCCATGAGGCTTGTATCCCGGAGTTCAGACTACTTCCTATGGTTGGAGAACAGCCTCTAAGCAAAGCCTGGAGCTCAATCCTTGGCAGTGGCCACGAAACCGAGCAATCTCGGAGGTGGCCACCGCATGGCTCAGCATGGCAGAGGATCACTGAACCCTCTCCTCTTGGCACAGCTGGCTGGGCTGTAGGAGGTGCAGAGAGGCCAAGGGCAGGACCAGTGGGCTCCTTGCTCACTCAGTACCACCCCCACCAGGTAAGGGACCACAGGACAGCCTCCACCACAGGAAACCATAGACATGTCCCATTCAGCCTGGCAGCCCTGGGAGAGAGGACCATGGTCTTGGTAGAAGGGCCCTTGGGTTTTAGTCTTTATTCTGCGATGTAAGATGTACCAAAGTGACTCTGAGGAAAGCATGCAAATGTTTTAGGCCTCTACTTCCTTGACTGTAAAATGGGAATAATAATTCTGATCGAATCCTCTTCAGGAAAGTGCTTGGAGAGCGCCCCAGAGCCGGGGACTGCTCTGCCCAGCTTTCTGCCTGGCCCATTGCTCACGGCCTCCCTGCAGATCCCTGTGTGGCCCGTCTTCCAGCCAGGCTGCTTGCTGCCCCAGAGTACCTCTGGGGACCTGTTGCGAGTAGAGGCCCCTGCAGAATGCAAAGGCACAGGCAGGTGGGGATCATGACTGCCTGGTGTATAGGCTGGTCTGTGATGCCGTGAGGGCTACGAATGTATTACCCTACGGGGAACCCCGGAGCCCACCCTAGGGGCTGGCGCGGAGGAGAGGCAGGGCCAGGAAAGAATGATTGGCAGTGCTTGGCCAGGGAAATGGTCACCCTCCCGCCTGGCTTTGTCCTGTCCACTCTCCCCAGATGGGCTGAGGGGCTTCTTGCCAGCAGGCGGGTCATGGGGATCCTGGACTTGGTCATCTGAGTTCCATTGTCAGGTCTTCTGTTCACTGGCAAAGGCCAGGAGTTGGGCTAATTCTGGTTTGGGGTTGCATCTTGGGGTTCTGGGCAAGAAGTCTCCTCCTACCCTCTTCCCTACGTACTCAAGGGATCTGCTCTGAGGGTGAGGCCAGGCCTCCACAAGGGAGGCTGGAATCGCAGCAGTTGCTCTCCAAGGATTGAGGAAGGGAAATGAGCTACTGCTCTAATAGGTTAGACACCAGGAAGAACTTCCAGCAGGTGGGGGTGGCAGGCTATGAATGGGGAAGGGGTGGCTGTGGAGTCTTTTCTAGTGCTCCCTGAAAAGGGGGGTCTTCCCAGCATCCTGGGATGGTCTGGGTTGAGGTTCAGAGTCAGGGGACTGAGGCAGATGGCCTCGCTGTAGAGGCTGCTTTCCTCTGGTCTTGGGGCTGCCCGACCATCCTGCTGGGGTTCATGTTTCCCCTAGCCTTGCAGTCGGGCCTCTTCTCTTGCCCTGGCCTTTGGGGCCCAAATCTTGGCTGTGACACAAGAGTGCTTGCTCTATGAAGACCAGGCCCTGTACAGCCTCCAGCTCTTTCTTGTTTACCCCAATGCCTGGCCTCCCCTGTGCATTCACAGCCCCCTCCCCTGCCCTGGGAAGACTTGACATGGGTGGAGCCTTGGAAGCAACACCTTCAGAGTCTGTCTGGAGACTTAACCCCTTCATGCCCAAGATGAGTCCCACTTTACATTGCCCCAGTTCCCTCTAGACTCAGAAGAGGGACCCAGGGGCTCCTCCTGCCCGGACCCCAGCTCACCTCCCCAGACACCCTCCTCCTTGCTTCCTATAGTCCAAGGCCATGGGTGGGCACGTTGGGAACTATGTACAGGTGGAACCAGCATCAGGGAGAGGGCTGCGCAAGGTCTGGAGGCCTCCCCTCTGTCTTTCTGGCTGCCCCGAGCTTCCCACCTTGCCTGTCCTTCACCAGTTACCCCTCTGGTCTAACTCCCTCTCACTGTTCCTACCTTCCCCTAGCCTTTACACCATCTCCCTTGGGGCCTCTGCCTGCTGTGGGCCCCTTTGTTCCTGCCACAGTGAAGCAGTACCAGGACCAGGGCCATGGAGCCTGCTCTGGTGGGGACAGCCTGAGCTCTTGAATGTGAATCAGAAGGTTATGTTAAGTCCCTACAAGCCTGCCAATCAGTTCAGGGGCTCTGGGCATGCTGTTTAGTCCTCCGCACCCTGGTTTTCTCAAGGACAGGTTGGGGGTCATAGTTCCTTCCAACCTTGATAGCGCGGCCATGGGAGAACCACAGGAAATAATGGGTATGGAAGCTCTTTGCATGCTGTCAGCCTCAAGGAAGTGAAGAAGGTTACTGGGGACTCTCGTGATACTGTGGGCCCAGACTCTACTTGCTCCTAGGAGGCCTGATCAGGATCCAAGCCCTGTGACTCAGCCCCAAGTGGTGAGTTTGGCATGTTCTTAACCTCCCAGGACTTCATTTTCAAAATCTATAAAATGGGACTGATGGTACCAGCCATAGAGGGCTGTGATGAATTTGAAACAGGATCAAGCTAAGTGCCTAATGGGCTACCACCTTTGCTATGGTGCGACACACATTCATAGACCAAGCTCTTCTGTGTTTATTCTGCAGTTACGGGGAAAGGAGGCAAGGTCAGTCCATCTTACATGAATGGGGACAGACTAAAGTCTGTCTTACTTGCCCAGGGCAGTGCATTCAGAAGTGGATGCAGTTGTATTTGAACACAGATTTTTCTACTTCAATACCCACTGTCACAGCTCATGGTCACCAAACCTTTCCTGTACATATAGCATCTTTTACTATGCTGCTAGGAAGCAGGGCGATTGGTTCACCTTACAGATAAGGAAACGGAGGCATAAATAGGCGGAGTCTCTGGCCCAGAGTCTCCTGCTGAAGAGAGTGTGAGCCTGGCATGCTGCCTCTCCTGTCCCCAGGCTCCACCACGTCCTGGCAGGCCCCAGGACCCACCGGTAAAGCTCATGAGAAAGTTCCATAAGACCGAGATCACTGTAGAACAATTGTCCCCACCGCCAGGCTCCCTAGGGTACTCCCAACCCGCCAGGCCCCAGGTCCCAGTTCTCAGGCTGTGTCACAAATGCAGAACGAGCACCGGTGTACAGGTGCCTGGAGAAGACCATGCCAGGGGCTCTTGCTGCCGACCTCAGAGGGCAGGGGACTCAGACACACACAGGCTTGGGGCAGCATCCCGACTGTGGGATTCTGGGCAATCTGAGCCCTGAGACTTGGTTTCCTCATCTGTAAAACAGCCTTCTTTTTTTTTTTTTTTTTTTTTTTTTAAAGATTTTATTTATTTATTCGACAGAGATCACAAGTAGGCAGAGAGGCAGGCAGAGAGAGAGAGAGAGAGGAGGAAGCAGGCTCCCTGCCGAGCAGAGAGCCCGATGCGGGACTCGATCCCAGGACCCCGAGATCATGACCCGAGCCGAAGGCAGCGGCCCAACCCACTGAGCCACCCAGGCGCCCCTGTAAAACAGCCTTCTAAAAACACCAAACTTGGGTGCCTGGGTGGCTCAGCTGGCTAAGTGACTGCCTTCGGCTCAGGTCATGATTCTGGAGTCTAGGATCGAGTCTGGCACTGGGCTTCCTGCTCAGGGGGGAGTCGGCTTCTCCCCCTGACCCTCCCCACCTTCATTCTCTCTCTCAAATAAATAAATAAATAGAATCTTTAAATAAATAAATAAATACACCAAACTCTCATGTTTGGAGTGAGGACCTCATGAAACCACAGACGTGAAGTTTACTGTAAGTTCTCAAGTGCCGTACCTTGTGAACTGGTATGTGAATTATTATTTGAAGGTATCCTGTAGTGGGTGTGTGCCTCCCGGGTGGGGAAGGCTTTTGGTGTGAGCACAGCAGGGAGGGAAGGCGGGCAGGCCATTTGAGGTGCCCAGTGCCAGGGTCCCGGGCAGGGGACAAGTCTTGGGCCATCATTGGCCAGAAGCACAGAGTCTACACAGCCTGGGTTTTTTTCTCTCTCGTTGAAGGACCTTAGTCTGGCCTTTGTCCAGCACCCACTTTTCCCCCTAAGATGAGCTCCCACCACCTTTCAACCCTCTGGTCATGCCCCAGGGCTGTTAAATCTCCGGCAGGGGGGTGTTGCATGGGCCAAGGCAAAGACAGAGGGAGACGATCATTTCCTGCCCAGCTGCTGTGTGCCACACATAGGCAAGGCATTTCCCATTTTATCTCATCAAGTCCTCAGGGTCATTAGTCCCATTCTATAGATTAAGAAAAAGAAAAAAGGTTAAGTGTCTTGCCGAAGATCACACTGCTGGGTACAGGATGCAATCCCAGGTCTGCCTGACTCCGAAGCCAATGCTAGCAGCTGATGGGTGCTATATTTCCACACATCCTCACCACCTCTCCCTGCCCCCAGCCCCAGTCCTGGTCCCCGGGGAGCATCTAGGGGCTCGCCTGTCTTCACTTTATGGGAATCTGGTCTCTAGAGGTCGGGGGTGAAAGGGGGAATCTGAGCTCTGGTTCAGCTGGGTCAGCAGCAGTGGCAGCTGCCTTTAAGGTCCCTAATCACACACACACACACACACACACACACACACACACACACGTGTGTGTCCCTGCTCAGCTGGCTGGGACACCTGGACCCACGTGTATTTACTCACATCCATCAAGAAACCCAGCAACAACCTGGGATCATGGCTCCTGGTCCCAGCTGGTGGTAAGCTGAGCATGGTTAGGGACTCGAGATTCCTTCTTGAATTTATCTTGCAGCCTCCAGAACAGCGAGGAAGTGACCAAACTATTACCTCTGACTCTTAGAAAAGAGAGTTTAAAACAATTAAAACAAAACCAAACAAGAAACCCTTGCCTGGCAGGGAAGATAGTGTTGACTTGGGCTGATGTTCAAATGAGGAGGACTTTTTCTTACCTGCTTTGCTTACTAATAATGTCCAGTGTTAGCACAGGGGCAGGGGAAGAATGGAAACAAATGCTAGGGGTCCAGAGCCTGTGTCCTCCCCACAGCCCTGCCGACTGTGCCCCCAGCATGGGGTCCCCCGCACAGGTGAGCCGCCCTCACCATCCCTGCTGCTCCCCCTCCCAGACTGTCCTCCTCAGCGCTCAGTGGAAATGATGACGAGGGTCAGATGTGGCCCTGGGGCCAGCACATTCCCAGATCCCCCTTGCTGCCTCTGGGACTTCTGGAGGGGCCTGAAGAGGTAGAGATGGTATAAGGGGTCAGAAGGCAGTGACAGGGACTGGGAAGCCCCACCAGACTTCCCGCCTGCCCTGACTGCCCACTGGCTCTCTCTTAGATGTAAACCACCCCAAAAGCTCCACTTGCCAGGAAGGAACTTACCAGCATTCACAGATTGCCTAGTAAGGCCAGCTGCTGCGTTATCAACCGTGTTCCTCCTCAGAGAGGCAGCAAAGCCTCGTGGTTGAGCTGGTCCCTAAGCCCGGCTTTCTGGACTCAAGCTCTGGCCCTGCCCCTCTCCAGCTCTGACGGCTTGATTACATTGCTTAGTCTCTCTGCTTCTGTCTCCCGTGTGCAAAATGGGAGCGATTCTGTCCTGAGGACTAAGTGGGTGAATACATATAAAGCTCTTGGAGCATGTGAAGTCCTCTCTAAGCACCCACGGGAGTGCTGAATCGAGGTGAGCGGACCACTCCTCCCGCAGCCGAGTCGGGTACCCCACCCGTACCTTCTTCTGATTTTGCCTCTCCAGTTACCCCGGTGCACTGGTGAGCAAATGCACATGCGTGAGCGCAGGTGCACCAGTGAGCGAGACAAATTTGGTTGTTATTGAGAATGGTGGGCTGCAAGGCAGGTCAGGGCTCTTCTTAAGCGGAGCTAGTCACCCTTGAACGACAGCTCATAGTAAGAATGGGGTTTTAGAAGTCTGGTGCACAGAAGTGGAAAGGGCTGTGGTGTGAGGGGAGTGTGAGTGAAAGGGCCATCACTTCTGCCTCCGGGGATCATATCTCCTTGAGCCACCCTCAGAGGGTGGGTCCTTAGACACATGTAGCCAAAGCAAGGGCCCCTCAAGCCCCAGGCAGATGGCCCATTGCCTCTGCCCACCTCCTCAGGTCCCCGTGATAGGGAGAGACCATGGGGAGCTGGGGAGGTGCAGGCTCTTCAAACTGGTGCTGCACCCCAGGACACTCTCTTCTCACATGCTTGGGGGGCGGAGTTTGTTCCCCACCTAGCTGCTTGCCCCAGGGCTAGTATCTCTTGGCTCAGAGGGGCTGACAGCTGGGTGCTTTCTCAGGGGAGCAGCCTGAGGGATGCCCTTCACTCTGCTTTCAGAATGCTTCCCCGGCAAGGACATCTCCAGCCCGGGCATCTCCAGCCCGGGCATCTCCAGCCGGTACGTCCCCAGCCTGGGCATCTCCAGCCGGCACGTCCCCAGCCCGGGTGTCTCCAGCTGGCACGCCCCCGGCCCGGGCGTCCCCTTCCAGGTCGTCGTCTGCCAGGTCAGCCTCCACGACATCCTCTCCGACAAGAGTATATCTTGTTAGAGCAACACCAGTGGGCGCCGTGCCCATCCGGGCATCTCCTGCCAGGTCAGCACCAGCCACGAGGGCCATCGGGGAGAGCCCAGGTAAGGGGGACACTTCAGGGAAAGCAAGAGGAGCAGGGAAGCAGGGGAGTAGTCAGGGGCGGGCAGTGGGGGTCTGGGGAGGTGGGGGCAGAAAGGGGCCATTCCATGTAAACCCAAGACAGTGGAAAATTGGAGCCAGGGGGGTAAGGGCGAAGGAACCAGGACCAACCCAGCAGCTGTAACTTTGGAGGCTGCACAGTGTTCAGATTTCGAGAATGAGGACTCTGGTTGGAGACTGGGGTTCTTTCCGTAGGCTGCCCCACAGGTCTGCTGGGAGGCCCAGGTCTGCCTTGGAGCAGGGTCCTGATTGACCATGGACCCATCTATGGGAGGAAATGGAGGAAATGGATTCTGACCAGGCCCTCTCGGGCCCCATCTTTCCTAACTGGCTTATCTGGTTCAGGGGCTGGAAATCAGAGCTGCCAGCTGGGCCTTGGGGCTGGCTCTGCCCCTAACAAGACAGTGTGTCTGTCCATCCCAGCCTTGCCTCGTTGTAGACTTCAGACCGTCCCCACCATCCCATGCTTGGGACCCCTCTCCCAGTCTTGCCCTCTCGGGCTGGTGAGGCACTCTGGTGTGGTGGCCTTTAGAATGGGACACACTTCATTTGACTGCCTGCTCTGCTGTTCACTCGCCGAGTAACCTCGAGCAAGTTCTTTCACTTTCATGAGCCTCAGTTTCCTCATCTATAAAATAAGCACGATATCGCCCAGTTCACACGATTGCTGTGAGAATTCCCTACGAGAGTACGTGCCAGTGCCTGGCTGGCCCATAGGAGACGCTCCGTTAAAGCAAGCTGTCTGTATCTGGTGGAGTGGGGCCATATTCTGCAGTGGGGAGGTCCCCACGGGGCCCTTCTGGGCCAGCCTGCTCCCTTCCCCTCCTCCCCTGCCCTGGACCCCTCTCCAGCAGCCTTACCCTCCCCTGGTGCTGTCCCGCTCCTAGGTATCAGCCTGCCCAAGTTCACCTGGCAGGAGGGCCGGAAGCGGCTGCCGCTCATCGGATGTGTCCTCCTCCTCATCGTCCTCGTGGTGGCCCTCATCATTCTCCGTGAGTTTAACAGAGGGAGCAGGGGCAGGCTCTGGTCATGGTCAGAAGGCACGGGGTCCGCCGATGGGGGCATGCTACAAGTTGACGGGAGAGGGGAACACACATGCAGCTGGCTACCCTGCCCCACAGACACTCCTGCAAAAGGCTGTGGGCCACGGTGCCTCCAGGCCCCTTTTAGGCTGCTGGGTTAGGGGGAACTGGGCTTGGGCCTTATCCTTGCTCCTTCCTGTGCATCTTGCTTGGGAGAGTTAGCTAACCACTCTGAGCTCCGTTTCTGCATCTTCTAATGGGATTCAGTTCCTTCAGTGCACTTAACTTACTACGGGCTCCGTCAGCACTCATAAAGATGTCACTGGGTTTGGAGCCATAAATGACAGAATAGCCCAGGGCCCAGCACAAAAATCTCTAAATGCTAGTTATTTTTTTAAAAAACATATACAGATAGATTAGGGAAAGTCTCTTGGGCATTTTGGACAATAGGATAGAGTGTTCTGGGGTTCGACACGGGCCCAGCACAGTGGGGAACCTCAGAAGGGGGCAGAAGAGGAGCACACCTCCAGCCACCCTGTCCTCGGAGAGATTCCAATCTCCTGAGAGACCTGGCTGGCAATAATTAAGGCCAGATGGGACCTTCAGGAAGAGGTGTCAGCTGTGTGGGCCAGGGTGGTAGGGGACAGCTCAGAAAGGTCCAGGAGACAGGCTGGAGGAGGGGACAGCATGTGGATAGGGTGTCTGAGTGGAAGGAGCTCCTGCAGGAAATGTTGGGGCAGGTGGGTGAGGTCGGTGTGGGGAGAAGGAAGGGACCTCTTGGCCAGAGAGGGAAAGAGTGTTGGAGGATCCCAGGGGGGCTGTTTGGCTGCGCATGGCCAAGCTACATGGTACAGAGCTTTAAACACCAGGCTGGGGAGTAAGGTTTCTCCTGAAGAAGTGGCACGATGTGGGGAGAAGCCAGGTGGGTGACCATGTGGAAACCTGGGCTGGCCAGGCTGCTCCAGGAAGAGGATGGCTCAGGAGGAGATAGTTTGCTGGTTAAGGGCATGGCCCCCTGGAGCCTCCTGGCTCTGCTACTTGCCACCTGGGGGACTGCAGCAAATTAATTAACTTCCCCAGCCTCGGTGTCCCCACCTGCCTGACAAGGTGATGGCATCATTGTCATGCTCATAAGGGTGTCCTCAGCACGGTGCCTGCCACATGGTATCCACGTGGACCATAAGCCAGGACATGCTGCCCAGCTTCTCCTGCCCCTCCCCCACAGGGCACTGCTCTAGGGACCCCCTGGCAGTCATGGGAGAGCAGGTGGGAAGGACCCATGGAGGACTGAGTTGGCATCTCAGGGCGCCCCCACCATGGAGTCACAGTGTGGTTTCACTGCATGTCCTGAGGTCCACTGACCATCAGGGGGGCCCCTCCACATGTGGCCTAGCGGGCACTGGAGTCTGGATCTGGAAGGAACAGACACACAAGGGTGACCTTCGCCCTGGGTGACCTAGCGTGTGGTAGGGCAGGGGGGAGCAGTGGGGGATCAGGCTGAGGATGAGGGGTGGGGTGAGGAGTTAAAACTCAGGTTTCTTGGGCACCCAAGGGAAGATGTCTCCAGGCAGGAGGGATGGCATCCCTAGTTTGAGAAGAGGTCAGTGCTCCAGATGCAGGGAGTCATGAGGCTGACTTTCACAGTTTGCAAAGCTTGTACATTTGGGAATCAGCCATCTAGATTTGCTCTTTGAGAGGAAAGACATTTCTAAAGACAAGTAATGGGGCAGGAGCTGATTGAAGGAGACATCCCTTGTGTAGGGGAGAGGAAGGAGAAGGAAAATCCAGGAGATTTGAGACCAAAAGAACAGCTTTCAAGCAGACAGCATGGGGAGCACTTGTGCATCTGGACGGCAGAGACAAATTTCTCTGCTATGACCTGCAGAGCACAGAGAAGAAGGGATATGCCAGAGGGGCTCCGAGAGGGGGCTCTGGGATTCTGGAGGAGGGCTTTCTCTGGCTGCCAATCTGGCCCATGTAGGGCACGGGAGCTCCCAAGCCGTACCCACCTCCACCCCTCCCTCCCTCGTTGTCCTTCCCTCTCTTTCTCTCTCTCTCTGGATGGCTGCTCCAGTCTGCCTGGTGCTGCCCTGCTTGCAGGAGCTTTCTGGGGCATTCTGGAGCATTTCTGAGCAGCCTTTTTCTCCATACAGATGGGGGAAGAGAGCCCCAGAGTCCAAGAGGGATTGCAGGTCGGTGTCTCAGAACCCCCAGGGCCTCGGGCTGCTCAGTGTCTTGTC
Source organism: Mustela lutreola (assembly GCF_030435805.1). NCBI lineage: Eukaryota > Metazoa > Chordata > Mammalia > Carnivora > Mustelidae > Mustela > Mustela lutreola. The sequence goes on along the minus strand of NC_081290.1, from coordinate 189,316,128 downwards.
CACCTGGGGTTGGCAGTGACCCGGCTGTCTGCTCCGTTGTCTTCCAGTCTATTTCTGGCGGGGCCACACGGGGATCAAGTACAAGGAACCAGTGGAGAGCTGCCCCATCCATGCTGTGCGCTGTGATGGGATTGTGGACTGTAAGCTGCGGAGTGATGAGCTGGGCTGCGGTAAGGCTGCTGGGCACGGGTGCATGTGTGCCTGAGTGTGTGTGTGTGTGTGCGCGTGCACTCTGGTGACTGCAAACTGCATATCAGCTCGAATTGGAGGCAACGCACAGAGAGTCAGAAGACCTAGGTTCTAGTGATAGTAGTCTCGGGTCTGAAACCTGGCTTTGAGTGCTGTGTGACTCAGGCAAGTCACTTACCATCTCTGGGCTTCATTTCCCTAAGTTGTGAAATGAGGGAACTGGACAAGATTAGTGGTTCTCAGAATCTGCCCACTCCCAAGTAGCAGGTAAAATAGAGCTACTCCAGCTGGAGGCAGATGTGGGGTCCAGAGATCTGCCCATATGCCCCGTCCATCTAGGCCCCCATAGGTGACCTCTGACTTGGCAGTCCTATGGTTTCACACAGGCCGGTTTGTAAATAGCCAGCAGTGATGAGCGCAAAGATCTCTTTGCCCTTGGATGCTCAGGGGGCTTTCAGTGCGTTGTTGACACGTAGGCTCAATGTCGGGGTCCATGGGAGCATTTCCCTGTGTGTCTGTGTGTGCTTGCCCGTGAGCACACCACTCTCTGACTGAACACGCAGTCAGATCACAGGCCTTATTCCCCTTGCCACTCTCTTGTTCGGGCATGCCGCTGCCTTCTTGGGGCGAAGGCTACTGGCAGTGCTCACCCCTTTTCCCAGCACTGGTCCCCTGGGTCCTGTTGCAGAGAGAGCTCTCTGCCCTGCCCCGGCCCCTACCTTGGCTCTGCCTTTATTGAGTGCCCTGGGCTCCTGAGCCCTGGCCGGTGGTCATTACCTCCTGGCTCTGGCTCCCAGATGTTCCCCAGGCCATAGCGAGGAGCCCCAGGACAAGAGCATCTAAGAGCCCAACTCAGTACATTCCTCAAGAACCGGGTGCTGAGAGCCCGCTCTGCCCTTTTCCTGCCCGGCAGTGAGGTTTGACTGGGACAAGTCTCTGCTTAAAGTCTACTCCGGGTCCTCCCATCAGTGGCTTCCCATCTGCAGCGACAGCTGGAATGAGTCCTACTCAGAGAAGACCTGCCAGCAGCTGGGTTTTGTAAGGTAAATATCCCCCCAGGTGTCCCAGGTTCAGAGTCGTCCTGGGTTCTCTGCAAGGGCCCCTCAGGCTCACTGTGGGCAACTCATTGAGAAGAGTCTTGAGGACCAGGGCTGAGGGCACTAGCTCAGGACACTCCTGTGTCATTCAAAGGCACAGTGCCCCTGGGTGCCCAAGTCTGGGGGTAAGTTGTTCCCATGAGGCCAAAGTCGTGATGTGGAGATCTGTCGTAGGACCTGACACTCCCGTATATTCTCTGCATCGAAGTGGCTTTGTGTCCCTGGTCACAGTTCATGGTCACAGCAGCCCAGCAAGGGGGGTAAGGCTTTGAGCACTCCCACTGGGAACCAGAGGTTCAGGCTCTGCACTCAAGCAGTTGTGGCTTGAGCTGAAACTCATCGAAGCGGGGAGGAGATGAGCAGGTGTGGCCAGGTGAAGTCTTAAGAATCTTCTTGGCTCTAAAGATTTCACACCAAAGCAGGTGCTTGTGGGTGGAGCAGGGAGCACTTGATGGAGTCCTGCCTTCTTCCCTTATTTCTAGGCCACATAGCTAACTCCATCTTCCTTCTTGGTCTGAGTATTGGCGTTCACCAATATGTGTGGGGTTGTGGGAGGAAGGGTTTCAGCTGTGGACTCTCTGTTGAAGAAGCACCTTGAAACCCAAGGCTGGGAGGCCAGGACTTAGAAAGCCTGTCCTCTCCCTTCCCTCAGCCTCAGAGTTCCGATCTGTGAGAGGGAAATCAGGGGGATGTGGCTGGAAGACGGATATCTTTAATTATCGAGTTGTACGACCTTATGCAAATCAGAACCTCCCTTGGGCTTCAGTAGATGGTGTCGCTTATTCCAAACACATAATTGAGATTTGACGCGTGCCAGAGACCACGGGTACCCTGACAAGATCCCTGCCCTTCCAGAACCTGCGGTATGGTGTGGGGGAGAGAGGCTTAAACCAATAGCCATAGCATAATGCTATGCGTAATGGTAAGCACTATGGATACGCAATGGAGAGGGAGCCTGACCTCACCTGGTGGACAGCAGGGAACAGAGGAACCCCAGGAAGAAGAACAGCATGTGCAAAAGGCACGCACTCATTCAGGGGTGCACCATGTTCCAGAAATTCACAGAAGTGCCACGCAGATTGTCCATGGATCTCCCACATCAGAATCACCTGGGGCAGGGGGGGTTGTTAAAATCAGACTCTGTGGATTAAGATTTAAAACCTGCTTAGCAAATGTCCTGAGGTGATTCTTACATACACTGTGGCCTGAGGTCCAGTAAGTGAGTACCAGGTTCTCAGATTTTCATGTGCAAAGCCGTAAGATGGGGATCTTAAAAAGGCAAAGTCTGGCTCAGCAGCTTTGGGGTGCTGCTGTGGTGCATGGATCACAGCTTGGCCAGAAAAGAGCCCAGCTAGTGTTTCTTGAATTTGCATGTGTATCAGAATCCCCCAGAGAGCCTGCAAAAACATAGAAATGGAGTTCCTGATTCAGTAGGTCTAGGGTTAAGAGGACCCAAGAATTTGCATTTCTAACAAGTTCGCAGGGGTGCTAATGCCACATCTCCTGGGCTGGTGCACAGGGCTTGGGGGGGGGGGCAGTGGTGGAATGTGTGGGTGGGGGCAGGGTGTGATGGGACTTACCGGCGCCCCTGGCCTCTGCCAGCAAAACTCTAATGTCAGCTGGGGCACCGGGAGTGGGGGCAGGCTTATTCTTCTTTCCCTCCCCTCCTTACAGTGCTTACCGGACGACCGAAGTGGCCCACAGGAATCTTGCCAGCAGCTTCTCGATCTCCAAATACAACTCCACCCTCCAGGAAAGCCTCTACAGGTGTGGTAGTGTGGGCCAGGCTGCCTGCCTGTGAGCAGGGAAAAATGGGGGAGTGCTTTGAGTCAGGGAGTCCCTCTCCTTTGGCCTTTTTGAGACCTAGCCTCCAGGAGTCCATCTGAATGTCCTGAGCATCCCCGAAACAGTCCCCATTTGCCACCTGTCTCCTGACTTGAAAGTTATTGAAGTGTGGTGCAGAGAGAACCTCAAGGTCAGCGGAGCCCCAAGCATTCATCTGTTTGTTAGAGACCGTAAATAAACCTTGGGGCCACCAGTCTGCTGGGTGTTTGGACTGGGAGCCACTGTAGGGAGTGGGCTTGAGGTGGGGAGGGAGAAACATCGCTGGGGTCATGGGGGGTGGGGAAACAGGAGCAGGAGGAGGGCCAGGTGCATGTGACCGGGGACAGGGAGGCCTGGCTGGGAGGCCCTGGCCCCCTCCTGGGCCCTGCCATCTGTCATCTCTGCATTGCAGACCCGCCCTTGTCCCAATCCCACTCAGGGGAAGGTTGAAGGGTGCTCCACCAGCTAGTGGTGTTTACCTTGGGGAGGGAAAGAAGAAGCCAGGCTTCCAGAGAAAAAGGGACAGGGAGGGGAGGGGAGAGAAGAGAATGAGCTGTAGCCTGGATGCCTGCTTTGTGCTAGGTGTTTTGCAAGCTACATTGCCCGTGGAGCATTGAGGAACTGGCCGAGGAGAGTCAGGCCACCTCTTGTGCTGTGGAAAGATGCAGGATAATGAAGTCATGAGTTCAAAGGACAGGGATCTACCCAATGCGTGCAATCTCCCATAAGAAAACTGAGGGGTGGGGATGGGGACAAGAGTGGGGATGATTTGCACTGAGCCATCCCCATTTCTGGAGAAAGCACTAGAAGGGTCTGTCTCTCTGGGAGGGAGATCAGAACCTCTATCTTATGCAAAGGAAATGGAATAGGAAGTTAGAGGGATTCAATCAGGGAAGGCTTTCTGGAGGAGGTATCTAAAGTGCCCTTTTCCCATCTTCTGTGTCCCTTTGTACAGGTCTGAATGCCCTTCCCAGCGGTATGTCTCTCTCCAGTGTTCCCGTAAGAAGATGCTCTTCTTCCTGGACTGTGGCCTGTGTGGGGTGGGAGTCAGGGAGCAGAGACATGGGACCCCTCTAGGGGAGATGGCCAGCCCGGGGGGTCCCAACAGGAAGACAGTCTTCAGCAGCAGGCCTGCTTCAGGGCTGAGGTCCCTGTAAGGCACTGGGACAGTCTCAGAGTAGCACTTCTCCTCCTCCTGACTCTGCTCAGCCCAGCAACCTTGTTCATACAGGGGAAGCCCTTCAAATCTCACGGATTCTGGGAGGTGGAGAGGACTGGAGGGCTAGTCTGGATCAGTTTAAAGCTCCTGTATCAACAGATGTGGAACTAGATCTAGGGCCAATATTTACTGAGTACATTCTACTCTTACTGACTCTTGATAAATAATTGCATTTCATTCTCATGAGGCAGGGCCATTACTGTCCACTTACTGATAAGAGACTGGCATGTTTGTCTCACTGCTGGTAGGTTAGGAGCTGGTATCTGACCTTGGGTCTGACCCCAAAACCCAAGCTGTTGAGCAGCCTGTATACATGTGCTGTGTTCTCAGTAATGACCAGGTGGGCGTGCTCCCCTGAGTGGGCGGGCACAGGGCTACAGACAGAGGGCCCACCCTTCGGACTACTACCGGTTCTTCATTCTCTCCCGCTTTAAAGAGAAAAGGAAACATGTCCTAACAGACTCCAAAGACTGCCCTCCTTGTCCACAATTTTGGGGAGATGACTCCAGAACATGGTTGGGAATGTCCCTGTGGGGGTACATACAGGGTCCCCAGTAGCATTAAATAACCCCCTGGGGAATCATATGGGCACAGACCCACCTGCACAGCACGGCAGCCCTGGGATTTGCCATCATGATGGTATGGTGCTTGGCACAGTCCCCCAACTTCAGACACTTTAATGAGCATTTGTCATCGTTAAGGAAAGAATGAATGAGTAGGAGGAAAGAGGAACTTGCCTGGGATGAAACTCCCCGCTGAGTGATCCCAGCAGTCTAACCCTCCCCATGGAAGCTCTGCTTTGGCAGGAAACAGCTGGGCCACATCAGATTAAGTGAGCAAAGCTGTGTCCATGGGTGGGCACGTGCCCTCAGGATGGGGCTGCCTGAGCCTGCCCTGGGTCCAGGGAGCACGGGAGCCATTCTGAGAGCAGCAGAGGTCACAGTTCCTCGCTTCTGCTTCTCCCCAGACTGTGGACTAAGGGCCATGACGGGGAGGATCGTGGGAGGGGCGCTGGCCCCAGAGAGCAAGTGGCCTTGGCAAGTGAGCCTGCACTACGGCACCACTCACATTTGCGGGGGCACGCTGATCGACGCCCAGTGGGTGCTCACCGCTGCCCACTGCTTCTTTGTGTGAGTGCCCGAGGGGCGGGGAGCACCAGGGAGGGCTGATGGCAGATGGATTTGTCTCTCAGCAGAGAGGGCTTTGGTCGTGAGCCCAGGCCCCCAGTCTCAGGACCATGATCTGCAGTTACTGTTGGGTCCTGGGACTGGGCATTGGGGCTACTTGTTCTGAGTGCAGCCCAGAATGAGAAAATAACCTGGATGGCCTAGAGGGAGGGTGAGGCAGGCAGGAAAAAACGGCTTAGGAGTCTTTCCCTAAGAACAAAGAATGGGGTGAAATAAAAAGGCTTTGGGTTTGTTACTGCTTCCTGCAACAGGAACTTCCGGGGAGGGAGCCTGAGGAACAGAAATGCTATCCCAGGGAATCAGGAATGGAGGGATAGGGGTAGAGGGGAGGGTGGTGCTGTGAGCTTCTGACTGTCACCAGCCAGTCTAGGCCCCTGGAGCTGGGGGGCAGGAAAGGGCTCTGAGGATAAGGCGCCAGGGGCACTAGCTTCCCCAGGAGGGAGGGAGTCTCTGGCAGGTCACTTTGTCCTGTCTACAGCTCCATTTCTGCTGACCTGTCCTGTCCACCTTATAGGAAGCTTGGTGGAATGCAGAGAAGACAGTGGGGGTCATGAGGTGCTGGGTGGCCAGTTAAGGACCGGCTTTTAGAGAAAGGGGGGGGCTTGTTTTTGAGTCCTGGGCGAAGATGGAGGGTTCCCTTTTGAGGTCATTTCGTCCATCCCCCTGCCTGTAAGCTGGTGCTGCGGCTGTAGCTCCCTGTGCATGGCAGACACTGCCAGGGGGCCCTGCCAGACAAAGAGCTGGACCATGCTCCCTTGTGGCTCTTGCAGGACCCGGGAGAAGGTTCTGGAGGGCTGGAAGGTCTACGCAGGCACCAGCAACCTGCTCCGGCTGCCTGAAGCAGCCTCCATCTCCCAGATCATCATCAACGGCAACTACACAGACGAGGAAGACGACTACGACATCGCCCTCATGCGGCTCTCCAAGCCCCTGACCCTGTCTGGTGAGTCAAAGCCACGCCCGCTTTTCCAGCAGCCCTCGGAGCCCAGCCTTGCCACGTCCATAGGCCCTCTTGGGGTCCCAGAGCCTCAGCACGGTGGAAGCCAAAGGCTCTTAGGAATCATTTAATGGAGCACTTCTCTACTTTACCATTGGGGAAACCGAGGCTCAGAGGCTGGAAATAAGGTTGTGCCAAATGACACATCTTACATTGCAAGTTGATGACAGAGATAAGGTTTGGGTACTGGTCTTAACCAATATGAATAGATTGAATCGGTCCACACATATTTATTGAGCACTTAACAGGGGCCAGGCACTGCGACAGGCAATTTACAGCTGCGTCATTTACTCTTCCCAACCTATCCTGTAGAGCAGGTACTATTATTAGCTTCATTTTATGCTTGAGGACATGGAGCCTCAGGGAAGGAAAATTACCCACGGCCAGAGTCCTAAGTGGTCGCCTGCTCCAGGATGGGATCCAGGCGGGTCTGCCTCCGGAGTAAAGCTCTTCGTGCTGGCAAATTGGGATCACTGCAGCTGGGAGCACAGCACGAGCACATATGCAGACAGTGAACTGCCACGAGGTTGGCCACAGGACAGAAATGCTAGGGGAGTTGTCGGGAGATCAAAGGTTTCATCTATGAATTCACTCACTCATGTGCGCGCTTATCAAATACTTACCGTGTGTCTACTGCTATGCTGCGCGCTCTCCAGTTGAAATTTCAAATAGAATGAAATGGGTGATGTGCAGCCAGTAGAGGCCAGTGACTCGATGGTGGGGACAGCTGGGGGAGCCGACATGGCACAAGTGGGGCTTCTCTGGAGAAGGATCTCTAAGGTGGACTGGGCTTTCTGGGCTTTCTGGGCTCTCTGGTTAGTCCTGACTTTCTCGTGCTCTGAGCCTGTGAACTGGTCTTTCCGGGCATATTAATTACAGAGGCAGTGTCAGTCCTGAGTCAGACACTAGGTCGTCAGAGTGGGGTGAGGAGGAGGAAACAGCCTAAGCTCGGTTGGGCGGGGCTGGCCCAGGGCCACGCCCTCCCAGAGCCACGCCCACCAGCGGGCCAGTCTCCTCCACTGTAGCCTATCAGCCCATTTTGTGGCGAGGGGCGGTCTTCCGTGCATGCCTTACCCTTCATGCCCACCTAAGAGGGGCAGTCAGTCTGCAGGACCAGAACAGGCCTTTCCAATCTTGCCAAACCCAGACTCCATTTCGCTAACCATCCTGATCTCCCACCACCGCAACCTCCCTTAATGTTATTTGGAATTCCAAATCAAATTAGGTAATCTGTAAAACCAAATGAAAGCTATTATAACATTGTGTATGGTTTTCAGACTGTGGCAGTCCCTCTACAGACTCATAGGCCCCTGGGCAGGAAGCACACATCTAGACTGAGAATTACAGTTTAGACCAGGTGCCCTGATTTTGGGTTTAGAAATCAGGGTAGATTTTCTTAAACTCCTTTGGCGGGCCAAGCACTTTCAAGTCACAGTTCTATCGAAGAAAACTTGTGAAAATTCACTGATAAAGTTAATTCCCCCCATAAAAATGGAGGATAGAATCATGTTACATTTTTTTTAAAGACCCTATATCTTAAAAATGGGCATATTTTAAGAAATTATGTTTTGCATTTTTTGGTTAATGATTGATGCCATGCCTTCATTTCTTTTTTGTTTACTCTCTAGCAGACAAATGTGTTAGACCCCAGTACTTAGAGCCCAATTTATAGGAGAAGAATCTAGCGTTCATTCCCTCTCCCACACTCCCGTTTTCTGTGTCACTCCTTCCTTTCTTCCTTTCTTTGTTTGTTGAGTACTTTGTATGTGTCAGGCACTGTTCTAGGTGAGCATAAGAAACCATTGAGAGCATTGCAAACATTCTATCAGCTGGTATTTTCATCTTGCAAGTTGGAGTTTGGTGGCTCACGCCCTAGCATAAAGATCCCAGTCCTCAGAAAGGCTGTGACGTGACGCACAGCAGCACCTTCTAAATGTTTCTGAGCCTGGGAGCAAGTGAGCAGGGGTTTTGTGGTCCATGCCTCTAGGGATGTGCTCTTCCCACTTGGGGAGGTTGAGCTGGAGGAAGCCCCTCAGTTGCTGACCCACCTGTGGGTGCTCTCCCCAGACCTGGCTGGACACATCACTGAGAGGCCATGGTGCTAATGCCTGGGACTTGGTCTGCTGCTGCTCCCTCCTCTGACAGATGGGCATGGAGGAGATTCAGCCGGGAAAGCCACTCATAGAAGGGAGATCCTTAGAGCCACCCTGGTATCGGCGTGGCACAGGGGAGCTTCCAAGGCATATGCTTCTGCCCACAGGGCACTCACTGAGATCAGAATGTTTACGGGAACTCTAGCAGCAACCCAAAGGCTGGAGGGTCAAGATAAAGTGCCTGAGTTTCTTGCCTGGTCTATTCAAGGCCCTAGAAGTTTCTGAACCATACTGGGGCAAGGAGGGAGGGTCCTAGGACCTGGATACCCCTGTCCCTCCCTAGTACCATCCCAGCTGAGATCTCCAGCCTTGACCTTGCTCTGATGTCTTGAGGTCTTGTTGCAGCTCACATCCACCCTGCCTGCCTCCCTATGCACGGACAGACCTTCAGCCTCAATGAGACCTGCTGGATCACAGGTTTTGGCAAGACCAAGGAGACTGATGGTGAGAGGCAGAGTTGTTGGGCTGCGTGTGTGTGTGTGTACATGTGCATCTGTACAGAGTGTGTGGGGGTGATGTGTCGGGGTGTATGGAGGAGGGCCTATTTAGATGAGGGTTTGGGCATAGAGATTCATGGGCCTGCATGTGGGTATGTGTGTTCACATCACCCCCACACATGGCAGACCAGTTTATATTACATCTTGTAACCCATGTTAGAAAGTTTTGGTCTCCCAAGTATCACCCTTAATCCTTCTCCCCATTTTACAAATGAGGAAGCTAAAGACCTTTGGGGCTCCGTCATTTGCCCAGGGTCACCCTAGTTGTTTCTGATAGACAGAACTAAGTCTAGAACAGCCTAGAATAGTCTAGAACATGCCAGGCTGGTGCTATCTGCATCATACTCCACCACTTGCTCACAGAGCCTGGGTTGTTTCTTACACTTTGGACTAACTCTTCCATAGAGAAAGCCCCCATTAAATTGCAGTTATTTTGAATTTTTTTAAAAAGTGAAAATGAAATGAGAAAAAAAAGTTTTTGTTTTTGTTTTTAGTATATGCAGCTTTAGTCAATCAAAAGAAAAAGTCCCAAATGTGCAGGTGAAAAAAATGCCAAGACACATGCTTAACTAATATCTGCCACTTTCACAGAAAACTTACCCTGTAAGAATATACAAAATGTGTTTATGTACAGCGTGTACCTAGGGGCCTATATGGTTATTTCCTCAGAACTCTTAGGTGCCACCTCCTGGCGAAGAGGCCAACACTTCATTCACATATCTTTACCAAAAAAGACTAATTGGCAACAAATAGACTATTTGACTGTTGACAACACTGTACATCCTCTATTCAGACCACGTAGGCTCCGCTTGGTCAGTTAAGATCCTCCCATCAATGCAGACAACACCAGGTACCCACCAGGTACCCATGTACCCCTACATGCAGATCCTACCAGGTGTCTGTGTCCCCCTAAACAGCTTCACACGGAGCTCTCCCAAGTGAAATCCTGTAAACCAACCTGAGACAAATGTGTATGAATGTATATACCTGAGCAGATGTCAAAGTAGTTGGTCTCCAGCCAAGACCACCTGGAGACCCCCTATAATCAAACACGTTTGGTCCATTGCTCACTGCACTGAGGGGGAACATATACCACAGGGAACCATGGACATCTTAATAACAGAGTGCTAGGAAGGACTTATTGTAGGGGAGGGCGGCGGTTCAAAGAAGTGGAACATTTCTCTAGATTGGATGCTTTCGGGAAGCAAGGATAATTCTTTTTTTTTTTTAATGTTTATTTATTTATTTGACAAAGATCACAAGTAGGCAGAGAGGCAGGCAGAGAGAGAGAGAGGGAAGCAGGCTCCCTGCTGAGCAGAGAGCCCAATGTGCGGCTCGATCCCAGGATCCTGAGATCATGACCTGAGCTGAAGGCAGAGGCTTAACCCACTGAGCCACCGAGGCACCCAAGCAGGGATAATTCTATGATTGGACATCCTAATAATCTCATCTAGGAGTTAAGAATAAGCAGAGTCTAAAGCTATAATCGGCGAGGAGGCAGTAGCCATTCCTATTGGCTGGGAGAGGGGATAGTCGCCGTTATTTGTGGTTTGTAACCTACCTTGTTTTCATTTACCCTTAAACAAGATTATGAAGTGGAGTGGTCTTCTTTTGCCTCACTTTATCTCTATTAGAGTGATCTTTGCTGATGTTGGTTCTGTAGGATGGTTTATGCTTGGCCCCGGAGCACGTGGCTGACCTCACAGAGAGCCTCTGGCCAGTTGCAGGTCTCAGGGCCTCCTTTCCCTTGCTCAGTGCAGTGGATGGTGACTAGCCTGGGAGCAGACTTGTTCTGGTCTCGGCTCCATAACTGACCGGCCGTGTGACTGTGGGCAAGTCACGCCTTCGGCCGTGAGTTCCTCCAACTGTAAATGGATTAATTATACCTCGTTAGGGCACATAGTTACTGAAAACAAATGAAATGATGTGTTTTATGGTGCTCTGCATACAGAGAAGATTTTGCAACATGAAGGCAGCCCAGTAGGCTTGTGAGTTTGTGTACATGTCTGTCTCTATGTTACATGTAGGGGGTTGTGTGTGGTGTGAGGGTGTATGTGGCCCTATGTTCTGGGAGGCCAGCCATGGGAATGGTATCCTCTGCTCCCAGGAAGCTGTGAATCTGAGTCATGGGGTGGCTGGCTAGAAGGTCATGAAGGTGTCCAGATCTGGTCTCACTCCTTTCCCGTCTTCTCTTTCCTCCACTCGCCTTCACTGAAGAGAAGACATCCCCCTTCCTCCGAGAGGTACAGGTCAACCTCATCGACTTTAAGAAATGCAATGACTTCTTGGTCTATGACAGTTACCTTACCCCAAGGATGATGTGTGCTGGGGACCTCCGGGGAGGCAGAGACTCCTGCCAGGTGAGAGGCTCGTGTCCTGGGAGCCAGGGGCCATGGGGGAAGGCTGGGGTGGTGGTTTCAGAGTGAGAATCAGGTGCCCGCCATTTCCTGCTCAAGGACCACCTCTCCTACCCTGCTGAGATGTGTGTTCCCCCCACAGGGAGACAGCGGGGGGCCCCTGGTCTGTGAGCAGAACAACCGCTGGTATCTGGCAGGAGTCACCAGCTGGGGCACGGGCTGTGGCCAGAGAAACAAGCCTGGTGTGTACACCAAAGTGACTGAAGTCCTCCCCTGGATTTATAGCAAGATGGAGGTGAGTGTCTGCCTGGGGCAGACTGGGAGCTCCCCAAAGTAGGGGTGTCTGGTAGAGGGCCCAGGCTTTCCCCAGAGTCTTAGCAAAGTTCCCCTCACCCGTCGTGTTTGGAGGTGTTCAGAAGTGTGGAAGACTGGGACAGGATAGGAATCCAATGTTGGGCCAACCCCAGCGGCCTAGGTTTCTTACCTTCTGTTTCCTTCCTCTGGAGGGATGGAAAGGGGTGGCCCCAGGCTGGGCCCCAGCGGCGTGTCTTCTCCCCAGAGACAGCCACAGTGTGAGTTCACACAGCTGATTGGAGCGGTGTATGAAGGAGGCCTCCCTCCTTGGCAGGGAGTTAGTCTCATGGGTATCTGGGGTGCAGGGCTTCACCCCCACCTCTGCTGACCCAGAACAGCCCTACCTTCCCTGCACCTGCCATCTTAGCCCTAAAGCACGAAAGCTATGCTCACCTTCCCTCCTCTGCCTGAGAGAGGGGAGAGCAGCACACAGAGCTTGGGTGGCTGGTCCAGAAATCCAGCCTGTGTCTCTCTCCTTCCACGGTTCCTCCTTGTTGCCGCTCTCCGAGGAGCAGTGCCCAGTGACAGCTGGACTGAATGGCAGGCTCTGAACCCCACCTTCGACATCTGTCTTCCTGACCCAGCCTCATCCTGTTCTCCCTGTTCTTGTCCTCAGAGGGAGGTGCACTTCCGGAAATCCTAAGCAGCTGGACTGTCCCACCTCACGGCACTGGCCAAAGTGACTGGGCCATCGGCAATGTCATCTAGGCTAAAGGCCACCAGGCACCTTTGTTACTCTTACCTCTACTATCTGCTGCCTCTGTGAATATGCACACACGTGTGTGTATGTGTGTGTACATGCGTGCACATGAGTAGATGTTGTTACTCTCCCAAGGTCTTCAGAAACCAGAAGAGCTGTCAGCTCTTCGCAAAGCCCAGGTTGGAAAGCACCCTGGAGTTAATGGTTTGGGCTGTGTGGAGGTTCCTGCAGGGGTAGCCTTAATGGACAGAGGTGGTAAAGCCCAAACAGGGCCCCAGAGAAGGGCCTGGAAGTCCATATTAGGCATTCTTGCTCCTCTGACCGTGACTTGGAGACGAACCCAGACTGCGTGGTCACCAGCAGCCCCGGGGACACCCGGGTAGCAGAGGGCCTGGGCTGGCCCTGGCGGGAAGTGTCCCCCTTTGAAAGAGCTTCCTGCTCTTTATCAGACCTCGTGCTGGTGCCCGGATGTGGAGGGCTGGCTGCATGCAGCAGTCCAGGCTCAGAGGCACTGGGGCAGATTTTTATTTTATTTTTATATTCAAGAAATGGAAGTAGATGCATTTTATAAAGATTCTCCAAAACTTCCAGGCGCCTGAAGCACTAGCATCCATCACCCCACAGACTCCAAGGGGCTTCTGGGAGTTGTGCCATTCCAGAGTCCTGCAGAATGTTCCCGACCTCAAGAGACCAGATGAAGGAGCCGCTTTGGGGTACTCGGTAGGGAGCCCTCAGGCAGGCTGGTGAGCAGATCCCTCACAGAGAGCCACCCGTGTCGCTGCATCTGAAGGCCACACCAGGGCGTGAAGAAATGGCTGCTGCTTCTCCATGGGTGTCAGAGCCTAAGAGAGTCCGGGTGGACAGGGTTCCCTGTCCAGTGCCCTCCTGGGCCTTTTGTCGTTTCTTCCCCGCTTCTCCACCTTTCAAATTCTCAGTTGTTTCAGAAACCGGGCATTGACCCCAACACTGCCGTGAAGAGAGAGCCGACACTGTCTCCAGGCCCTCCAAACAGTCGTATTGAAGGATCTGAGGTTCCCTGCTCCCGTGAGCCATCAGTGTGTCTGGTTTCCATGCCAGCCAGAGGCCTGGGCCTTCGCCAACCTCTCCTCTGAGCTACCTGTTCTTGCCCAGCCTCATTCTCCTCACCTTCCTGGGGCCTGCCTCACGGTGCTATGACTCTCAGAGGCAGGGTCCACGCGGGTCAGCCCAGCCCAGCTCAGGCAGGCAGCAAGGCTGGACAGGGGCCGAGGGAGCCGGTTGCGTGTTATCAGGGCTGAGGGTGGGGGAGGGCAATGTTCATGTCTACGGCAGCCCCGGCAATGGTCTTCAGCAATAAAAGTTGTGTGACCTGAAAAATTTGTGATTTGTTGTTCTACTGATTCCCTGCCCACCCCGGTGTCCAGACAGCCTTTGTGGGGGTTCTTAGGTTTGGTTCCTCAGCTGTGGGTTCTGAGTGTTTATTTGGCCCATCAGCCAACCCCCGACCTGCCATATCAGTGCCTACTCTGTATCAGGTATCATGACAGGCTCAGGGGCACAAAGACTATGACAGTGTCCTCAGGAACTCATGATTGTGACTCAGTGTGACGGAAGCTATGACGAGTATGGACAGCATGCGTGGAAGCTACCAGTCGCACCTGGAGAGGTCAGGGAGGGCTTCACAGAGGACGGGAGGCTTGAAAGGAATCTTAAAACTTCACCAAACCAAGCCAAACCAGATCAAACAACCAAACAAACAAAACCAGACAAGGAGGGGTGAAGGACAATCCAGTGCTTGTCTTTTCTCCTTTTCCCTTCTTCCTCTTTCTCTTCCTCTGCCTTTGCAAGCTCAGAGAGAGGCCTGATTGTAAGAAGCTTCCTCAAGCATTTCCAACAGAATTGGATCGGTGGTCCCATCGGTTTCTGAAAGATCTATCCCTTCTTGCTCCGCAGTTACTTTCCTACCTTGAATATATTGACCTCCATCACTGCGACCCATGGGTACACGACCAGCGTCACTGGGCACACCCCTGCTTCTGGCCACGATCACAGACGTCTCCAGGCCTGCGTCCATGGGCCTGGCCTTCGGACACCTCAGATTTGGTTTCTTTACTCTCTCATGTCAGTGGGAGGGGGAGACATCCCACCTTCAGTTCTTTTCTGGCTTCATCCCAACAAAAAGGTGTGGGGGAGGGGCAATTGGCGGGCTTAGCATATTAGCAAGTAGGGAGAACACAGCGACCCCAATAAGAGCCCACGGTTTCCCACAACTTCCGTGGCTCAACCCAAAGCTTATTTCTCATCCATCTCAACGTCCAGCGAGGAGGCTTCCTGCCACATTATTTTTCAGATCCTTCTCTCTCTCTGGCTTCCTAGGGCATAAGTAACCTATAGGGGTGCAGGTGTGTGTGTGGGAGAGATAAGCTCGAGAAAAAGCAGTATCTTAATAGGAAAAGAAAAACACTTTCCTTAGACACCAGACATTTACAGAAGCCATAAGAAGCATGGAGTAGGGTGATGGGATTTCCCAAATCTGTCCAAAATTTCCAGAAAGATGTGCGTGTCTCTATTGGTGGAGGCTAGTGGGGGTTGCTGGTGACACCATCCTCGGGTCCCTGGATCCCAGGCATCTCCAGGTACCACTCAGACTCTCTGGCTTTGTCAAGTCCACTGACTGCTGAGTTTACCCCCCGGGGAAGGAGGGGAGTATACGTGAGTGTGTTGGGTGTGGGGCAGAGACTAAGTCTTTGGAGACCGAGCCGGTCACAGCCCAGCAGCCCATCCTGCTGCCTCTGGAGTTTGGTTCAGTTCCCAAGGGCTATTGTTTCCCGTAATTGCTTAGCCAGTGTCCTGATGCACTTGGGGGGACATTGGGAGATGCATGTGGAGCACTTTCTGTAATGATAATGATGAGGATAATGATGATAAGAGCCAGCACTTGCTGAATGTGTGCTATATACCAGCTGCTGTGCTAACCACCTGATGTGTCTTATGTCCCGAAAGCACAGAGTAGGCACTATTATCCCTATTTTATGGATGAAGACACAAAGGCCAATGCAAGTGAGTTAAGCTTCCCCTAGCCACACGCCTGCTACAGTGGTAGAGCTGGACTTTGAATCGAGGCTGTCTGATTTTAAAATCTGCTCTCCCAAGTCAGGTAGGTCTTTTCTAGCTGAGACGTTACAGGGTCTGCTGCTCGGCAATGGGTATCTTTCCGTTCTCCACCGGGCCTCTGCCGTGGGAGGGCCAGAGCGGGACAATGCCGCAGAGAAGGCTGGGCACACCCCTCAGAGTGTCACAGGACCGGAGGCTTAGCTCACCCAGAACCTGAGACAAAAGCATTATGAATGGGAGGAGGCCTCCTGACTCTTCTCGCACCCACGTCCCAAGTGGATGCTTTCTGGGAGGTCCTCCTCTGCCATAATAAGCTGTCACCCCAGGATACCTCCATGTCTCCTCAGTGTGGGTGGGTGGCTCTGAGAAGCTCGTGCCACTCATTCCGTACGTCCTCCGCGCTGGCCCAGGCTTCCTGTTCCATGGAATTGCGCTGCCCAGCCCAGGCAGCGAGCTCACACTGGTCTCACGATGAGTCTTGTCAGAACATGGAGGACCATGCTGTGGAGATATGCAGCCTGCATCATCCAGGCAGAGATCATCTCAGATGAGTCCTCAGAGCAGAGGAGGGAATGGCCCGGCTTTGGTCCTGCACGGCTCAGCTCCGGCCCGCAGGATGTGGGACGTGGACGTAACGGGGTAATTCTTCTGCCAAAGGCCTGAGTCCCAGAATAAGTTCTTCACTTTTCATACAAGGAGGGAGCTGGGAATCTTCTTTGAACTCCTCCTAATGATACTGATTTAGTGGAAAGAGCCATGAAGTTGGACTGGAGGTAACCAGAGGCACAAATTCCAGCTCCACTTCCTTCGCTCTGTGACCTTGGGCAAGCCAGCCTCTCCCTCCCCTCATGCAGCATAGGTGCATCTCTCCCACGTGCTGTTGCAGGGTGAAACGGGTGGCTGTATGTCAACATGCAGGACAGTGACAGGCAGATCGAGCCCTTGAAACAAACATTGAAATTGCCGCAAAAGGGCCAAATCCTTCACCCCTTTCTCCACCCCTTCAGCAAACCAGTGAGACGGGACTGGGGAATTTGAATAAATCTTCACAGGGTTCAAGTTTCTTAGGAGATTTGCCGTTTCTCTGTATAAACCTGCCTCTTCATTTTATAGCAATGGGGTTGGTCTTCTATGAAGGTGACGCCACCATCCGAGGCAGCTAGACGTCTCCTGCTGGGAGTTTCTCTCACAGCTGGGTTGAGCTCTCTCTGCTCTCTCTTGCCACTGATGGGACCAGGATGGGTAGCTGGCCCTGCCCTGGAAGCACCTGGCTACTCGGCCAATGGAACTGATGGTTGAGGGCTGTGAGGGGACACACAACCTCATGCCCCATGGGCTCCTCAAGCCACAGCCATCTGGCTCCTGCCCCATCACATCATTGATCTACCATGTTGCCAAATCCAATGGTAGCTTTTCAGTCCTCATCGTACTGGAACTCCCTGCTGGAACTGAACTCTTGAGGACTCCCTGCTCAGTAACATTGCCATTGCTTCTGTGACATCAAGCTCTCCCTTCTGGCCTTCTGGCCGCTCCTTCTGTCTCCCACAAGCTCCTTAAGTGGTGTTCCCCAAGAGACCTCCGTCCAATCTCTGGGGTTCTGACGAACACCCCGTGCAGTCAGCAGGAATTTGCTCCATGCCATGAAGGTACAAGAAATGTCACCTTTCTTTATAAAATAGATGAAAATTTGACTGAACTTCTCAGCCTGTCTGGAAATCATTCCTCCTCCTGTTCTTCCCCAGGATGCTACGCTCTGAGGGAGGCCGCACCCTGTTCCCAGGCTGGCCGCTCCACTGGCGGCCTTCACGGGCCGCCCTCACATGATTTTACAGGTGCAGGCAACAGCTTGCAAATCTGCAGCTCTCTGT
The DNA here is from genome assembly GCF_030435805.1 of Mustela lutreola. Lineage (NCBI taxonomy): Eukaryota > Metazoa > Chordata > Mammalia > Carnivora > Mustelidae > Mustela > Mustela lutreola. The sequence goes on along the minus strand of NC_081290.1, from coordinate 189,298,593 downwards.
ACCCCTAGTCTCAAGAACCCCCCGTCTCGCTGGGTCAGGCTCTAGCTGCTCCCTTCTCTTCCGCCCCCAAAGCCCTTCTCCTTGGAGACAGTCCAGGCTTGTCTCTGTTGTAAACATTGCACAAAGGCCTAGAAGTTCTCATGAGTCAAAGCTGTTCCTCCTTGATAAGATCATGGTGGAAATTAAGATGAGCATCGATTTCAATGCTCTTGTACAGATTTTCATGTGACTGAAGTTTGCTTTCCTCTAGGATTAATTACTACAGGTGGGATTGTTGGGTCATATGGTGATTGTATGTTTGACTGTATAAAAAACTGCCAGGCTGTTTTCAGAGGATTTGTACCATTCTGCGTTCCCACCCGCAAATTAGAGTTTTACTTGCTCCTCATCTCCCAGTAATTGGTATTGCCCAGAATTTTTTAGGGCAACCATTTTAATAGGTATGTAGTGGTATCTCACTGTGGTTTTAATTTGGATTTCTCTAACAACAAATGATGTTGAGCATCTTTTTAATGTTGGTTTTTTTTTTTTTTTTTTTTTTTTTTTTTTTTTGGCCATCTGGAGATCCTCTTTGGCTAAGTGTTCAGATCTTCTTGTTTCTTTGTTGGGTTGTTTGTTTCTTATCATTGAATTCTGAGAGTTCTTTTCTTTATATATGCTAGATACTAGTCTTCTTATTGTTGAATTCTGAGAGTACTTTATATATTCTAGTTGCTAATCTTTGCTGGATATTTGATTTATAAATATTTTCTACCTATGTGGCTTGTCTTTTCACCCTCTTAATTGTGCCCTTATAGAGACAAAGTGAATTTGCTGAATTCCAACTTATCATTTTTTTTTTTTTTTTTTGGATTGTGCTAAGAACATTTGGCCAAATCTAAGCTCATGAAGACTGAAGACTTTTTCTGATGTTTTCTCTTAAGAATTTTGTTGTTTTATGTTTTTTTATTTGGACTAGGATCCATTTAGAGTTAATTTTGAGATACTGTTGTGATCTAGATTGAGGTTCATTTGTTCGCTAATGGATGTCCGGTTGTTTTAGCACCATATTTTGAAGACTGCACTTTTCCCGCCCGCAAATCTGCATTTCCATTTGCCCTTCCATTTTCTCAAAAGTCAATTGAGCATATCTGTGTGGGTATATTTTTTTGATCTATGTGTCTATCCTTTCAGCAATGCCACCCTTTTTTTTTTCATTTATTTATTTTCAGCATAACAGTATCATTATTTTTTCACCACACCCAATGCTCCATGCAATCCGTGCCCTCTATAATACCCACCACCTGGTACCCCAATCTCCCACCGCCCCCCACCACTTCAAACCCCTCAGATTGTTTTTCAGAGTCCGTAGTCTCTCATGATTCACCTCCCCTTCCAATTTACCCAACCCCCTTCTCTCTAACTCCCCATGTCCTCCATAATGCCACCCTGTCTTAATTACTTTAGCTTTATAGTAGGTCTTAAATTTGGGTAGGGTGAATCGTCCAATTTTTTTTCAAAATTATTTTAGGTCTTCTAAGTCCTTATTTTTCCATTCAAGTTTTAGAAGCAGCTTGCCTCTATCTCCAAAGAATCCTATTGAAATTTTTATTAGGGTTGTAGTAAATTTATAATCCATTTGGAGAGAATTAGCATGTTAACTGAGTCTTCTGAACCAGGAACATAGCATTTCGTTTGTTTGTTTGTTTGTGAGGAAGAGTGAGAAAGCATGAGCAAGGTGGAGGGGTAGAGGGAGAGGGAGAAGTAGGCTCTCTGCTGAGCAGGGAGCCTGACATGGGGCTTGATCCCAGGACCCTAGGATCATGACCTGAGCTGAAGGCAGAGGCATACCTGACTGAGCCACCCAGGCACCCCATATTATCCATTCACCTAGATTTTCCTTGCTTTCTTTCATTTAAGTTTTATAGTCTTCAGCATACAGGTCCTGTACCTATTTCATTACCTTTATAGCTAAGTATTTAATCACATGCTAACATAAATAATAATTTTATTAAAGTAACTGCATTTTTCAAAACAAAAAATAAGAATGGTGGCATTGTTTTTATATTTTTGCAAATCTTTTTAATATCTGGCTGAACAAAAAAGATAGCTGGATTCTCATACTTCCTCAGTATTCAATCTGTTGTGATATATTGTTTGGGTTGAAATATATGAAGAAAATCTGATCTCACACAGATGTAGAGTTGGAAAGTGAAAGAGTATTTTTTTTTGAAGATTTTTTTTTTTTCGAAGATTATTTGAGACAGAGTGAGAGAGGGATAAAGGACACAGAGGGAGAGTGAGAGGGAGAAGTCTACTCCTTGCTAAGCAGAGGGCCCGATGCAGGACTCGAGGTCATGACCTCAGCCAAAGGCAGATGCTTAACCCACTGAGCCACCCAGGCAACCCATGAGAGAATTTTTTAATAGCCTTTTCAAGTACTTGATGATACTTCAATACTGTATGCAAAGTTGACAAGCAGCAGTTGGTAAAGATCAGTTGCAATGTGGAGTCTGAAATCTGTCAATGAACATTGACATTTGGTATTTGGTTGTTTTTAAATCTCTTGGTCTATGTCACACTCACAATGGGTTTTTCACCCATGTATAATTTCATAACATTATGAATTGATCATTTGGAAAATATTGGTTCTGAGCTATGAACATCTTCCAGATGTTGACACATTCCATTTTACAACATGAAAACAAATCTATTCATATTGTCACTGATGTCATCAGAAAAGTCTTTAAGGATTGGGAAGCTCCTGGTAAAGGATCCAAATCTTCCAAGGTCCAAATTTTCAATTGAAATTTTAAATTATATCATTAGGGACAAACGCTGTCAGATGTTTTCTTCGAGGTGACGATCTCATTTTGTTCATTTTTGAAGAAATGGTTGCCAACTCTGAAGTCGGAGTAATCGCAGTTCGTCAATCTTCTTTCAAGGAAAAATGGTGTTTCATGAAGAAAGTGGCAAGTTCAGCTCACAGCTGAAACATAAGTGCTTTTTCTCGAAACAACCCCCAAATTTTGGTATGCAGCACAAGTGCTCTCATTTTTTTCACCCTGAATATTAAAAAGACATATATTTGGGGTTGGGATTTAAATAAGTTAATACCTTGTAATAATTCATAATTTATACTGCTTCAGCAAGGATGTTCCTAAGCAAAACTGCCAAGTGTGTGGTGGTAAAATGACTACAGGCACAATTTGGTGCCCTTGCCTTGATTCACGTAAGGAGCCAATGGTTTTGCCCACTGCTTTTTATGTGTCATCGGTGCAAACATCACCACAATGAAAAAGGCAAATGATATCATTATTATTATGAAAATAGTTTTGACCTCCTGATGCCCTGAAAATGTCTCAGGCACCCCCACACTTTGAAGACTGCTATATTAGACCACACAAAAAGACAAAACCTGGGGATCTGCAGGTGATGACTTTGGATAGTTGCTTCCTGGAAATTGCTTTGGAACCATGTCTTTTACTTACCCTCACTGTCCACTTTCAGGAAAAAGTGAACAATCTCTCATCTAAAGAAGCCAAAGGCTAGTCAGCTTTCTGTGGTGATGTTGGGTCTTGTTGAAGAAGGGAGATGTTAATTTAACTGCAGGTTAATGAAGAGCTCAGTGGGTGGAAGAAAGAGGACCAGGGATTCACATTTCCTTAATTTCCTGGGCTTGATGTGTCCCAGGCAAGGGTTCTAGTTAGAAACACTCCAGTTGGGGCACCTGGGTGGTGCAGTTGATTAAGTGTCTGTCTTTGGCTCAGGTCGTGAGCCTGGGGTCCAGGCTCACTGCTCAGCGTGGAATCTGTTTCTCCCTCTCCCCCTCACCCCTGCCCCCCATCATATTCTCAATCTCCGTTTGCTCTTTCTTTCAAGTAAAAAAATAAAAGCTTTAAAACAGAGAGAGAGAAACACTCCAATCACTCTGACCTATGGCTGACACCCTCAGTATCAACAAGAAGTCTGGTTGGGGTCTGCCTCGTGGTGGGACTGGAGACTAGAATTCCATTAGGTTCTTTTCTGATAAAGCTTCTCACTGGACTAATGGATGCTCCAAATCCAGTTGAATTTAACAAATTGTTGTAAGCACTTACTAGTACTGAGGACTGTATTAAGTGCTGGGACTGGGGTTTGAGCTAGAGCTGGAGGACACATACCTGCCCTTGGCCCTTTCCAGCCGGGTCTATGTTTTAAAGCTTTATTGTTCTTGTGATTTTGTAACTTTGTTCTCACTACAGGAGGATTCTTAAAAATCAAAATAATCCTGGAAACTATACAAATGATATAAAGAGAACTTTTCGTGCTAGTATCATACTCTAAACTCTCCACATCATCCACATTTTATCTCTTTTCATCTCTCAGCAACAGTATGAAGTCAGTACTATCGCAAAGAAGAAAGTAAAAATCATCTTCAATCCCACGATGTGGGGTGCCTGGGTGACTCAGTCAGTGAAGTGTCTGCCTTCAGCTCAGGTCATAATCTCAGGGTCCTGGCATCGAGCTCCACATAGGGCTCCCTGCTCAGTGGAGAGCCTGCTTATCCCTCTGCCTCTGTCCGTGTTCATGCTCTCTCTACTGTGCACACACACTCTCTTTCTCAAATAAATAAATAAAATCTTAAATAAGTCTAAACAAATAAATCTTAAACAACTCTATGCAATCATAGAGAGGGCTATAGTTTTATGTAAATGGGATCATATTTTACAGATTATTTTGTATGTTGATTTTATTTTCTTGATAATATGAGATAAGCACCTTCCCCAAAGGGATAGATATTATCATCTTTAACAATTGTAAGCTATTCCATTGGCTAGATATACCAGTTTTCTTAATCTGTCAGTGGACATCTAAGTAGGGATAGTTAGTTTCCAGAGTTTGCTTTATAAACACTGTTGCCATGAGTACATTTCAGTAAGTAGGATTGTTTACATTTCTATTCCAAATGCTGAATTGTTTTTCAGAAGAGTTGAATTAACTTCTATACCTCAGTGTCCAAACCGCATCTGCTCTGTTTTTCTGCAAAGAATGCTGAGCGTAGACATGAAAGAATACATGTGAATGTCTTCTTGTGTGAATACCTGTGTGTACATGTGAGCTGTGCCCACGTGTGAGGGTTCATTTAGTCATTCAACAAACGCTTCTGAGCATCTACCCTGAAGCAAATGCTCAGGTAGGGGTGAAACTATGTGGAACTCAGTATGATCCTGTCTCTCATGGGGTTAAACATACTTTTTTTTTTTTTTTTAAGAAAGAGAGAGGGAGGGAGTGCATGCATGCACATATGGGGTGGGGAGGGGCAGAGGGAGAGAATATTAGGCAGGCTCCTTGGCCTTTGCAGAGCCCGATGCAAGGCTCTAGCGCATGACACTGGGATCATGACCTGGGCCAAAATCAAGGGTTGGACACTTAACTGATGGAGCCATCCAGGCACCCCTCAGATGTACATTAAAAAAAAAAAAAAAAAAAAAAAAAAAACCTACCGTAACCATGTAGAGAAAATTTATATGAAGATATGACCACTTAAATTGGGCTCTCCCTTGGTCTAATGATGATGGCCAGGGTAGCAGAGGAAATCAGAGGAGGCTTCCTTGATACAGGGCAGACAGAGCTACAGTCTGAAAGCTAAGGAGGCATAACCCAGACAAAGATGAAGAGGACACATGCTCCAGCAGACAGAAAGCTTCCCGTTTCTTTTTCCACCTGGACTGGGGACCATCTTGCCAGGAAGGTCTCCTGCCATCCCCCACATTCTGGCCTTTCCACCTCAATTCACTCTTCTCCCACCTGTTTTCCTTCCTGAGGCAGGAGGAGCCCAGCTTGAAGAACATAAAGAAGACAGGAGCGGTTGGAGCCCAGAGAGCGAGGCCGGAGACTGGGGCCCAAGGATGCTGAAGAGGAGGCAGGTTGTGTGTGTCTGAAAGTGTCCGTGCCTTTGAGCACATGGGTGAGTCTCTTGAGAGCTGCCGGTGGGTGAAGGAGGGGGCTGGTTCTCCAAGTGTGGTTCCCCTGACCAGAAGCATCAACCTCTCCTGGGGGTGGGGCCCGGCATTTGTGAGTTAACCCCTGGTGGTTGTGATTTGCACGTTGGTTTGAGAAGCACCCCCCCCCCGCCCCCAAGGAAGTGTAGTGTGTGTCTGAACGCACCTGCGTGAGAGAGGCTTTGGGAAATTTGTTTTGCAGATGGAGGTTTGCATGGAGACCTCCTCGGGGCAAAAAACTTACCCATCTCCTTGACTTTGTCTTCTCGAAGCACTTCCAAGTCTAGAGGCACTTAGCAGATATTAAATTACGATGGTGGTAACAATCAGCAGCTATGTTTCTAGCTGAGCTTCTATTTCTTACCCATCCCTAGGCAGAGCTACCACAAGGCTTCCTTCTTTTATCACAGAAAGAAATCTAATCTCAATGGTGCAAAAAGCAGGAAATTCACAATGGGAGAGCAAGAGAAATGGCTTATTCAGGGGGAAAAATATCCCCCTGCACGTCCCCTAAGCAGATGGCCAGGGCAAAGGAACAGTTTCCCGCCTAGCCCTGGCTAATGGCTCTGGTGTGCAGAGAGATAGGGACGGTAGGGCGGGTGCCAGGGCCTCGGCTCCACACCGGGCATGGCTGTAAGAGGGTGTCCTTATATCACAGGGTCGTGCACAGAGGGTGCTCCAGAGAGCAGAATCTCCTCCTGGGAAGAAGGGGCCAGACAGCCACACACTAAGGTTACATCTTCACCAAACAAAACCCCAAAGGAGTACCCAGTTTGCACCTAGATTCATGTCCTGGCTCTGCTGCTTATCAACGCAGCGACTCTGGGGGAGTTGTTGTTCTTTCAGGCTCAGTCTCCCCATCTCAGAAATGGGGCTGATCGATCCTAGGATCTGCCTTGCGGGGCTGCTGTTCGGATTGAGTGAGGTGATGCATGTGAACTCATTGGCACGGAGCCAGGCACACGGGAAATGCTCACTTCAGGTTGGCGGTGGCATTTGTGTTTCTGCCTTGACATGCAGTTCGCTGGTTCTGCCAGTGAGCCAGCTCAGTGAGTTCAGCTGGGTTGATCAGGGTCCCCCAGACACGCAGCGGGGCTGGTGGCCCTTGCATTCCTCCTGGAGCACCCAAGGTCCTGATGATCTGCAAAGGTATCGTGGTCAGAAGCAGGGGCCGTGTCACGTTGCGACCTGCCCTGTTGTGAGCCTGTCATGTGGTACGTCCATACCGGGTGTTGGTTAAAGATGAGCTTCTATCTTGGGGCTGGTCAAAGTGGGTTTACTTAGGACAGGGAAGTCAAGAAAGGAATATTGACTGAGTGATTGCCATCGCTAGCATGTGGCAGCACGCGCTTTCCGAGTCTTAGCTTGATCGGTCCCCACAAGGACCCTACGGGATCGAGAGTAGCATTAATACCATCTTCCCAGAGAGGAAACGGACACTCAGAGAAGTCAGGTGACTCGTTCAAATCCAGCAGTCCTGGATTCTAATTCCCGACTACATTCTACCAGCCTCCTTCCCCTTTTCCAAAAGAAACTGCTCTTCAGTGAGGAAACTGCAGAAAATGTTATTGATTTGTCCATTGAGTGAGAGTTATTTGACAAAGAAATAAATTTAACCAACCTTGCTCATTTTGCCCACTCTGACCGCAAAGTTAGCTCTTCCGTCTGCTTGGACTTGACCTCTTCTACTACAGGCAAAATCCCTTCTCTCTTGTTCAATCCTCAGCGCAGGACAGCTGGGAACCCTTAACTTATGTTCTCTTCTCATGGCAGCTCCTAGGAAAGAATGGGAAGCTAAAAATAAACTCATTGGGTGGTGTCTCAGGGGCTTCTTCTAATAACAAAGAGGGGCTAGACTTTGAGGGGAGAGAGGGGAAGAGAGAAGAATCCTGACACCAAGTTCAGAAGCCTTGGTCTTGCAGATAGAGCTTTTGGGGCCTGTTGTCTCCCAGGCCCTGGCCAGCCTTCTTTATTTTTCCCCAAAGATTTATTTATTTGACAGACAGAGATCACAAGTAGGCAGAGAGACAGGCAGAGAGAGAGGAGGAAGCAGGCTCCCTGCCAAGCAGAGAACCTGATGCGGGGCTCTATCCCAGGACCCTGGGATCATGACCTGAGCCGAAGACAAAGGCCTTAACCCACTCAACCACCCACCCCTCACCCCCCAGCCTTCTTAAGAGCCCAGTGGGGTGGGTGGGGACTCAGGAAGTCTGTGTGATTAGGCCTTCCCCTTTGGACAGCTGCCAGTCCTGTCTCCCTTCCATGGATGGAGGAACCAGATAAGAAACAGACCCTAGATGGAATCTTATAAATCCCTGTTCCTTCTCGGCAGGCCTTTCTGAACCTGCTAAGTAGATGAGACCGTACATCCCACAGGTCTCATTCCAACCTCTGTGCCTGGGTTCCCTATCTGCCTGCCACAAACCCCCATCCTCTTCCTTCAAAGGTCAGCTGTTTCAGGAAGGCAGCCCAGATTAGTTCCGCCTCTAATTCTGACCTTTCTCTTACTTTGGATACTCTTGGTATGTTCACATTCATTGGGATATTAATAATTGGTACTCACATGTACATGGCTTATTTGAAGGTATTTAGTCTTTTAAGGTATTTATCATGCATTTAAGAAAGCGTGTTTTCTCACTCTTCAGGACACAGAAATCCTGAGAGACAGATGGGTGAGGGAAAGAGTGGACCAGTACGCAGGAGACCTTGCTCCGGTCCCAATTGGGTCACAAGCAAGCTAGGTGACTTTGAGTCAGTCAGTTCCCCCCTCTGGGCTCCCAGCTTGCCAAACATCCTCTAAGGCTTCATTCAGTTCAGATGTCCCGTGGCTCTGTTTGGGGCTCTGCACACAGAGCTCTGTGGTACCCTGTTTCTTCTAAGATGTTGCCTTATCTCTCTCGTCATGTATGTCCCTGGCCCAGGTTCCTGCAGCTCCGATGCACTGTACGTTCCAGGGCTTCAGACCCACTGACTCTGCAAGCCACAAATGAAATCATCCATGGGAGAAGTCACTGGGAGGCTCAGCTCTCTCCCTGTCCTAGGCAGGTTCTGTTAAAAAGCCGACACCCAGGTCCTGTTTCTGGAGCATTGGATTTATGGGTCCAGGGTGGGCCTGATCATCTTGCTTGAGTCATCTATGGCACAAAATCAAATGCTTCCAAACTTAATGGTGTAAAAAACAGCCACCACTTTATTTGCTCCAGATTTGAGCAGGAGGAGCTCATCTGGCATGGGAATGTCCGAGGTGGCTTCTATCCTTTCTCCGCGTTCTCTCTGTCTCTCCAGCAGAGTAGTCTGACTTCCTCTAAGGCAGGTGGCTTCCAAGCGGTGGTGTTCAAAACATTGAAGGCAGAAGCTGCAGCTCTTTGCTGCAGACCCCATCTAAAAAGTTATATGGTGATTGTTCTGCCCCTTTATGTTGCTCAGACTAAGTGCTGTGGCCAGCCCGGATTGCGGAGAGGAGAGACAAGTGCCACCTCACAGTGGCAGAAGAGCCCGTGGGATGGGAGACACTGCTGAGGCTATCTCTGGAGGCACAACTTACCGTAAGTTAAGAGCAATCTCCAGATGCATCCGCTGTGGCCCATGTCCCTGGAACCCTGCTTTCCATCTCTGCCTCCCACTTATCTGCCAGCCCAGGCAGCATCAGACGGCCTCTTAGTGCTGGTCAGGGGCAGGGCGGGGCGGGGGGGGGGGGCTCTTGTTCTTGAGGCACGTTGTTTTTCTCCGTCAATATCACTCTAATCTCTTGCATTAGTAAATACTGATTAGCCACCAATTACATTGGAAGTGTTAGGGACCAGGTGTTAGAAGCATAAAAGAAGAAGAAGAAAAAAAAACAAACCTAAAACCATTCCCGAACAAAGCAAACAAACGGTAAAACATAAACTGGATATTCTTCCTGTCTTCAAGTTCTGCACCATCCAAGAGCAACCCACTTAGGTGATTGCCTGGGTCAAGTCATGGCACCCCGCCTGCTGATTTGGGAGCTGAAGGTTCTGAGCTAACAATGTTCTGGGAAGGAGTTGTGTTCAAGGGCTATATAGATGCTTATTATTAGAGTGAATATTAATATTAGAGTGAAGTAGAGAGGGGTGAGGGTTTTATGCCCTTCACCTCCCACCAGCCACACCTAAGGTTCCATATAAGTCCTAAAAAACGAAAATCAATAGAGATAATGCTTTAAATGGTGGACATCAAACAGGCTTCTGGTCTGAGAGGCAATTACATACACAGCAGCATCAAAGAGAGAACGGAATGGCAGGAGGATGGAGGGAGATGGAGAAGTCAATGAACCCAAGAGTCCACTACCAACAGACAAGAGAGGCAGCGTCCCCACAACTGCAGGGGTCTTCAGGCCTGCGTGGAGTCCCTCTTGGAAGCCCATTATGGTCAGAAATGAGCTGCCTTCCCAAGGCGGGCCAGGCACAGCCCCAGGATGCCGGGCGTCTGGCTGCTGCTGTCCGCTTCTTGGGAGAAACGCAGCTCTGTGCACAGGTGCTGAGTTTGCCTCGCACGGAAGTTGTTCTCCCCTCACAGCAAGTAGTTTCAGGCTTCACGCAAGACTCCCCTATAAAGTTCAGCCACCAGACAGCCCAGATCATTTTTATTGCTCCCCTCAACTCTAGCTTGGGCTTTGGGGTGCAGGTGGGAGTGGGGGATGCAAAAGAGAAAAAAAGTGGATTCAAGTCTTTCTTGCCTGGAAGTGTGGCTGGGCTAGTGGGTTATTGTCTAGGTGCAGGGCTGGCCGAGAGACTCAATAGAGGTGACGGCTGGGTCCCTGTGGCTCTTCTGGCTCACAAACTCAGCAACAGCCTCTGTTCTGAACCTGGATCCAGTGGGTTGGAAGAGTACATGATGATAAACAGGTGCCTCTCCCCACAAACGTTGGCTCCAGGCGCTCAGGGAGGGGTGGGGAGTTCAGAAGCCTGCTTATGCTAACAGGCTGTCAGCTTCTCCATGCATGGGGAAAGCAGAAACACGAAACTATTCTGGTCTTGTCTAGGGAGCCATTATGTATTGAATTGCCAACATCATTATCTCCAAAGGGCAACATGGCTCATTTTCTCCCATTTGCATTCACCGGGAAAAGACAAATGGGTGCACATTTGCAGAGTGGAAAGGCAGGGGGAGGAGTGGTCATGTGCTCGATTTGGACGACCAGCAGCTCTGGAAGGGGCAAGCTCATAATTAGAGATCGGCACCTCGAGGTGATGCTTCACACTTACATGGCAAGTTTAAGTTAATCAGGCAGAATTAGTTCCCTAGACTGATGGGACTGGGTGGATTTTTCACTTAGGAGCAAATCTCATGCATGCTCTGGCATGCCTTGTTTCCTGACATATGTTATAGTTTTCCTGTGGGAAGACAGGGTGAAATTTTATTTCAGACCTTCCCCACTCAGCCTGCATTTGCTTTCTTCCCTTCTCAAAATCCAGATCCTGCTATAAAGGTGGCTAAGTCGGTGAGGAGGGGGGACTTAGGGGGACCAGGTCCAGGAAGAGAGGTGCTGGGGTTGGCACGTGTCAGGTATATGCTAGCGTTAAGTGGCAGGTAGGGGTCTTCTAGGCCAACAAGATGTGCCCGTGCTGAGTTTCTGCTTTCTCATGATGCAAGGCTATCCTCCCCAGCTGGTCCGTTCTATTTGTACCAGTCAGGACTGTGTTGGCTGCATGGGACAGAAAACCAGTTACAGGGCATTTCTGTGACGTGAGCTGAATTTTCTCAGGTGGCAAGAAATCTGGAATGCAAGATGGCCGCTTTACCTTCAGGCATCACATTCATATTTCTGACCAAAAAAAGGATGAGGAGGAAGAGGAGGAAAAGTAGGAGGGAGAAGAAGAGGGGACGGAAGGGGAGGATGAGGAAGAGGGAGAAGAAAAGTGCAAAGGGCAAAGTCATGTGTCTTTTTTAGAATTCTTACTCAATAGAATTCTGTTGCCATCTTCTTGGCCAGAGCTGGGTCACATAGATCCCCTCTAGTAAATCTGGAGAACAGGTGGTTTTTAAACAGAGCACATTGTAGCTTGGTTAGCGAAAGGACAGAAACAAACAAACAAACAAACAAACAAGAAAACCAAGCTGATCTAGGGAACCAGCAGTGTCTGCTATCCACCTGGTCCCCATGGCTCCCTCCACCATCAGAGACGTCCTGCTTTTCAAGCTCCCATGTCGGTATCAGGGTCTCCTTCTCTTCCCCTACAGGTGGTCTGGCCCCAGAGCCCCGGGAGGCTCACCACTCCCCTCACCTCTACCTGTGACCTCAACAGCCCTGCTCCTTTGTCCTTTATTCTGGGGAAAGACAAGTGCATTGCACACAGGTGTGCAGGCACCAGGGTACCAGTGCATGGGGAGACGGTTCTGAGGCTTTGGTGAAACTGACAGATTGCTGAGCGAGCAAGGAAAAATGTGTTCACAATGAATCTGGAGAGGTTGGCTAGGACATAACCATGCTGGGTCTTGTGAGCTACAGGTCACTAGCTACAGACAGGTCACCAGACGAGACACTGGGGTCTACATATGGAGTGAGAGGCCAGGCTGCCCCCAAGGACTTCCCATTCCATTAGGGTCGCACATAGGTAATGACACAAACTAAAAGCCAGACGATGATGTGCACCGTGATCAATGGAGAGGCTTGACGCCGGTCATGACAGCATGGAGAAGACAGCCTTAATTTCAATAAAGTGATGTTTGAATTTAGCTTTGCAGAGTAGGGAGGATTCTTACGAGAAGGGAATTAGGAGACGTTTGAAGCAGAGAAACTACATGAGCAAAGATCAGGGGCAGCAAGCAGGCAGCATATTCGGATCATTGTGAGTAGCCCTTTTGGGCTGGGAGACAGCATTTGCAGGGATTGGGCTGACAGGGGTGGAGATGGGATGGGGAAGGCCGAGCAAAGAGTGGGGTCGGGAGATGAAGCCAAGAGGCGGGTGTGTGTTGGGTTGTAAAGACGGAATGTCATGTTAAGAAGTCAGACGATAGGGTGTAGAAAACACGGAGCGGCTGAAGGTTTGAGTCACATCCGAGCTGCAGAAAATACCAGAGAGTTGAGAGCCTGGGGGTGGGGACACTGAGGCAGAGTCTCCAGCAGGAGTCTGGCAGCAGAGAGGCCTGATCTAGAACAGAAGCACTGGGAGGGAGGGGAGTGAGGACGGTACATGCTCTCCCGGGTGAGTGACTGGTGGTGGGGTTCGGGGCAGGGCAGTGCCGTTTAGGAATTCAAGAAAGACCCAGGAGGGGAAGCTCCTTTCATATGCGAGGACAGTTGGATGATGGATTCAGCATGGGCAGTGCTGGGTCCCTGGGCATGACTCCTCTGGGTCTCTGGGGGTGAGGACCAGGGCTGGAGAGGGTGGGGCCATCAGCCCTAAGTGGATGGTAAAACCATGGCTGTGGACTGGATGGTCCAGGAATGGGGTAAAGTGGCAAAGGGCCCTAGACAAGCCATTTGAGGGAGAAGCCGGTGGGGGTGGGGTGGGGTGGGAGTGGGGTGGGGGTGGGGGTGGGGGAGGGTCAAAAACCCAGGTCAGGGAGGGTGGAAGAGACCAGGTTCAAAGAGCAGTTTGGAAGTGACCAGGCACTTTCAGCCAAGGAGTTAGGAAACGGTTCTGTCGTGGGGTTCGGAGGCTCTGCCTTCAGCCGAGGGGCGAAGGTGCATTCGAACTTGTACAACGTGAGTGGGAATGGACTGAAAGTAGCAGCTGGTGGGGAGGAGCTGCTCTGATTCCTCAGGATGCACGGCAGGGTGAAACAGTACCCCAAAAGCCATCTTGGAGGGTTACATGCTAGGAGAGGTCGGGGTCTTTCTCCACAACTCGTGGTCTTGCCTGTTAATCTTCCCTGCTGGTCAGAGCCCGGGGCATGGAGCGGAGGCCCGACTGGCCAGTCAGTCGGGCCGCCGCTCCATGCCCCGGGCTCTGACACGCGGACAGGCTATTTTTGCTGGAGTGCCTGGCGACAAGGCAAGGGCTCCCCACATGGGGTTTTAGTATTTAGTAGCACAGTTGTGAGTTACTGAGCTTAGCACAAGCTTTAAAGCATTGAGCTGTCCCTTGTGCTCCCGACAGTTAGGCTGTCCTTCTAAGCCCTAGGTCTTTTCATGGCTCCAATTCTGGACAAGTGGGGAGCATTTTAGAAATGGTTGCTAGCCTTTCTTGTCCTATTTCCACCATGGCTGTGCACTCCTGCCCCAGCTCGCTCATTCTCTCTCTCTTTGCTCGCAGGGCCTTTAGAGAAGCCATGTTCTCCTCATTTGGGGGTCAGGCTCATTTTGTACCTTCACATTACCATTGCTCTCCTCACAGCCCCTGAGCTCTCACTGTTGGGTCCTCCTAAGCCAGCCACTCCCCAGTTCTTGCTTGCAACCATCTTCCTAATGCCCGTCAGTGATTTCCTATTGTCCTGAGGATAAGAGCTGGACTCACCCAGGATCTTCCAGGCCTGCCTGGTCTGGTATCGTTTCCTACCCCGGCCTGTCTCCCCTGCTCAAGGTCCACAGTGGCTTCTTTCATGCCATGCTCCTTTGGCCTCAGGGCCTTTGCACGTGTGGCTTCTGTTCCTATGTTGGATTCATTTTCCAGTCCTGCCTGTCACTCCAACTCCTGGCTCCTTCACCTCATCCCTTTCACACCTCTTGACTATTTGACTCGCTTTTCAAATGCTAATCCTCAGGGCTCTGAACAGGTTTTAATTAAAACTTAAAAAAAAAAAAGATTTTATTTATTCATTTGACAGACAGAGATCACAAGTAGGCAGGGAGAGAGAAAGGGAAGCTGGCTCCCCGCTGAGCAGAGAGCCCAACTCGGGGCTTGATCCCAGGAACCTGAGATCATGACCTGAGCAAGAGGCAGAGGCTTTAACCCACTAAGCCACCCAGGTGCCCCTAATTAAAACTTTTTTGTAGGACTAGCTGATAAATATCCATCTTGCCTGTTCGCCTTTCCTTTCACTGTTGTATCCTGCAGTGTGGCCCAGGGCTCGGTGCAGAGGGGCTCCCCACATCAGTAAAGGATTGAAAGAATGGGGAGCAGCTGGAGACCCTTTAACACCCACGCCCGCATTTCACGGGGGCTAGATGTGCTTCTTTTTCCCCAGGGGGGGGGGGGTGTGCTACTCTTTCTAAAACAAACTTGTGTGGATTTCAAGGCCGTCCCACCCCAGATTTCTTCTTCAGTGCTCCTGGGGGAGCTGTGAAGATGCACAATTTGAGAGGCGAGCCATGGGCCTTCCTCTAGTGATCATAGGTCCTGTTCTCCCTCCCCAGCCCTTATAGTGGTCAGCAAAGCCAACAGCTGCTCCCAGGAAGTAATTTGGCCAAACACCTTGCAATTCTGTGGCAGGAAAGGGGCTGCTACTCTGGGTCACTTGGCTTCGGAGTTCCTTTTTTTCCCCAAACAGGCTTGCAAAGACTGGGTTTGGTGTGTTCCCAACCAGGAGGAATTCCAAAGAACAGTGCAGAGAAATGGTCAAAAGGCAACACTCAAGGTCATCTGGGAGGGATTAATCTGCTTGCCCAAGGACGTGGGCCTACCAAGTGGTATGGTTTCATCACTCTCTCCCGCTAGAGCAAAAGAAGAGGGAGGACAGCTGTCACCAAGTCTTCACTTGTAGAGGAAAAGGCAGGGATAGAAAGGTGACTCGGTCTGTGTCGAGTCCTGTGGATCAGTGAGACTAGAGTCAGGCTTAGAGCTTTAGCCTTCAGAGGTACCCACAGAGCTGGGGGACTGTCTCAGAACCATGTCCACTTTGTCCAAGGTCCTGTGCTCAGTGGGTCAAAACTGTCATCCATAAGTCTCCTTTGGGTGAGGGAGGCTACCCACTTGTTCTCAGTGACCACTTAGGGCTTCCAAAAGGGGCAGAGCCTTTTTGAATTCATGAATATGTCTTGCTTCAGGGTTTTGAGACTTAATCATTTGTTGAAGTCATAAAATCATCTAGGTGAGGGCTTGAAGTGGCTTTAGAATTCTCTAGTTTCCTTCCTTTTGCAAATAAAAATATTGAGGCTGAGGGTTGGGGGTGTTAGAGGTAGGGCTGGGTCCCCTCCCAGCTGTACCCCTCATCCCAGGATTGGGGGTCTTTAAGGAAGTCTCTGTGGCCCTGCCTAGGTG
This sequence comes from Mustela lutreola, assembly GCF_030435805.1. Taxonomy (NCBI): domain Eukaryota; kingdom Metazoa; phylum Chordata; class Mammalia; order Carnivora; family Mustelidae; genus Mustela; species Mustela lutreola. Next base: position 189,282,524 of record NC_081290.1, on the reverse strand, counting down.
GGGACAGTGTCTCCCGGGAAACACCCCTCAGCCTGTCCACCCCCATCCTGGCTCAGGCTGGGCAGCCTTGTGGCAGGCAGAATGGCTTTCTGGTTACCAATGAATGGCCAGCCCTTGCTGTGTTTCTGTGGTCTCTGCCAGGACCTGACTGGCCCCTTCCTACAGGCCTTTCTGCTCTCCGTGGCCTCCGGTTTGCAGAGTACTCCCTCCGGGCTCCTCAGCCTCCTAGGAGGTGAGTGTTCCCACAGCCATTGTCACCGGGAAGGAAACTGAGGTGCGACATCTTCCTTAGCCATTGGCTCAAGGTTACGTCACAGGTAGACCCCACAGAGCCAGGATTTACATCTCGAAATTCAGCTGTCCTCTTAAATCTGGAGCCTGAGGTTGGGGTGGTGGAAGGATTGCAACCCAGCAGGGCCAGAACGAGGGGCCCTGGAAAGGGGATTCTGGGTGGCACACCTGTGAGTCGGGTGAGCGCCCCGCCCCGCGCCCCCCACCTGGCTCTAGCTGGAAATGACAACTACAACCGGAGCGCGCTCAGGCACCCACGACACAGCCATTCATGCTGTGGGTACACATTTCCCTTAATTGCCAAGCCTCCCAATTAACGTGGGTTGCTGTGTCTGGTGCTCGGTTATTTTCCCGTTCCCCTCAGTTTACTATTTCAGAGAGACACTAGCTCTGTCATTGTGTTCGTCTCGCTGCCTTCCCAGAGGAAAACCAAAAAGCAGCAGCTGCGGGCAGATCCCGGGCGCGGGCCCGCCCCCTCGGCGGCAGTCTCCTGTTGCTTCGGGAGCGGGCCCGCCCTAGGAGAGGCGCCCGCCCTCACCCCTCGAGGAGAGGGACGCAGAGGGGCTGCTCGCGCGACGCCAGCCGGTGACACCGCGGCGGCCGGTCCCCGAGCCCCGGCCCGGCCGAGCCCCGCCCCCCTCTCCCACCCCCGCCAGCCGCGCGGCTCCCGCCCGCCCCAGCCCTGCGCAGGAGGGGAGGCGGGAAACACGCGAGAGCCTCGCCCACCGCCCTGCCCCCAGCCCCGCTGCTCCCAGGCTCCTCGGACTCCGTGCGTCCTCCGGGGATCGGCTCCGAGGGGCTCGCGCTCTGCAGGTAACCCGCGGCGCGGGAGGCAAAGTTGGGCGCGTCTTCCGAGGAGGAGGGCGCGAGGCCGGGGTGGGGAGCGACCGCGCGCGGGCAGCGGCCCGACGTTGTTTGTTTCGGTGGGTGTGAGCGGCCCTCTCGGGGCCCGAGGCTGCCCGGGCGGCGGAAACGCGCGGGGGGCTGTGAACGCGGAGGTGGGCGTCGGAAGAGGACCGCGGCCTCGGCGGGGAGGCCGTCCGCGGCGGTGGGGGCGAAGCCGGTGCCCGAGCTCGGGGCTACGGCGTTTTGGGGCAGGGCAAGGGGCAGCTCCCACCCTGTATCCAGCGGGAGTTTCCCCTTTGTTACTGGGAGGCTGTGGACACTGGAGTGGAGCGTGGGCATGTGAAGACGGAGAGGTCGCTGGATGCGCGAGTGTAGACACACCAGCAATACAAAATGGGGCGGCTGGTTTGGTGCTTGGGGGGCATGGGAGCTGGGGCTGGGCGGTGGAGCGGGGGCTGGGGGGAAGGAAAGAAGGGCTGGGCTTCCAGAGCGTGGCATTCATGAGAATGTCTGCATTGGTTGCTGTTGTTGTTGTTGGTTTTTCTTCTCCTTCTTGTTTATCCAGTCCTGTTTTCTTCCAGGGAGCCTCCCCGATCCCCCCGTTCTCCCCTTTCCCCATGCCCAGCCCCGTTCCCCAGCAGGGCTGGCCCTGGCAGAGCTTCCCCCATTGTGTATCGCTGGGCTTCCATGGACAGTTGGAAGAGCAGCCCCAGCTCCTGGCGCTTGCTGCTGGCTCTTACAAGTGGCCGCTGTCAGAGAAGGCACCCGAGGGTGGGAGCCGCTGCGCTGGAGAGTGGGCCTGGTCAGACCCCTACTGCCAACCCCCAGGCAGGGGAGGAGGGGCTGGCTGTGGAGCTTTCTGCCCACCAACGTGGCCTCTGTCTCCACTTCCTTTGTCTCCTGGGTGTTGTGCTCTCTAGCTGGGCCCGGATTTCCAGGTTTGGAGATGGGCCAGTGGGCAGCCCATGCCCTCTGTACAAGGAACCCCACCGTGGGGGCCCCGCGCCCTCATATTGTGTATGTGTGATTGTGTGTATCTGTTTCTGCAACTTAGCCTTTTGCACGTGACCTCCCTGGTAGTTGCCATGGAAACTCCTCTTCAATTCCCAGCCTCCCTTCCTTTTCCTGCCCATTCCTCACCTCCATATCTCCTCCCCTCCCCCCAACATGGTTGCCTGGATACTGGTTATCCCTGGCTTCTCTGACTGGGTGACCCTGGACAGCTAGCTCCCACGTGGGACTGAGGTGGCCACGTACCCACTTCAGTCCTCCCCGTCACACGTCACAAATGTGCCCCTAACACCCCACACTTACGTACCTACCACATTACACACCCTTGCGCACACAAACACCACGCGTTCTGTTGTGCTACACACTTCATCCACACACGCACACACAAGTATATCATACCACAGATAGACCACGTACACCCCAAATGCACCGTACATTGACCACAGGGGAACACAGCACCCTCAGTGCCATGCACAGCGCCCTGTGTACGCTCTCACACACATCAACCATAACACACACGCACGCACACCACTTCTAAATAGGTCTCAAGCGGGAAGAGAGAGGGCAGTTTTCTGTCTCATCTAGGTCTGTGCCCGGGAGTGTGTGTCGGGGAAGGCTGAGGAGGGCCAGAAGGAAGACACCTCCCCAGGAACCCTGTGGAAGAAGGTATCGAGAAATGTACTTCCAGATTCCCACAAAGAGGAGTCCCTTTCCTAGTACTCATCTCAAGAGCACAGACGAGAGATTCATTCCCTCTGCTGCTTTCTCCCTGCCCTGACCCTGAGAAAGTCCGAGGCTCCTGGCTCGAGCTGGCGGTCTCCTCCCAGCCCCCGAGTCTTTCTGGCTGATGGGATCCGGCGGAAGCCTCAGAGGCCCTATAAAGGAAGGAGACAGGCTGTGGCTGGGCAAGAGAGCAAAGGTGCTGGGAGAGGGCAGGGAGAGGATGCAGAGTGGAGACCAGGCGCGGAGGAGAGGGAAGCCAGAAAGAACAGGAAGGCCAGGAGCTGGGTAGTAGGACAGTACGAGTTTGGACATCTGCTCCTCTTGGGGGTCCGGCCACCCTCTCTCCTTTAGGCACATTTTCCTGCTTCCTGTGGCTCCTGCAGCCACATCAGTCCCTCTGGGAGAGAAAGCCGGTTTGCAAAGGTCTCCCGCATTGCTGGGCTTTCAGAGACCGGTGGCTTCTGTCCCTCAGGTGGTCGATACCAAAAGGGGGCATTGCCTTCCTGGCCTCTGTGCTCTTTGGACTGATGGAGGATCTGTTTTACTCAATGGTTCAGTGAATGTTTTAAGTACCTACAAGACATTCATCGATGGGGACACTAGGGTGAGGAAGAAGAGAATCCTAGATTTCTTAGAGCCAGAGAGGCCTTGAGGGAACACCACTCAGGACATCGTGTAGGTGAGAAGACAGGCTCAGAAACAGACACACACCCAGGGGTGGCTGAGGCCTTCTGGCAGCTCAGCCTGGATTTGTGACGCACATTCCCATCCCCCATTTCTTGTCTTCTTTTCTCTCTTGCCAGCAGTCCTCTGGGGACTGAATGTCCCTTCCAAATGGGTGGTACCCTATTCCAAATAGGTACCAAATACAGGTATTCCAAATAGGGTACCCAAGGTGGGTACCCTAGTGAGCGAAGAGCCTGCTCCATTATATTGACTTGGAGGGCGTGGCAAGGAGAGGGAGGGGAGAAAGAGCAGTTCCTTAGGCTCTGGAAGCTTCCACAGCCTTAGGTGAGCCAGCCGACCTGGATCCACCATAAATCAGAGCACACGCTCCCCTGCCCCCCAGTCCTGGCAGACTTTGGGGGCTGCCATCTGGAGGACACACAGTGCCAGGCAGCCCCTAGGACTCATTGTCTAACAGATCACCCACCTGCCCCTGCCCCAGCACCTGAGCGCCCCGGAGGAAGCCAAGCAGTCTTGACAGGCGCAGGCCCTAGAGGCAGAGAGCCTGGGGCAGAAAGGCTGTGAGCCCGGAGGCACAGACCCAGGTTCTAGTCCTGGCTCTGCCCCAAGGGTAAGTGCGTTCAGTCCACAGATATCCTTTTGGACGCAAATGGGGCTTTTTGGGGAAGTCAGAAACTGTTCAGATTGATTTTGAGCAAGGGAAAGCCTCCATAATTTTAGACCTGTTTCTACATCTGTCAATAAGGGGTTAGATTCCATGATTTCCAAAACATTTCTTCCTCTAATTTTTTGTAGATTATACGATCTTGAAAGAGAGCCCTTTCCCCTCCAGGTGCCAAATTGTATTCATTATTTCATAATACAGGGTTGCAGCTGAGTTGAGCAGGAACAGGGCTTGGCCTCCGGTTCCTTTGGGGAAAGCCTCCCTTTTCAGCCAGTCGGACAGGAGGTGCTCCAGAAAGTGAGCCCGGGCTTTCTTCCCCCGGGTGCGGGAGCCAGCCCTTTCTAGACATTGGTCTACCTGTTCTGTTCTGCCAGGATGAAAACAGGCTGGGAAGAGTGTTGAAAGAGCTGGCCTCCAGAAAGGATGAGATCCAGGGCCACTGGCCATGGGTCTGTGAAATCCTGGAGAGGGAGAACCTTTGGCCAGTCGGTAACTGTGGCCAGAGGAGCTGAGCAGCAGAATATCTCTGGACCAGACAAAAGCCTGAAACCAGTCTGGCAGTGTCCTGTTCACTCTGGAAGAGGGAGGAGGAGGGAAGACATTGACCTGGGGAAGTATGAAGTCCGCTTAGAGCCCACACAGGAACACATTTGTTACAAAGATATGCAGGGCGGGGTGGGGGAGGGAGGTAGAGCACGAAGTCCAGGAAGGGGGCTAAGGCCCTGGGGACCAAGCTGGGCCATGGGAATGTGGCTGTTCCCACTGCTCAGAATATCTGACTTGGGCCAGAGAGGGCCGAGAGGGAGGGAGTTGGAACAATGGCGACCCCCACACAGCCAGAGGACAAAGCCAGATCTCCAAAGAGACCAGAGGCCAAGGTCTTAAATTCATTCATGGCCTCCCTTAACAAAAAATCCACAGAATCCCTCGGATGTGTTCGGCTAGGCAGGCTTCCCAGAGCCCTGTGGAGCTGTGAAATGGTGGTCTTGCATTCCCAAAGCCCTCCAGCTCAGCTCGGTTGGGTTGCTTTGTCCTGTCCCTTCCTCCCGCCTGGACAACTCTGCAGTCTTCCTGAGCAGGGTGGGCTGGGCCCTCACGCACACGTGGGCTCACACATGCACACACTCTCCCTTTCTGACACATACCTAACCTCCATCCCTCACCCACACACCCTCTCACCTCACCCGGCTGCAGTGTCACACCCAGATCTTGGTGACAGCCCGTTCCCTCGGGCTCTCAGCCCCGATCCACTTTCCCAGTGATCGTGTGGGTGGGTCTAGCCACGTCACACCTCCCTCCGTGCTCTCTCGTCCATTAACAAGGACAGGTGCCGGACCTGGCTGCGGCCATGCTCCCAGCCCTGTCCCCAGATGGTCACCCCTGGCCTTGTATTTGCCTCCCGTCCACCTACACTCAGACCCTGCCTGGAAGGAGCTCTTGCTCTCACCCTGCGGAACAGGGGCTGGCGGCCTTTGGAGACACAGGGACATGGGTTCTAATCTGTGTTCTGACACTTCCTGGCTTTCTTAACTTTCTAAGCCTCTGTTTCCTTATCTGTCAAATGAGCACGAGAATAATGGGGCAAGCTGTGTAAGGTACTGCGCATGGTGCCTGCGTTAAGTGAACAGTAGATGCTCACCGCAGTGATGATGATGGTAATGATGACATTATTATTATGAAAACGGATTGTTATCTTTCATTATATCAGCCTTCGAGGCTCCTCTCAAGAGCTCATTCTTTTAAGTAGTTTTTCCGAATTCCCAGGAAACAGAAATGCTTTCCTCCTCCCTGGGCTTCTGAACACCCTGATGGTTCTTCTCCGAGAGTGTGTGGCCCACCCGGCGGGCATTTTAGTGACTTTCACACATGCCTTCTCCCCCCATGGGTCAGAGTTTGTCCCCACGCCGCTGCCACCATGAAGCAGGACCATGTGAATTTGTGTGAAGCACGACAGTGGGCCAGAGCTGTGCTTTCCAGGAGCTGGGTTGTCGGGTAGAGCCGTGCAAGAGGGCTGGCCGAGCTGCCTGTCCCTGTGGTCTGACTGTGGGCGGGCTGACGTGGCCCTGGAGTTTGTGTTTCTGCCTCTGGGACTGCTCGTCTGGCCTCTCTCGAAGGGGCCTTTGTCAGCCGCCTGCGGAGGAGGTGATCCTGTGGCTGGCCTGACTCACTCCTGTCTGCCCAGCCTGCTGGGGCGGCTCTAGCCTGGGGCTTCTGTACAGATTCTCTGGAACTGGATGGAGTTCCAGTTTGGGGGTCAGGGCCCGGGCCCACATGCTTGCCCTGCTCCCTGACTCTCTCTGGGCAGCACGCGTCAGTGGCCTGTGCCAGGCTGGTGGCTGTGTCCTGCTCCGTGGGCCTGCCTCTGCGGACTGTTTGGAGTGGCTGCAGGGTGAGGGCTTGTGTGGGCTGGGAAGACTCATGGGGGGACATCAGGGCACCATGCCCCCCTGGGGTATCAGCTTGGGGTCCTTGCTGAGAAACTTCCAGAAACCAGGCCCGCGTTTGTGATTTGTGAACTCTGTGTCTCCCTTTCTAAGGATAGAGCCTTGTTTCTTTTCACGGTTGGTTCTTTTCTTCCTTGGACCACGTTTCTCTTCCCAGAAGGAACTCCACGTTAAAGGTAAGGTGCCTAGGGTTTGGGGCGCTTGGATGGCTCAGTAGTTAAGCATCTGCCTTCAGCTCAGGGTCCTGGGATCTGGCCCCACATCTGGCTCCTTGCTGGGGAAGCCTGCTTCTCCCTCTCCCACTCCCCCTGTTTGTGTTCCCTCTCTTGCTGTGTCTCTGTCAAATAAATTTTAAAAATCTTTTTTTTTTTAAGATTTTATTTATTTATTTGACAGAGAGAGATCACAAGTAGGCAGAGAGGCAGGCAGAGAGAGAGGGGGAAGCAGGCTCCCTGCTGAGCAGAGAGCCCGACGTGGGGCTCGATCCCAGGACCCTAGGATCATGACCTGAGCCGAAAGCAGAGGCCTTAACCCACTGAGCCACCCAGGTGCCCCAATTTTAAAAATCTTAAAAAAAAAAAAAAAGATGCCTAGGAGTTAACATGATAGGACCTATCTACATAACAGAGGAGCTTTGTCCCTCCCATACCCCCTGGGAGGCCAGGCTGGATTGGGTCTGAGCTCCAGAGAATGAGCTTTGGGGCACTGGACCTGGGGATCCTCTAGCCTCCCAGCTGTGGGGGCACTGTCCTCCTCCATGAGTGAAGGAGGGTACGAGGAGATCCAGAAATGGGGCCACTTGGGGAGGCCTGCCAGGCCTAAGGGACCCAGTAGGAAGGGGCCAGCCTGGGAGGCAGCAGCATGATAATCTGGGCCCGAGGGGCACCTGGGTGGCTCAGTGGGTTAGAGCCTCTGCCTTCAGCTCAGGTCGTGATCCCAGGGTCCTGGGATCGAGCCCCACATCGGGCTCTCTGCTCAGCGGGGAGCCTGCTTCCCCCTCTCTCTCTGCCTGCCTCTCTGCCTGCTTGTGATCTCTGTCTGTCGAATAAATAAATAAATGATCTTAAAAAAAAAAAAATTCTGGGCCCGAGGTGCCCTGGCACGCGTGGGGGCAGTGCGGAGAATTCAGGAACGTGTCACAGCTGCCGTGAGCCCCTCAGGCCTGCTCCAGTGTTCCTATCCTCTGCTTTCTCCTCAGTCCCAGGCTCTGAGTCCTCTCTGTTCTTCAGCCGGTCTTCAGAACTTTGTAAGGGAGCCAATCATCCCAAGCCAGGTTATTAAACAGAATAATTGGTGTTTAACGTTTATTGGAGGGGCACTTAACATGCAAATCAAGGGAACGGGTTGTCTTTTTCTCCAGAGGCAACAGATTCGTCAGTGACCTCGGGCTGGACCCAAAGCACTTGTTTTATGTGCAGGTTTAAAAGCCCTGGCAGGGGGGGTAGGGTTATGGACATTGGGGAGGGTGTGTGCTTTGGTGAGTGCTGTGAAGTGTGTAAACCTGGCGATTCACAGACCTGTACCCCTGGGGATAAAAATACATGTTTATAAAAAAAAAAAAAAAAAAAAAAAAAAAGCCTTGGCAGGGTTTGGGCTCTGTGGTTCTGAACTGTAAGAGCCTGGCTCCTATTACGGGAGCGTCAGATGCCGTGAGCAGGGTTCAAGGCTCTACGATGCTTGCCGGGAAGCTGAACAGATGTAGGAGCGGTGGGAATGGGTCTGGGGGGCTGTTTTGTTTTTAACTGAGCTTAAAATTTTGCATTTTTAAAAAACAGATTCTTTTTTTTTTTGGAACAAGGTTGAAGTTAGGGTTGCAGAACAATTAGAGATTTGCAGAAACATTGAGCAGATTAAGTGCAGAGAGATCCAAATAATTCCCCCTGCACACAGTTTCTCCAAGTTTTTATTTTCTAAAGATGTTATTTATTTGACAGAGAGAGAGAGAGAGCACAAGCACGGAGAACGGCAGACAGAGGGTGACGGAAAAGCTGGCTTCCCCGTGTAGCAGGGAGCCCAGTGTGAGGCTCGATCCCAGAAACCCGGGATCATGACCTGAGCCAAAGGCCGTGGTTTAACCAACTGAGCCACCCAGGCACCCTAGTTTCCCCAGGTTTTAACATCTTACAATCTTGTGGTACAGTCTGTCACCATTGAGGAATCAACACTGGTAGATCATTATTAACCAGAATCCATACTTCGTTCAGATTTCTTTAGCTTTTACCCACTGCCCCTTTTCTGTTCCAGGATCCCATCTGGAGTAGCACATTACATTTTGTTGTTCTGTCTCTGGCTCTTCTTGACCATGACCATTTCTCAGACCAGCCTGGTTTTTGATGACCTTGATGGTTTTGAGGAGGACGGGTCTTGCATATTGTAGGATACCCCTCAGCCTTGGATGTATCTGTTGGTTTTCTCATGATTCGACTGGGCTTATGGATTTGGGGAAGGAACATCACAGAGGTGAAATGCTATTTTCATCATACCACGTCAACATCGAGGGTATGGACTCTCTGTGTGAATCATTACTGTTGATGTTGACAGGACTCGTTTTCGTCCCTTTCAGGGCCCCCTCCTTCCCCAGCATAATTTCCAGGGCCTGGTGATTGGAACTGTGCCGTTTCACACATCAGGCTGTCAGCTAGCTCTCAGCTAACTCTGCCGCCTCGCCTCTTGCTAGTCATGGGGCAGCAGAGAGACTTTTCAGCCAGGAGAGCCTTGTTAAGGAGAACATAAAACAGAAAGTGCTAGGTGCCAAATCCATGCTAAAGACGGGCCTCAGGGGCTGGCCGTGTCTGGGGAAAGACGTGCATAGTTCTGTCCACGGGCTCCAGTAGTCGTTGACAAAGACAACTTTCTCAACCTTGGCTGTGCATCAGGGAAGGGCATTCTAAATGGTGGGAACAGAATATACAGAGGCCTGGAGGTCATTGCACCCTTGGCAGGAGACAGGAGTCGACTGTCTGAGCTGAAAGTCTGGGAGAAGATACTAGAAGGGAAGGAGAGGGATAGGCCTAAAGGTAGCTACATGCCACAAGAAAAAACTTCTATTTTAAAAAAATGAATGGGATACTGGGGCATTGTGAAAGGGTTTGAGTTTGAGAGGGAAGTGATCAGAATACCCGTGAGACAGATTAATCAGGCAACAGTCAGTCTGTCTGGGACAGATGGATTGGAGTGGGTTGAAGGTGGGGACAGCTATTGTTGTATGAGGCAAGTGCCTGTGGCCGCTGGGAAAGTAGTGAACGTTCTGGAGTAGCTTGAACAACAGGAGAGAAGGCCAGATCAGAGAGAGAACTGCTGGAGTCCCCACAGCCTGGCCTCTGCCCCAGATACAGTGTGGAGGCGGGGAGGCCGGGAGGAGACCCTGAGGACTGGCTCGGGGGGTAAGCTCCCGGAGGGGGACTGTGTCATTCTGCTACCCTCAGGGTTTGTTCCCTGTGAAAAGTAGGTCATTGATAAAGGTTTATTACCTTGATTCCTGGAAGGAAATCAGCACCATTCCTTTCAGAGCTACACCTTGTTGCAATGTTACCTTTTTTTGCTCCACTATGTGCAGGCAGATGGCCCCTGTTTGGAAAGCAATCTGATTTAAAGACTCAGGTGACACTGGACGTGACCCTTAGGGTTAAAAGTTCTTTACTTTTGAAATAAAGCCTTTGGTGAAATGAAAACATCTTCCCTTGGGAGAAGTTTGTGGGTGTGGATCTGTTTTGGAGCAGGAGTGAGTTCTCTACCCCAGTCTAATTCTGAGCTGAGAGAGAGATACCGATTTGCAGCTGGGCAGCCCACCCCGAAAGGCTGCCAAGGGCTGGGCCTGTAGTACTATTGGCTTCCCCAGACCCCGATGGGCAGGATCACCTCCAGCTGGCCTGCGACACCCCCTGGCTGCAGCAGGCATGGGCTGACGTTCTGCAGGCCAGGCAGCTATTGTGAGGGGCAGAGGCTGAGACCAGAGACCAGGGTGCTTTCTTTTAGTTGGGTGGGAGGGGGCAGAGGGATGGCTGATAGATTGGGCCTCCCCCTTCCTCCCAAGGGGCTCTGGGGTCCCAGCCTTACCCTGGCATCAGTGATCGTGGGCAGAGTCAAACAAACAAAAACAAACATTTTGCCTGCTGAAGTAAGACCTCACTAACATTATCAGGGGTATCCTCAGCCTGGTTTTTCGCTCTGGCCTGGGTCAGAGCACTCCCATCAGACAAGCCCAGTTTGGGCTTGGGTCAGCATCAGCATTTTCATTTCCCCGAGTCCGCACGTATTGCCACACGGACTGGCTAGCTTTGGGCATCTGCAGAGTTAGGAGATGACACCTGCAATGCTGCTGTTCTCCATGGAGCCATGGGCCCGTCAGCTGACCAGGGGGCCTTGCCTCTTCTGATCTCCAAGGTGGCAGGTACCCAGCAGCACACATGGTTGTGTTAAGCCTCTGGGCTAGTCTTGGGAGGTTGTCTGGGGAGTAGGCTATCTTATGAAGGGTTAGCGTCGTCAACACCACAGTGGCCACCTCTGCCCCCTTCAGCCACCACGGGCAGGGAGCAGGACTGCGTTGGGGGCAGGATGTACGAAATACAGTTGCCCCCCCCTTTCTCTCGCAGCAGCCACACTTGGGGGTCCGGGGTAGAAGAGTCTCTGTCCTGGTATATCTTGTCTCAGTGCCCCTAAACCCAAGAGGTAGGGGGGATTAGGCTGCCTTAGGCATGGTACCCTGGTTTTACAGAAGTCTGCTTGGCCTGCCTGTGAGTCTCAGGGCTTGATCCTCCCAGGGGTCAAGCCCAAAGGGACTTCTCATAGAGACAGTGGCTTCTCCCAGAGGAACTTTGGGTTTGGAAGAAGATTGGGCATCGAGGCTGGGCCTCAGGCTCCCGCACCCCATCCAGCAGAGAGCATGGGCCTTCCCTCAGGCAACAGCCCTGGAGGGGTAGGGGGGCCTCCAGGTGTCCTCCCAGGAGCGGCCGTGATCTGTTTGTTGACCTTCCCCTCCTCCCCGCCATGCCTCTGCCCTTCCCTGGTCTCTGTAGCATCTGCCCAACTCTGGCCCGCAGGGTCAGGCTGGGGGCGTTGGAGGCAGGCATTGGGTGTCGCCCCACGAGGGTGTCGCCCCACGAGGGTGTCGCCCCACGAGGGTGTCGCCCCATGAGGGCCTCATGGGGAGGACAGTGGCTTGGAGGTTTGTTTGGATTTCTCCAGAGCAGACTGCCTTGTCTCTCCGCGGTCCCTGCCTCTCTGCTCTGCACGTGTCTCTCCCTTTCCCTGCCTTGCACTGGGTCTCTGCGGGGACGCAGGCCCTGGCTGACCTCGGTTCATCATGTGGCCTGTTTGTCTCTCCTCTGCTGGCCTCTCCCGTACTTCCCCTGGGGTGTATCCCCTGCTCACTTTTCCTTCCTCTGGGATTTCCTTCCTCTTCTGCTGCCTCGGGCCCGGTGTGTATCTCACCACTGTGTCTCTGGAAGGGGGCTGCCCCGTTGTGGACAAGGCACCACCAGCTCTGGCTGCTTTGGGGAGACCTGCTGTCCCCATGCCACCTGGCCAAGGTGCTGGGTGACAGTGGTGGTTTTTCTTGGGGCAGGACAAGACAGTGGCTCTCTTTGGAGCCTGTCTAGGCCCACTCTGCCTGTGTCTGCTGTGGACCGAGGCCCCTCAGTCAGAAGTCCACTGGAGCCTTCCAGAGGCTGGAGGATGCCTGGGGGGAGAGGCAGGGAAGTGAGAAGATGGGACCAGGGCCCTTTACTCCTCAGCTCCGGCTCCTTCTCTCTTTCTCTTCCCCATTTCCCACGAGAAGGTCGGAGAACATGGAGGGGAAGGAGTTGGGGGTGATAACGGTCATAATATCAACAGCTGTTGCTTGAAGCGCGGTCTTGTTTGCCCAGCACAGAGCTCAGCACTGACACGACAGAGCTCTTTTCTTTCCTTCTTTTTTATTTTTATTTTTTTTTAAAGGTTTTATTTATTTATTTATTTGACAGAGAGCGAGAGAGAAAGAGAGAGCACAAGCAGGGGAGGTGCAGAGGGAGAGGGAGAAGCAGACTCCCCGCCAAGCAGGGAACCCGACACAGGGCTCCATGCCAGGACCCCGAGGTCATGACCTAAGCTGAAGGCAGATGCTTAACTGACTGAGCTACCCAGGTGCCCCAGGACAGCTCTTTTCATGGCAAACAGCAGAAACCCAACTCCGTCTTGGCCAGACAAGGCAGGTAACCTATTCAGAGACAAACTGTAGGATGGGCAACGCTGGCGTGGGAGCTGGAGGGCCAGAGCACACTCAGCCAGGGCCTGCTCCCGGGCCCTTCTCCCCACACCTGCCTCCCTGCTGGCTCTTCCCCTGTAGGCTGCTGGCTGACACCCCCACAGCCTCCCTGACCCCCATACCTCCCAGCTTGGCAGCTTTGACCCTTTTCCCCTTGGTTCCCATGATGGGACAGCCCCTGGAGGAACACTGAGGTCTCAGATCTTCTAGTGGGAAGACTTACAGGGTTGGAGTGGGGGAGGATCCCGTCTGCTCCAAAAGAAGATGCTCTTCTCGCAAGGGAAGGGTGTGAGCAGAGCGGCTGTAGTGACCCGTGCACCAGAGTGATTTCTTCTGATCCTCACAGCTCCTGAGGTGCACGTTACTGTTCTTGTTCTGTGTTTCAGAAGCAGAGGCTCTGAGAGGTAGAGTAACTTGTTCAAGGCCACAAAACCACTGCGTGGCAGAGTGGTAGGACAGTAGAGTGGCTCAGAGCAAGGACTCTGGAGCCAGATATCTTGGGTTTAAATCCAGGCTCTGCTACTTTCCAGCCCTAGGACTTCGGGCAAAAGTTACTTGACTTTCCTGGCCTCAGTTTCTCCATCTGTCTCATGGGGACGATCCTAATCATAGTCACTTTCTGGAACTGCTGTAAGGATGAAATGAGTTAGGATATTTAAACCACTGAGAAGAGTTCTTGGCGTGACACAAGTGCGCCCTAATCAGCTGCAGAATTCTGGAATCTGTTAAAAAAGAAAAAAATCACCCTCCTGAGTAAACAGCTCTCTGTCCAACAAGGGACTATAAATTCTCCCTCAAGGGCGAGCTGGCAGGCAGCGCATATTCACTGTATGAATATGGATGAAGCTTGAGATGCTGCGGAGCTTGGCTGATAACGTTCACTCAGAGGCCCTCCGTTGTGGCCCCCTGTGCAGAGCTCAGCCCACGAGGCTGGGGGAGGAGCAAGGAGCAGGGTGCTGCTGCCTGGGGATGTGGGCTCCCCTCTGCCTGGGCAGCTGCAGTGCTGGTAGCCCACCAAGAAGATGTGAGCTCTCCCCTGGGCTGAGTCCTGGGCTCCCAGTAGGAAGCCAACAAAGCTGGGTTGAAGTCTAGAATCGTACATTCCAGGGGACCGCTCTCTGTCCACATTAGTTTCTTTGCCTTTAAAATGGGTTTGATGGGGGGGCACCTGGGTGGCTCAGTGGGTTAAAGCCTCTGCCTTCGGCTCAGGTCATGATCCCAGAGTCCTGGGATCGAGTCCCGCATCGGGCTCTCTGCTTGGTGGGGAGCCTGCTTCCCTTCCTCTCTCTGCCTACCTCTCTGCCTACTTGTGATCTCTGTCTGTCAAATAAATAAATAAAAATCTTAGGAAAAAAAAATGGGTTTGATGGGAATACGTGCCTCATAGGCTATTTGCCATGACCTCTTGTACCAGTCCAGGCCCCTAGACTGGGCTTCAGATATGGTCATCCCTTCGCAGACTTTTTAGCTCCTAGCATTTCCTTCCACGGAGTTGATAGAAGGACTCCTGTGTTCCAGGCATGCCTCTGTTCCCAGCCCCAAACCCCCACCTGCCAGCAGCAGCTTGCTCATTCCTACCACCAAGTTCACTGCTCCCTACCACCTAGAAGGCTCCCCTGCCTTTCTTCCACCTTCCGTTTCACACTCTCGTCAAGGCTGGGCTCCAGGAAGTGCGCAGCGTGAGTGGTGACTGGGCTATGTGTGAGCTGCAAGGAGCCCCGGCCCTGAGGGTCCCTCTTTGGGAAGTTTGCATCCTGAAGCTCCCCTGGCTCGGGGGCGTGCTCTGGGGTGGGGGTCCGCTGGCCTGGGGGCGGGGGCTGGGCAGCGTCACCCAGAGGCGTCCAGGCAGGGAAGCTGCAGTTGGGTCTCATAAGAGGAAGGGGTTCTAAGCTGCTTTCCAGAAGGGGCCGAAGAGGACCAGTGCAGCCCGTATTTTACAGAAGCAGGTGATGAGGCTCATGGCTCTGGGTCACTGTGGTTGGGGAGCTTCAAGGCCAGCGTTTAGGGCATCCATTCGGTGGTTTGAGGCCACCGAGTGGTCCTGGCCTGTTTCCAGGTAACTGGTCCTAGGGGACTTGAGGTGAGGGGCAAACACCCCACCCTGAAAGCAGAGAAGGAGCCAGAGGTGAGCTGGGCTCGGCAGGAAGGGGTGTAGAAAAGTGCCCTCCGAGCTCTTCCAGACACAGCTGTCAAGTAGATGATGACTGTCCTTTTGTTCTTTCCTTTCTCTTTATTCTGGCACATAAAACCCCCAAAGCAAAGAGAGCTTTAGGCCAGAGCATCCAAGACTGGAAGCAGGAAGGTGATGAGCAGTGACAGGAAAGGGCCTCTGTGTGTGAGGGGGGAGCGGTGGTTTTCTGAGGGTCGAGGATACCTGTTGCCCTGGCATGGATGGGGAGGCAGGGAGACATCATCTGTGGAAGGGGGTACCAGAGAAGATCAAGAACATTCCAGCCTTTCCAGCTGAGACATTATCATATCTAACTTCTCATAAGGTCCAGCACATTCCAAAGCCAAACGCCAGGTTTGGGCAGTATCTGGCGGCTTGTGCTGGCCACGTCCGCAGCCGCATTCATCAGCACGTGTAACCCAGAAGTAATGGTCACACTTACCAGGTGCGACACAGCCCTTTCACGGAGTCCCAGGCTACGGAGGCCTGGAAAGGCCACCAGGGCCTGTCCCCCGTCTCCAAAGAGATCTTGACACAAACAGATCAGATGACCTTGTCCTGTTTGCCTGCCAAACTGTAAGACTTACCAATCAAGGTCTTAGGACCCCTCCCCTCTGTGGTAAATCAGACCAGTTTGTTGGTGATGTTTTCTAGTCTTGGACCTTTTCTCTTTGTAGTCCTTTGCCAGCCTTAGACTGTTCAGAGCTATGCCGCCTGCACTCAGCTCGGCCACGCGGCAGGGCCAGCAGAAGTAGAAAGGACTTTTCCATTATTTAAAAAATTTTTTTTCTAGTTTTTTTCCCCCTCCTGTTTTTCGCCCTCCCATTGAGAGACTAAGACTTGAGCTCCAAACCTTCTGTAGGCCCTCTCTGGTTTGACGCCACTGCTCGCCTTCCAGAAGCCACCATGGTCCCCCTGAATGTCTCTGGTCAAAGGTAGTCTTCCACTGGCGAGCCGAGGAGCCTGGCAGGGGGCTTTCCTCCTGCCCCCTCTCATTGCCCTGGTGGCCCCCTTTCCTGCCGGTGCCCTGTCTTCTTCCCTGCTGCCTTCATGGCCTTCGGTCCTGCAAGCCTGGCCTGCCCACCTCCCAGTCCCTGTGTGCCCGGACCAGCTGTGCTCATAGGCTCCATCCCTGTTCTGCCTCACTCTCCTCCGATAAGAGCTTTTATCTTCATCCTTCTAACCCCGGGTGCTGTGACTCCAGCTGCATCTGGTAAACCGCACAGCTTAGTTTTATTCTGCTTATACACAGTGCCGTCTTCTCTTACCAGGCCTCTCTGTTGCGGATTTGGGTACATCTCAGGCTATATCACGTGTCCGGGGAATACTGGAACAGTCAAGGGTAACCCGTTCACCTAAATAATGGGGTCCCTGTGTTCTGTGACCCCATCAAGGGTCCCTTTCAGCATGTCTTGTCTGGAAGGGGTGGGAGGAGGGGCTCGGCTTTCTTCGGGGAATCCTGCGGGGGACCCAGGCCTTGGTGATCCCCCAGGGCATGTTTTCTATGGGCAGAGCCTGCAGGAAGGCAAGGAGGTGAGAAGCACGTGACGGATGGGCCGCCGTGAGGCTGGGGTGGGGGTGCGGACGGACAGAGGGCTGAGCGTGAGCCGATCCAGTCCCACTGTGATTGGGAGCCGGTGCACATTGGGGCGGTTGTTTCGGAGTTATTTTCACAATGGAGCTGGTATTCTGATCTCCCTCACGGCTGCAGGGAATCAAAACTAATAGAGCACACGGCTCCCTCATCAACCAGTGGCTTCTTTTTCGGAGCAGCTTTTGCCCAGCAATTATGTGAAATTATGTGACTCAGAATGGAAAGATAATCGCCGGAGAGACTCTTCTGAGTGCTTTCTCTCGCACATGTGGAAAGCAACTATGCAAAAGGCAGGGAGATCAGGGAACAAAATTAACATGGAAGGGCCACTGCCACCTGAATGCCCGTCATTGACAGATGTCGAGAGAACAGAACACAGAAAGGAGGGGAAGAGAAACGAGTGGAAACCCGAATTCTCTCTCATGGGATGCCACGGAGGAAGCAAACTGTGGCTGATGCCTTCTGCCAGCTGGGAGGAGTGGCCTAAAGGATCTAGAATTTCCGGGCTGGGGAGAGGTGGAGGGAGGGGGTCCGGTACCTCATGGTGACGACGTGTCCTGACCCCTGACCGGGAGAGCCCAGTTCTCAGGGACCCCCACACAGGGGCTCGGGGCCTCCTGTGCATATGGGGCTTCATGTTCCTTCCTGAACCCCCTCTTCTATTTACTCCTTAGACTCTGTGGCCTGGAAAGGAGACTTGTCACTTCTACCACCTCTTAACCTCCCCTCCTCTGGCACCCACCCTTAGCCAGCCCCAGGCAGCCCTGCTTCCTGTCTGGGAGAGAGGAATGTGTGGTACCCGGGAGGGCTGGGGAAGGTGTGGGACACCAGGGGTGGCTGTGTGGGAGGGAGGGGAGGCCCAGATGGGTTTTTCCGTGCAGCAGTGAGAGAAGAACATTGTGTGTGTGTTTGGCCTCTTGTCTCAGGGGCCATGCCAGTGGGACCAACAAGACTTAAAAATGGCCGTCGGGGTCAAGTGGCACCGTGAGGAGGCCTGTGCCGAGGTGTGGCTGGTGTAGGCCAGGCCTGGACTGCAGCTTGGAGGAGCAGGGAGTTGGTGACTTTCCAAATCTGTAACAGTATTTCTTTGAGCACACTGTAACTCGATCAGAAGTGCTTTCTTCAGAACACAAAGACTGGTCTTTCCTCTTCAGCTTGGCATTCGAGGCCCTCCACCCTCTGACTTAGAATTCTCGCCGTCCACCCTTCATGTTTTCCCTCAACAGGACTGTTCACTGTTTGGAAGGTAGCTTACTCTAAAAATGGCACATACTTGGCCGATTGCTATCTCAGCCCCCTCCTGTGCTGGGTAGGCATTACTGATGGCGGAGGCCCTCTCTCCTGAGGGATCTTATTCAGAGTCCTTCTGCGGTAGCCCCTTCAGGCCATCACCGTGGAGTGCCTGGAGGGGCAACTTGGACTGAACTTAGAACTTGAACTGAGTACTAGTTGTTTTCCCTGCTTCCCGTGTTCCCTTCTCATTGCCTTGGTTCATGCTATTGCCTTTGCCAGAAGGCCCTTAGTTTCTCTCTTCTTGCCCCTGTCCAGCAAAAATCCCATCCTTGGGACGCCTGGGTGGCTCAGTTGGTTAAGCAGCTGCCTTTGGCTCAGGTCATGATCCCAGCGTCCTGGGATCGAGTCCCACATCAGGCTCCTTGCTCAGCAGGGAGCCTGCTTCTCCTTCTGCTTCTGCCTGCCATTTTGTCTGCCTGTGCTCGCTCGCTCTCCCTCTCTCTCTCTGATAAATAAATAAAATCTTTAAAAAAAAAATAATCCCATCCTTCAGGTCCAGCTGAAATGCCCGCTCCTCCATGGGATCGTTCCAGGTCCCCTGTTGTATTCCCTTCTCCCTCTCTCCCTGCCCCAAAGGAGTCTCCTTTGTAGTCTCTACCTCTGCCTTTCCCTCCCGTGAAGCTCTCTTCACCCTTGCTGATGTACTAGAGCCCTCTGCTTCCAGACCCCACCAATGCTTGGAAGCCGAGGTTATGTCTTGTTTACCTATTTATCCCTGGCAGAGCCCAGAAGAATACGCCTCATTCTAGGATTCAGCGTGTGCTCAGTGTACTTGAACCTGATCATGCATGGAGAGGATTTGGGAGAGTTGAGGGAAATGCACAACAGTAACGGGTGCCCTGGAACCCTTTACATGTGTCTTTTCTACTCTTGTGAGGGGCCAAAAAATCCCTCTCCTGGCCAGCAGCCAGTCTCAGCTGTTGTCCCCATTCAAGATGAGGGCATTACACTAAGGCTGGAACACTAGAGGTAGGTCACAATCACTAGGATCACCCTTGAGTCTGTGCACTGGAAGGGTGAAATGAAAACATTTTCAGGTGCACAAAAATCGAGTTTGTAACTGATAGATTTTCATTAAAGAAAATTCTAGAAAGATTTTCTTGAGGAGTAAAGGAAATGTCTTGACAAATGGCTAAGAGTCAAAAAGAATCATGAAGAAATCAGTTAGTAGGTATGTTGTATTAGTTATCTTCTGCTGCATAACAAATGAGCCCCAAACAAGAGCGTTCGTGATCTCGTTCAGTTTCAGAGGTCAGGAATGAGGCAGCAGCTGGGCTACACGGTTTTGCTCTGCGTCGCTAACACGGTTGCCATCAAACTGTCAGCGGTGGGGAGCAATTGTGTGGAAGCTGGAGGACCTGCCTCCAAGTTCACTTACTTGGCTCATGGCAGGTCTACTCTCTAGAAGCTTTTGAGCTGAGGTTCTCAGTTCTTTGCCACGTGGGCCTCTCCACAGGGATACTGAACATCCTTAAGACATGGCAGGTGATTTCTCCCTAAGAGCAAGTAATCTGAGAGAGAGAGAGAGAGGAAAGAAAGCCATAGTGCCTTTTGTAATCCAATATTGGAAGTGACATATCAATTCCACTGTGTTTTATTGGCCACATAGTGCAGTAGGGGAGGGGACCATTTAAGGCTCTCAAACCTGGGGACCATCTTGAAGGCTGGCTACCACACATGTAGGTTAATCTAAACAAACGTGTTTCCACAAAACATAAATACTAATATCCATGTCATAGAATTTAAAAAAAGAACTGAAAGTTTTACAACAATAACATACATATTATGAGGGAGGTGATTTTCTTTTTTTAATTTTTGAGGAAGGGTATTATGCTTAGTTACTCTGATACCTTTTAACATTAGACTCTTTAAAAGCCTTTGTTAAATCAAATACTATCTTAGTCTGCTTGAACTGCTATAACAAAGTACCATAGACTAGGTGACTTATAAATAACAGAAATTTATTTCTCACAGTTCTAGAGGCTGGAAGTCCAAGATCAAGGTGCTGGCAAATTTGGTGTCTGATGAGAACCCGCTTCCTGATTCACAGATGACCATCTTCTCACTGAGGCCTCACTTGATGGGAGAGGCGAGAGAACTCTCTTTTATTATTTAAAAAATTTTTTAAAAAAGATTTTATTTGTTTATTTGAAAGAGACCACACCCTGGGGAGAGGGGCAGAGGGAGAAGCAGACTCCCCGCTGAACTGGGAGCCCGACCTGCACCTCGATTCCAGGGCCCTGGGATCATGACCTGAATCGAAGGCAGACACTTAACCCACTGAGTCACCTCGGAGCCAGAGAGCTCCCTTTTATAAGGATAGTAATGCCATTCATGAGGGTTGCCCTCAGGATCTAATCACCTCCCAAAGACCCAACTCCAAGTATATCCCATTGAGGATTAGGTTTCAATACATGAATTTGGGGGACACAAACATTCAGTCTATAGCAAACACCCGTGGTGAAATTCCAAAGGTAACCATTCAACTAGAAATAGCTTGTATAATCTCTCAACCAGTAGAGGGAGATGCTGAATAAATAAAGTCAGAGAACACATAGGGCAGGATGGAGGACAATTTAAAACACAGTGAAGAGGATCAGCAAAACCAAGATCAGGTTCTTGAAAAGACTTGAAATAGGTGAATATCTAGTGGAGCTGATGAAGAAAAGAGAGTTGTGAAGTCGTGAAGCCTCTGCCTTCGGCTCAGGTCATGATCCCAGAGTCCTGGGATCCAGCCCCGCATCAGGCTCTCTGCTCAGCAGGGAGCCTCCTCCCCCCCCCCCCCCCGCCTCCCTCTCTGCCTACTTGTGATCCTTCTCTCTGTCAAATAAATAAATAAAATCATTAAAAAAAGAAAAAAAAAGAGTTGTCACAAACAATATGAAGAATGCAAAAAAAGACATAACCACAGGTCCAACAGAAATTACTGGTTGCTAAGGATAAATAGAAAATACTATAAACAACGGTATGGCATTAAGTTTGAAAGAAGAAAAGAGCAAATTGCTCTAAAAATCATACTCATTAAATATGCTCAAGGAGAGAAATCTGAGGCGTCTCATGGCCATTAATGAGTGGAAAAGACAACTGAAAATCCTCCCACAAAGGAAAGACAAAGTCGGATGACTTCACAGTTTAGTACGACTGGACATTCGAAGAATAGATTATTTTAGTCTTCTGCCAACTCTTCCAGGGAAGAGCAAGAGAGGAAATACTGGTTCTGTGAGGCCAGGACTACCACAATACCCAAACCAGGGAAGGCCAGTACAAAATAAAAATTGCAGCCCAATCTTACTCAAGCACAGAAATGCAAAAATCCTAAACAAAAGGTCAGTGAACCAAAACCATCAGGTTACTAAGAAGACAATACATTGGTTTTATCCCAGCAGTGCAAGGATGATTTGACATTAGATGATCCACGCACATAATTTCTTTCATTGATAGATTAAAGGTCAAATCTGTAGATGTAGAACACTCATTCCTAAATAATGTAAAACAGAAACGTCTTAGAAAACCAGGATTAGAGGTGGAACTTATAAAACATTAGAAGAAATCTATTTAAAATCCATAATTCCCTTCTCTTGATGGCTGAACAATATTTCATTGTATTTAGGCCACATTTTCTTGTTCCTCACCATGCACACAAAAGGTAATTATGTGAGGTGGTAGAGGTGTTAACTAATCTTATTGTGGCAATATTTTGCAGCATAAACAAGCATCAAATGAATTATCGCACCTTAAACCTAACATATTGTTAGGTGTCACATCACAGTAAGGTTGGGAAGAACTAAAAATACACACAAAAATGAAATACAAGTAAAAAGAAAAGCCACTAACATGACTGCATGTGTGCGTGTCCAGCACTTCTGCTTCTAGTCTACATTTTACGGTAAGGCCTGGCAGGGCACAAGACAAGAAATAAAAATCAACAAAAGGTAAGCATCGGCAAAGAGGAGACAGTACTGTCATTTACTGGTGATGTGTCCACAGAGAAACTCTACAGGTAAATTGTTAGAAATAATAAGAGAGTTTAGTGAGATTGGATTTAAGGTCAATATGTACAAATCAATTGCCTTTCTCTGTGCCAGCAAAAGTTAGAAAACACACACAAAGGATAGCATTTAAAATACCAGGAAGAAGCATATGGCACCCAGGCAGAAATCTAATAGAAGATGAGCAAGACCGATATAAAAGCCTTTATAAAACCATTATAAGACATTAAAAAGGACGTAAACCAATGAAAAGGTGTTTTTATGGGAAAGAGACTCAAGATTACACGAATGCCAGTTCTCCCTGGGTGGTTCTACACACAGATCTCTTGCAATGAGATCCTCAGTCATGTTAGATGCATTGGACAGGCTGATTCTAAAATTTCTATGTAAGAGTAAAAGACCAAAAATAGGGAGGATATTCCTGATAGAAGAGAAAGAGAAGAAAGAAGAAAATGAAGAGGGGAATTTCTTCTACCACATGGGAAGATTACTATCAGGCTGTACCAGCTGAGACACTGATTCTGACGTGGGAGCAGACAGATGGACCAACGGATCAAAAAAGGAGTCGCAGAAACACACACACACACACCTGAGTAGAAACTGGGTATGTGATGGAAGCTGCAGGACCATTCCAGAGGAGAGAGGGGATGGGTTGCCAACACATAGTGCCAGGACAGCTAGTAGAAAGTAGATCCCTACCTCCTCCCGTACATGAACACCAATTCTGGGTGGAATGAAGATTTCAGTGTCAAAGGCAAAGCTGTAAAATGTCCAGAAGAAAATTCCTTCTGACTCGGGCCGACAAAGATTATCTTCCACAAGATGCATAAAAAAACCACACACACACACATTGCATTCAATTACGTTAGGATTAAGACATTCTGGTCATGACATGACAGCAACAAAAGATGAAAAATCAAAGCACTAATTGGGAAGAGACATTTGCAGTACTTAATGACAAAGATTTCATATCCAGAATAATAAATGGATAGTATCCTAATCATGTTAACCCACTTGAAAAAAAGGAGCCAAAGTCATGAAAGCCATCACTGATGAAGTAACAGGAATGGCAAATAAACAGATGCCCTACTCCATCACTAAGGGATCAAATGAAGACCACACTTTGCACCTCTCAGTTGGCGGAAATTATGCAGTCTGGCAATGCCAAATATTGCTAGGGATGCAGAGAAATAGGGACAGTCATGCAGTTGGTGGGTTGTGGAAACAGGCATGATCATTTTGGAAAGGAGTTTGGGAGTATTCTGTAAGATGGGTAGTTTGTATACGGTACAGCTCAGTGACCTCACTCCTCAGCCTGTCTCTAGAACATGCATTTTCTACTGCACAGTGACCCATTCATGGGCCTAGCCATTTTATTTTAAGAAGGGAAGCTATAGGGCCGCCTGGGTGGCTCAGTGGGTTAAGCCTCTACCTTCGGGTCAGGTCATGATCTCAGGGTCCTGGAATTGAGCCCCGCATTGGGCTCCCTACTCCGTGGGAAGCCTGCTTCTCTCTCTCTCACTCCCCCTGCTTGTGTTCTTCTCTTGCTGTGTCTCTCTCTGTCAAATAAAATCTTTTAAAAAAAAGTATTTCATATGAAAATGATGGCAAAAAATTCGAAAAACAGTGCCTTGCATGTGTGCCCTGGGCAGCATGCAGAAAAGTGTTCACAGCTGCATTATTTACAATCACACAAAATGGGAAAAACAACAACAAAAAAATCCACTGGTGGGAGCATGGACAGAATAATTAATCTGCATGATGGGATACTGCACGACTTCAGAAACGCATGAACTATGGTCACGTCACAGTGGATGAAACTTAGAAACATCACGTGAACCAAAAATAGTCAGTCCCTGTAAACAACAACATGTCGTAATTACAAAGCTAAAAAAAGCTCCATTAAACACCATTTTATTTCATGCATAATAAATAGGTTTTTAAGAAGAAGAGCAGGAGGGTTAGCCATATGCTGAAATAGTAGCTGTAAAACGGAGTGACGTTCTGACGCCTGACATGGATGAACCTTGAAAATGTGCTGCTCCGTGAAAGATGCCAGATACCAAAGGGCACATATTGGACAATTCTTTTACATAAAGTGTCCAGAATAGGCGAATCCACAGAGACAGAAAGTAGATCAGGGGTTGTCCGAGCCTGGGGTGGGAGGTGGGGAGGGCAGAATGGGAGTGACTGCTGGCAGGGACAGGGTTTCTTTTCAGGGTGATGGATGTGTTCTGGAATTAGCGATGGTGGGTGCGCAGTTTTGTGGAGGTACCCAAAAGTGCTGGATGTACACTTTTAAATGAGTTTCATGGTATGTGAATTACATGTTAAGTTAAAAAAATGTCTTTGGGGCACCTGGGTGGCTCAGTCAGTGTCCAGCTTTTGGTTTCGGCTCAGGTCATGGTGTCAGGGTCCCGGGATCAAGCCCTGCATAGGGCTCAGCAGGCAATGTGCTGGAGATTCTCCCTCCCTCTCCCTCTGCCTCTCCCCCTGCTCACATGCTTTCTCTCTTTCTCCAATAAAGAAAGAAAGAAAGAAATCTTTAAAAAGAAATGTCTTTGAATAACAACAAGGGAATGATGACACAGGTACTGTCCAGGGTGCTGTTCCCCTGTGGGAGTGAGGCCGGGGGTTAGGCTGGAAGAAAGTACAGGTGTGTGGTTGCAGGTGTCGGTGAAGGTCTCATTCTTGCATTATGGGTGTTGATCTTGTTACTGTGCTTCGTTATATGTGTGTGCTACCTACCTACGTTTTTATACATAAAAGGTATGTAAAATTGAAAAGAATTACCAATATTAGGTGAGATGGCATTAGAAGTCAATTACTGCCTTTTGATACACACTACCCAAGCGGCCTCCCCGGTCCACGGCTGGGCCTCCTCGGGGCTCTGGATGTGGCTGTTGTGACCTCTGGTGGCTGAGAGGGGCAGGGCACCCGGGGCTGCTCGCTTGGGGTGGGGAAAGTCCGAGGGAGGATCCCTCAGAGCAAGCATGGTCCTGGCCACTCTGTCCTGGTCCAGGGGTCAGGCCACTGCCGGTGTCACCCCCTGGATAAAGGGAAGACAGCCTCGTGCTTTCCTGGTTTGGGTTTTTTCCCTGGTTTTTTCCTTTTCCTTGCTGGCTCTTCACTGCAGTTCCTTAAGCCCAGGCGGGAGGGATGTGTAACTCCACTGAAATCTGTCCCTGGAAGGGACCACCTGGCCACCTTCTGCCTCCATGCAGATGGCCTATCCTGGGGTCCCTGGCTCCAGGGACAGGGGCTTGATGAGCTCATGAGCAGAAGTCCAGGGAAGGGGAGAGGTCAGGGCATTGAGGCTCCGAGAGCCAGTGTCCACACTGCCTTGGTTTGAGCAAACCACCTTTCTGGAGGACTGTGAACTAAAGCTGTGGGAGGAGTTGGCTCGGGCCCTGTCGAGGTGAGGGTGTCGGGCATAACTGAAGGGACAGCTGTCAGCATTTCAGGGTTTCCCATATGGAGACCAGTAAGCAGCAAGACTCCCGCCCCGCGTGGCTGGCTGGACTAGGGAGACCTCCGCTTACCTGCCCCATTTCGTCTTACGGAAGAAAGACTCTGCCGGTGCATGTGCCTGTGGGGAACTGGGCCAGGAAGTCCCAGACATCTTAGTGAACGGGGTGGAGGGGGGATGGCCTGGGGAGGAGGGCGCCGCTGGGGTCATTTCCAAAGCCCTTAGTGTCTTCTGGCTTCCATACAGGAGAGGCATTGTGGTGGAGGGCTTCCGAGCTGGGCGAGGACTGGGCCCCTGCTGCTCACTCTCCCACAGGTGTCATTTAACCTCTTCAGGCTCAGGTTCTTTACCTGCAGAATGGGTCAGTCATTGTGCCTGCTGATGGCGTGGATTCCGTCAAAGTTGCTGAGCTCCTGCACGTGGAGCTGTCTCTGTGAACGCTCTGCCACGGCAGCTTTGGCTCAATTGCCTGAACTCTCTCCGTGTGGAGAGTACTCGGAGCCCGGAGCCTGACTCAGCCCTCACATCAGGCTGGGGGTGGGTGGGTGGAGAGTCTCCTGTGCAGAGAATGACGTTCCCTCCTCCGTCCACAGACACCATGGAGGCGGTGCTGATCTTTCTATGCAGCCTGCTGGCTCCCACCATCCTGGCCAGTGGTAAGTACCCTTCCAGGTCCTGGCCCTTTGGGACTGTAGGGCTGGGGGGAATCTCACATTCTATGTGGCTGATAAGTGACTCCCCTGTCCCCGCTTTAGTCGGCAGAGAAGGTGCTGGAAGGCAGCAGGTATTCCCAGACCCTACACAAGCCTGCCCACCTGTCTGACAAGGGGCCCAGCAGGCTCTGCTTTAAGCCCTTCAGCCCTCGGGGTCCCTGTAGACTTCAGGCCTGAACCTTGGGAGCTAGACCTACTCTAGATTCTGGCCTGGGGCAAGTCACATGTCTTTCCTCCTTTCTCAGCTTCCCTACGTGTAACAAGGGGGTTCTAGACCCTGCCTCGGGGGATGATGTGAGAATACGAAGGATGTGATGTGCTGTAGAAGCAGAAGCTCACTGGGCCTCTGACAGCACCCCCTTCGGCTCTCAGGCTGGCCCTAGTAGGAAGGCCCACCCCTCGGTGCTCCCCTAGGTATCTCTGGTTAATGGGTTGTCCTCCCCAGGCATCCCTCAGTGGGAAGTGAGTCTTGTGCGCCTTGGGGGAGACTCGGGAATCAGAGATCTTGCTGTCTTTCTCTTGCCCACCCTTGTTTACTTTTTCAGCAGCTGAGCAGGAGGAAGAAAAGGACCCTTTTCATTACGGTGAGCAGTGATGGGAACCCTGGGTAGGGAGGGGGAGGTGCAGCCCCGCCCCGGGGAGGGCAAACCACGCTCCTTTCCGCCTTCCCTCCCTTCCATGTCTCCCCCTTGCTCCTTTGGCAGACTACCAGACGCTGAGGATTGGGGGATTGGTGTTTGCCGTGGTGCTCTTCTCGGTGGGGATTCTCCTTATCCTGAGTAAGTTGGTCTGTTCCCTGTCTGCTCTGTAAGGGGGCGTCTGTAAGCTGCTAAGCAGGTGGAGAACGGGGGCAGAGCCTGGCCATGCTCTCCCCGGGGAGCGGGAAGGAGACTGTCGTTCTCCCTGTTATCTCTAGGACCGAATACAGCGTGGGGCACATAGTAAGTGCTCAGTGAAACCGTGAGGAACAAACAAAGTAAATGCTTGATGAGAACCAGCAGACAATAAGAAGGGGCAGGGTAGCTGTCCCAGTGCTGTGTCCAGGAGGCGAACGTGGGGGAATGTCCTCAGAGTGCCCACCCGAGACGCGCCCTGTGTTTGTCTTTCCTATATGAGCCTGGGCTGCATGGAGCCCGGTCTGATCCAGCCGACTGTGGTAGGTAGTAAAGCCATTGAATGTTGAACCTTGGCTCAGAAAAGTCCTACGCCGACAGAGGATTGCTACACGTAGCTGTGCTTTTTATGTGGTCCCCCATGGCAGCCCCATTGTGGTCAAGCCAGGAGCAGGACCTTGACCTCCAGCCGGGAGCGTGACCTTGGCTGGTTTCTTTGCCTTTCAGGTCGCAGATGCAAGTGCAGTTTCAATCAGAAGCCCCGGTAAGGATGCCGTGTCTGTGGACATCTGGGGACAACACTAGGAGGGGACGGGGGGGACCCAAATGAGTGTTCTTTTGGGTTCTTATCTCAGAAAGAGGCCATGGGTGTAAGGAGTAGATGTTTTGAGGATTGCCAGGCATTTCCTGAGGCAAAAGAGAGGTAAACATGACCAGGGTTAGCCCCGCCTCTCTTCTGATATACACTGGGAAGGGGAGGGAGGCCAGAAGGTGCTGGACCCTTGTCTGGAGGCCCTTGAGACAGCTGAGCAGAGGGCCTCAGAGCCTCTTGTGAGGTCCTCCTCTCTACAGGACCTGGGACACTGTCCCTGCTTGTCACCTATTCATGGGGCTCTTTGGCTAAGTAGAAGCTTGGGTTCCCTATCATTCACCTCCCCACCCATAAAGGGGCATACCCCATGAATCCACTAGAAAAACCAGGGGTAGCACTGGACCTCAGAAATCTGAAGTCTGGCAGGACACACATCCAAGCCCCCAGGCCTAGGGGTGTGTGTCCTGTCTGTACTTACCTGTCTTGGGGGCCAACACTGAAGGGTGCTGGTGGGTTCCCCTGACCCTGTACCCTGCAATCCCGACTTCTCCCCCTGCCCCATGCACCCTTTTGGTGGAGAGAGCTCCAGCCCCGTAGTGACTCGGGAGGGGCCAGATCCAGACAGCCATGTGCGGCCAGGAGAGCGGTTTTGCCCTGCGGACCTCTAACGGGAGGGCTGTGTCTCTCCTCTTGTAGGGCTCCAGGGGATGAAGAGGCCCAGGTGGAGACACTCATTACTGCGAATGGTACGTGTCCTGGCCACCAGCCTGGGTGGCGTGGAAGTAATTGGGCGGCTCCTCATATAGCTCAGGGAGGCTGGTTGCCCAACACCATGGCCTCCCTAGAGCTCACCAGACGTGCTCTCACATCCGTGCCAGGAAGGAGGTCCCTGGGGCCTCTGCTCCGCCGTGCTCCCTCACTGCCACCAAACAGGCTGGGACTTGTGACAGCCACTGTGTATGGGGCAGGTGCTCTATGTCGGGCAGACCCCGCTTCATGGGCACACAGCCTGCTGGAGTAGACATCACTATCCACAGTTTATAACTGAGGGACCCAGCAGGGTTAAGGAATGTGCCAAATTCCTAAAACCAGCAAGGAGTGGGGCAAGATGTGGATCTGTCTGACCGCACATCCTGCCAAGTCGCCTCTCCACTGTGCGGGTCAGATGCGCCCCCCCCCCCCCCCCCCCGCATCAGGCACAGGTGCGGTTGCCCCCTGGGCAGGGCAAGGGGTCCATTCTTTACAATCGGTTCTATTTTTTTTTTTTTCCCCCAGCAACGGAGCCCCAGAAAGCAGAGAACTGAAGTGTAGCCCTCGGGTAGGAAGGTAAGATTCTGCCTGCCTGTGTCTTCCTCTGGCCCCATCACTGCTCATTCCTCAGAGAAGAGCAGTGGGACCGCTTTTACTAGGAGCCGTGCTCAGAGGCCGGTGAGACAGACAGACGGGAACGGGGGAGACGGCCCGCACATGCGCAGTAAACAGTTGGGGACTAAGACCTCTGCAGAACGCAGCAGTCAAGTTAATGGGGTGTCATCTTCGTTGCCACATGGGCAAGACTTGGGGGCAAATTATAGTTCGTGAAATACTCCCGATACAAAGGAGCATAAAGATAATGGCTTTTAATGATGATTCAGAAAGTACCTTAGGGCCACTTTTAAAAATATTAACATTTTATAATAAAACTTTCAAGATCTACACAAAGCTAGGGAGAACAGTGTATTATCCCCTCCCTCCTACCTCCGTGTGCCCTCTTCACGGGCATTCCTTTAGCGTTTGCTTCCACTGTTCATTGTAGGGACACGGGAGAGTCATAACCGTCAAATGCCTTAGTTTTCAAAATACACTCACAAAACACACACTCACACTCAAGCCTGCTAGAAGAAGCAGGACAGGTGGGGTTGAGCCCCATTTTTATCAATAAAAGAAATGGAGGTCACCGCGGACAGACAGATTGCAAGTGACAGGTGGGACTTGAAGTCAGGCCCTTTAGCTTCCAGCCATTTCTACCACGCCCCTCTGTGTCCATGCCCGTGTCACTTGCTGAGCTCTCTAGAATATGCTGGGGCCCAGGGAGTGTGGAGGTCAGTCTCCTGTCTGCTCGCGTCTGCCTCACGGAAAGCGTAATAGGTCTATGATCTCATCCTGAATTGTCAGCGAAGAGATTCCTCTTACCGAAATGCCTGGTACACCAGCTTTTACCATGAGTGCAATGACACAGCACACTTGCATGTGAATTTTTTACTTAGTGCTTTTACGTCCTCATGACAGCCCTGCAGGCGAGCAGAGCAGGGCTCATTACGTCCATCTTCTATTCTAGATGGGCTCAGAAAGGTCAGTGATTGCCCACGCATGAGGTGGCCATAGATGCCAATCTCGGAGTGGGCGTCCAGGCTGGTCGCGTGGTGGTCTGTCCCTTTGTGGTGGGTGGCAGGTCCCATCTTGGGAGTGGTATGGGGAGGCTCAAGGGCGGGAGGCATGACCTAGCACTTATCCTGTCTTCTTTTTTTTTTTTTTAAACTTGAACTACCTCAGAAACCTTGTTCTCTTAGATCTCGGGACTGTGAGCCGCTCCTGGGAGTATCCTGACATAGAAACCCTGGGTTTAACAGTTTTCTTTCCATGTGTCCCAGGTTCCAGCCCCCGCTGAGAGAAGCCCTCTCCTGAGGGCCACCCCCTCCCCCGCCTCCACCTTCTTTCCCTGTGTTTCAGGCTCGTAGTCCGCTTGCTGCCGGGAATGTGGTGTTCGGAGTAGGTCTCATCCTGCGGGTTTCAGGGGACACAGGGGCTGTGCTGAAGGCAGGGAGACAGCCGGTAGAGATTCCTGGAAGGAACCCAAGTGGTGTTTTAATTTAAATTCTCTCCCCTCTTAGCCTCCGGAACCCGAAGGGAGCTGCTCCAACCTTTAGATGCCAATGTTGATGCTTAAGAACACCGGCCACTTCAGCAGCAGATCTTTCCCCTGGAGAAGCCAAGAACGTGTGTGTCCCCTGCCCCCTCCCCATCCCCGGAACACGGTCCACAACTTAGTGATGCAACAAACACCCGCCTTCCCCTGCCCGTGGCCTGCGGTCTTGTCCACCTCCTGTGATGTGTCTGTGTGTGTGTTTGATGACTGTGGTCTCTGTGGCTGCTTGTTTGTGGGTGATGTTGTATTTTAGTGACTCCGGACTCGCTTTCCTGGGCAGGTGCTGAGCCATGCCGCCACCGGCCCCTCCCTATTCCCCTGTGCCCTGGCCCTATCATCTCCTACTCCTGGGACTCTGCTTTTTCCCTTGAGAGACCAGTCCCTTCTCTTGATTGAGGGGTGGGTGTAGGTGGGGGTAGGGGGCATGGGTGGGGGTCTCCCGTTGTCTCGGGACTTGGGAAGGTTTACATCACCTTTGTGATCGTTCTCCATGGCTTCTCTCACTTCTTTCACAAGAGCCTGGCTTCTGTATTCCCGCCCCGACCTGAGTCTGTTCTGGGGTCTCTTGGCCATGGGAAGTTGACAGCAAGGTGCCGGTGAGCCCAGCTTTGCCTCCAGGCAGGCTCTGCCCCGTCTGTGGTCATTTCCTCTTGGGGCTTCCAGCACGGAGTCCTCCTCTGCCTGGCCCTGTGGCACAGCAGCCCGGGATCCCGGGCCCGGGGCTTCTACTCTACTCCTTGGGGAATGTGCCCCTTGCATATCTTCTCAGCAATAACCCCATGGGCTCTGGAACCCTGCTTCTCTCCTGCGTCTTCCCTGCTTCTGAGACTCCCAGCGATAGCCCAGCTCTTCTGGACTCAGATTCCTGTTCCTGAATGAGGTCTCCGGGAGGCGAGGGCCAAGGGGACCCATTCTGTTGGGGCCAGTACTCTGGGGAGGGGCAGCCGGGAGAGCAGGGTTCTCTGCCCCCGTGTTGTTGGCGGGGAGGAAGCAACGGCTCCTGCACCCTTTGCCCCGCCTTCCCTGGTTAGAGAGGCTGGTGCAGCGGGCCAGCTGCAGGTTAGAGACAGACCGAGCAGGCGCTCGCAGCCCTGCAGCGGAGGGGACAGCGAAAGGTTGAAGGTCATAGAGAATGGAGAGTCCAGCCAGACCCTATCCCATCCATCGTGTTCTTGTGGAAACTAACCAAACGGCGCCGCCGTGACCGGGACTGCTGTTCTCCGTGTTGTGACTTACCCTCTCAGCCACAGAAAGGAATAAAACACCATTTGTTTCCTAGTGGCTCTAAGTGCTTTCCTTTGTGTCAAGAAGCTGGAGTATTTGTAGGGTGCTTGTAAGGCTACGGGGACTCTGTGCTTGGTCAGAGGGAGGCGGTGGTTGCTGAAGAGGCAGTCGGGGTATTTGTGGGCCAGCAGCTTGGACGCTAAGTTCCTCTGCTTCCTCTCCCCCTCCTTCCCCCTCCTGCCTCCCCCTGCTCCCCAGTCTGTGGGCTCGGGCTCCGCCCTGTGGCAGGACCTGAACCTGATGTGTGGCCTGCACAGAAGCCGAGAGTCCAGGTAGCTCCCCTGAGGGCGTGCTGGCCGAGAACCAGAGGTTCTAACCTCTTCCCTTGGTTGACTCTGGGCTGCTACCTAAGGACTTGGCAAAGAGGGTGTGGGTGGGTCAGACCCTTACTTACCTTTTCATCTCCCACAAACCCCAAATACCACCTCCTCTATGCAGCCTTCCTGGACTTCAGGTAGAATGAGTCCCTTCCTTTCTGTGCTCCAGTCACACGGACTCTGGCCTTTAGCCTCACACTGAAGCACTCCATACGTCGGCTCCAAGCCTTGGAGGCCAGGCAGATAATGTCCATTGGTGAACCTGCTGTTGTGACACAGGAGGTGGCTTGTAGGAGCCAGAGGTCACCGAAAGTGTCCCCCCAAAGACATTCCAGTTCAGTGTTCGGGGAAAGGACTGTTGGTCAAATGAGCCCAGCTGCCAGCGACCCTCCGGGAGGGCCCCGGGGTACGCCCCCATCTCTGTGCGTCTTGTGTGTTTCTATTGTGAGACACTGTTCCCAGCGGGTGAAGACTAAGTCTTATTCTAATGTAACTTCCTGGCCCGCCCCATCCCCAAATCTTCAAAGGGTCTGTCTAGGTTCTGTGAGCTAGAGCTCTGTGTAGAGCTTTGAATTGGCAGGTGCAGGTCCCGAGGGTCCCGGGGCTCTGGCTACTCCCGGCTGTCCCCCCCAGGACATGCAGAGAGCCCTCCCTACTTCTGCAACTGCCCTGCCCTCTGTCCCCTAGGTCTTTGGTGGGGGGAAAAAAAAGGAGGCTTTTCATTGAGATCTACCGCAATATTGTCAACTTCGTGATTACAGGGGCTCAAAAGTCGCAAAAATCCTTTCAGGGCATACGCAAGCAAGACTATGCTCTGGGTCTTGTGGCCTGGAAATGGGACACATAACAAAGAGTCAAAGAAATGGATGATTGATAATATTAGCATTAATATATAATAACAAATTAATAATATATTTCCTAAATAATATTATAATATTAGTATTAGTAACTAAATAAAGCAGCTAATATGTGCCAAACCTTGGGCTGACCACGTTCCAGATCAACTTCCAAACTCAACAGTACTACCTTATGGTATCTCAATTTTACAGATAAGGAAACCATGGCTCGGTGGGACTGGCCCGAGTTTGCACTGCTGGCGACAAAGCTAAGGTCCAGCCCAGGCCCATCCAGCTCCAAGCCTGTTTCTCTCTGCACAGGAAAGGAAAGGAGATAGACCCATCAAGTGCACATGGGAGGAGGCAGAATTTGGCCTCATGTTGGGGGGGTGGCGCAGTCCTTGGTTCCCACAGCTATGGGAGTGAGCTCCCTGTCACTGGAAGTATTCAAGCTGATAGGACCCCCTGGCTAAGAGGGACCATAAGAATCTACCCAGGATGGCCTAATCTACCCAGGTCCAAGCTCAAACTGAGGAACAACCCCTCTCCCCCACCCCATCTCCTCCATACAAAATGGGGAAGCCCCTCTCCCTCTAGCCCCTAGGGTTGTAGAGCCAGGGAAGAAGAATCCAGAATCCAGGCATGGATTGCTGTTTAATGTGTGTCTTCCCTCTGGACCAGCATTTCATGCTGGGCGAGACCATGTCTGTCTATTCAGTCCTGGCAGGTGCCTGCTCTCTGTAATTTGGTTGGGTATAGGAACTGTAACTTGGTTATGTAGGAAAGCTGGTATGTCATGCCACTTCCCAGAAGGGAGTGCTAAGTCCCCTGGCCTCAGAGAGTGATCCCAGGTGTCCGGGCCATTTTATCTCCCAACTACTGCCTCCTTCCCCCATGAATTCCACTCCAAAGATTTTCAAGTCTATTTGCATGGAGGTGTTTGTGTTTACTTAACACCACATAAAAATAGGTCAATCTGCCTTCTGGGCCCCCAGGCTGTGGCCCTCCCCACCGCTCTGGGTTTTTTGCAGGTTGTGGATTGGAACTTGCCAAATTGTTCTTGGAAGAGAGTCAGAGGCAGAGTGCAAGCTTCAGGGAGGGTGGGGTGGGCAGGGCGGGTGGGGGGGGGATGCCAGGCTGAAGTACACGCCAAGGTCACGGGGCTCTCTTTCCTTCCTATGGAGAAGAGGGCTCTGGCCTCCCAGTGATCTTGGGCTGGCAGGGGTGGCCGGGTAAAGCCAGGGTGGGAGGACTGTCCAGCTCTATCTGGTTCACCCTACCTTGTCCTTGGCTGCTCTGCCTCACTCTGGGTCCAGAGGGGGAGAGAGAGAGAGAGATCAGGTGTGTTTGCCTGAGCCAGGGGAGGAGCTTGGAAATGCCTGTCTCCAGGCCACAAAGAGGAAGAATGCCACCTCTCACCATTAGTGTGATTCATTGCTGTCACAGCTACACTCCGGGGGGCAGAATCAGCCAGCTCAAGCCAACCGGCTGCTGATTTTATGGAGCCGGCCCCAGCCCTGTGCCTGCTTGCACAATAATAGGGCACCTGCTAAGGCAGCGATGACCGGGCAGGTAACGCTAGATCGGATGTCATGGGAGGCTTGGGCTGGTAGGGGCTGGTAGGGGGAGGGCCCCCTGCACTGTCCGGAGGAGGGGGCTCCTGCCTCTGAGCCAGGCTCGGAGGCAGGCCAGTAGAGGAGAAGGAGGCTCAGGACATTCCCTGGTCTCCCCCTCTCCTCGTTAGCTGAGTGAGCTCAGGCATACTCCAGCATCTCTGTCACTTTCTTTGCACAACATTGTCCTTCCTAGCCATAGGGTGTGCTGGGTGCCATTGAAACCCTAGGAATGCCACTTGTAAGCCTCAGTTTCCTTCCCCGTGCAATGGGTCCATCAATAACTTTCCTGTTCCCTCACAAGGTCAAAGTGATACAATGTACATAAAACACCGACACTTATACATGCAGATAGTATATTATTAATATTTATATTACCATCATTTCCTTTTGCATCCTTTCTGAGGTAGCAGGGTGCCCCTTCTGTCTGTCAGACCTGGGTTCGAGTTCTGCCTCACTCACATTACAGTGCAATTTCCTCCTCTGGAAGACGGGGAGCACAACAGCGGCTTGGTTGAGTCACTGGAAGGAATGAAGCAGCTCATGGAAGCTAAAGCTCTTTTGGAACCCTCGAGAACCATGAAGTGGATGGGACTCTTACCAAGTGAGGATTTCTGGGCACCGGATTTTGAGAAGACGCAGCCATTTAACAGACACCCTGAGCTGAGTTCTTGCGATAGGCCAGACTCGGCCATCTGTGAAATAAATGACAAAGATGGGCACAAAGCCAGAGGTGGTCATTTGGGCCACACCAGGATAATCCAGAAGGTCACGGAGGAAGGGCAGGAGCAGAGAGGGTGGGCTTGGTCCTGGAGGTGGCGGGGCCTGCAGCTGCTTTTCAGAGATATGGGGGGATGTGAGTTCTAGGAGGTCAAGGACCACCACTGGAGAGAATAAACCCTATTCTAGTTCAAGCTCAGAAAAGTCAAGAATGCATTTCTCTCCAGGGTATTCACTGTGGGAGAGGTGGGTCAAACAGGTTCGCCCTTGCCAGCAGCTGTAGAAACAGAAGAGGACGTCTGCGTCCCTGCCAGCTCAGGGAGCAGAAAGCCTCAGTGACCTTGACTCTCATAGTACATTGCCCTTTGGCAACTCCCAGGACCTGTGTGCCCTACAACTCGGGTCATCTTAAAGCCAACACTTAAGGAATGGACCCTTCAGGACCCACCTCCCCTGGCCTCGCCTTATAAGACCCCAGTGACCCTGGCATTGGCAGCGACAGCAGGAGACAGGCACCAGCGCTCCTTGGGGTTCAGGGCCTCTGGGCAGCCCAGATGGGGCCTGGAAGCTGCCACCATCCCTGCTGAGACTGCAGAACCACGCATGCCAGCAGCCGCAGACCAACCCCAGCCAGGATGCAGGGCTTTCTAGGGGCTTCTGGCTTCTTCCCAGCTGCAAGCCAATACTGGGAGGAATGCAAGGGGCCTGGACTCTGAGGCCGTGCGCTCTGATGTGCGGCCCCAGACATGCAGGGGTGGCGAAGCTGGAACATTCCTCCTGGGAAGGGGTGGTGGTGCGGGCCTTTACCTCTTGGCTAGTTTTTGAGCACCAGGTGGACGGTGCTCAGCTGACGTCCCAGGATGCCACCCTCCCATCCCAGCAACCCAAAAGTGACCACCCAGACCTTTGCCCTGAGACTGAAGAGTCAGAGGACAGTTGGAAAACTGCTTGGGGAAGATGCGGGGGTGCTGAGGCATGGTGACCAAGGACACTGTCCCACTGGGTGTGACCATGCTGGAAGAGGGACCAGGACTTGGGGCTACCTCTCCATACCTCCCAAAGGTCTCCTTGATCTGTGGGTCTGGGGAGGAAAGCAGAGTATGGCTGGGTGGTCCTCTTTGGCTCCAGCCTAGAATAATCAGACAAAGGGAGGGCGTAGGGGTTGGGTTGCCTGCCCTAGAGCCTTTCTGAGACAGCAGAGGAGCACTCCCACCCCATTTGGCCCCATATCCTGAGAAAGACTGAAAGAAGCAGCACATCTGGACCCCAGCAGCAGCCAGCGGTGCTGTGCAGGTGTGGGGAGGAGAGGAAGGTTGGGGGTGCGGGGTGGGTGGTGGACGGTCGGGAGGGGAGGGTGCTCTGGAAACTGCCTCCGAGACGCCTTGGCAAGGGACTGGGCCCAGGGAAGGGACTGCAGTGAGGGTCCTTGCCTCCTAGACGGTCACCTCCGGGGAGGAGAATGAAGTTCACATTCATGAGGACCTTCTCTGGCCAGGTTTTTACCCACGTCATCTCAATTCCTACAAGAACCACTCAAGGTAGGTGCTTCAACTCACTGTATACATGGGAGAAGGCGACCTGGAGAAGCGACCTTCCCCAGCGTCACAGTGTCTACAGCGAAGAGTCGGGATGCAAAGCAGCTTACTCAGGGCGCGTCTGTCCCACGGGGCGGTTCCTGCATGGAGGGATCCGTAGGAAGAGAGGCTCTGCTGGGTGGTGCGCCGGGCATTGTGGGCCATGGGCTGAAGGAGGGTTCCCTTGTCCCCAGCGTCAGCCAGGCCAATGACCTCAGCTGGAGGTGGACATGAAAAATTCTGAGGGAGGACTTGGGTGTGAGCAAGAGAGAGTAGCCCTACTTGACTCTTAGCCCCGGGCTTCCCCTGAAAGGAGAAATAGCTTTCATGAAAATCGCTTCAGGTCTTTGGGTAAAATGCTGGGGGAAGTAGAGGGTGGGGGGGTCT
This sequence comes from Mustela lutreola, assembly GCF_030435805.1. NCBI lineage: Eukaryota > Metazoa > Chordata > Mammalia > Carnivora > Mustelidae > Mustela > Mustela lutreola. The sequence goes on along the minus strand of NC_081290.1, from coordinate 189,245,328 downwards.
CCCCAAGATGGACTCTGGGGGATCCATTGCCGACCACCCACTCTGTCTCCGTGGGGGCAAACTAGTTCCTGCTACTTGTTCTAGGACGGGATTTCAGGGGAAGAGTCTGCGTTAGGCAGGTCCTGGGTCTCCTGTGCCACTAGAGAAATGATTTCACCTCCGGGATACGTTCATTTGTTTAACAGAACTGGGGGTCCACCATGTGCCAGGTTCTGTTCTAGGCACTGGGAATCTAAGAATGAACACAACAAAAATCCTTGCTTTCCTGGAGAAAACAAACCAAAACACAACAAACTAAGAAGGGATTTGAGACATTGCAGAGTGGGTGTGAACAATTTAGACTGGGGTGCCAGGAAGGGTCTTCTGAGTCAATCAATGAAGAGAGGCATGAGCGGAGTTAGCCAGGAAGCTCTCTGGAGGAAGAATGTTCAGGAAGAGGGAAGAGCCAGTGCAAAGGTCCTGAGGCAGGAGCATGCCTGGAAGGTTAGAAGAGCATCAAGGAGATCAGTATGGCTGGAGTGGAGAGAAGGGACAGGAAAGTTGGAGACAAGGTCAAAGATGTCATTGGGGCCAGTATAGGATGGTTTACACTTTGAGCCCTCAAAGGGTTGGAGCAGGAAGAGTGAGCCCTTTATAAGTGACAGGGATGGGTAGGATGGCTTTGGATGCCCTTTCTAGTTAGCCAGTCCATGACACAGGGTCTCCATTTGGGATCCAGATGCCTTCTTTTGCAGCATTAGGGGCTGGTAGGGGACACACTATGTGTGTATGTGTGTGTTTGTGGGAGGGTATGAAAAGGCTGTGGCTGAGATCCTCACGTTTCTAAACCACTGACACGTTTGGACCAGGTAACTTCTTCAAGCGTCATCTAGCCCCGAGATTTCCGGATCTCTCCAAGTGCCTGGCTTGGAGAATTTCCGCTCGGCAGCCCTGAGCTGTCTAGAACATGCAAGTTTCCACTTGGGAACGTGTGACAAGGCTGGGTCGTGGGAGCAGCTCGGCCAGCAGGCAGGACCCTTGGGGTCCTTGGGACAGACCTCAGCCCCTCCAGATCATGCACCTCCCAGGCCTGCCCTTCTACATTTCCAGAGTCTTCCAGCCAGGAGGTGGCTCCCTGTGGGGTTATTAGTCATCTCCTCCCCCTGCCCAGGGGCAGGAGATTCCTCTAAGGAGGGATAGGAGGCAAGTTGTCCTCTGTTTGGCTGGAGTGGGGGGGGGCCAGAGATGGGGGCCAGAACCAGCACCTCCCAAACCCTGCTTTTTCAGTGTGCCTTCCGGGGTGGCTGAGCAGGGTGGCCCCCAAGTCACCGAGGGAGGTCCTGGGCCCAGAGTGAGCCGTACTCAGCCTGCTTGCGGCCACCTTGCTCCAGGCCACCAGAGGCCCAAGTGCAGGGGAACAAAAGACTCGGCCTCTTCCGGCCGTGCCCCCTCTGGCAACCACCAGCCGCCCTCAGGGGCCTCGTTAGGCTGCTACTATCTCCCGACTGGGCTGCCCGGGTGCATCGGGCAGTCTGACATCACAGCCCGTGGTAAGTCACTGGGGGCTGCCCTGGGAGGGTCCCAGGCGAGACCGGGTTGGTTGCCATGGAGCCACTCCACACCAGTGCGCCCTCCGGGCCCCCAGCTGCTTCCCATCTCGGCCCTACTACCTGCAGCTGGGGGCTCAGGCTCTGGGCGGGGCCTTGAAAAGACCCCTGCCAGGCCCAGGGGCTGCTGCCCAGGGCTGCGGCCATTCTGACCCATCTCAGGAGACGCCCAGCTGAGGATGAGACTCGGGGGCAGGATCAATCCGGGCGGAGGCCCGGTGGGCTGGAGGGTGGAGGTACAGCTGAGGGAAGTCTTGGGGGGCCCACAAATGGCAGTCGGAGTCTCCCTCAGTCACCGCTAGGGTGACCTTGGCAGGCACCTCGGGCTTCCTGGAGGGCACCCGCTGCAGTGTCTCTCCTGTAGGGGCAGAGGGGCCAGTGGCTGTGGCTCCCAGCTTCCCCCTTCCTCTGGGGGAAGTCAGAGACTCTCTGGCCGGGATCCCTGGCCCCAGCCCGTCCCCGCTGGCAGGCAGGCAGGCAGGCACAAGGTGTGGGCTCCCTCGCCAGCCCCTCCTCCCCGACTCTGTCTCTTCCTGCCCAGGGGCCCCCGATGAGGTGTGGAGGGAGGGAGGGAGGGCCACACTTTCCAGCCAGGCCCTCGGCAACCAGCACCTCGCTGCTCTCTGCCACCAAGGACACGCCTGCGGCTCCTGCCATGGACAGGTGGTACCTGGGTGAGTTCCCTGAACCCCCTGCCTCCCGCCTACTCAGACTCAGACACAGGTGTCCCCCTCCTCACTTTCAGGTGCAGCCGCCTGCTCCCCCAAAAGGGCAGGGAAAGCGGAAGCCAGGAAAGGCAGGATTTCTAAACAAGGGCATCTCAAGGTAGAGTCCTGGGTGTGGGGGGGATCTCTGCCCTGAGCATCTCGGAGCTGCAGGAACTAGGAAGACCGCTTGTCCAACAGCCTCCTTTTCGGTCTGTCTGTCTAGCCACCTGTCCATCTGCAGGAATTCTAAAGCCAGGCTGCTGGGTTCAAATCTTGTTTACCTGACTCTGTGCCTCAGTGCCTCATCTATGAAATGGGGATGCTGATGAGGGCTTCCTTACCTCAGGGCTGTTGTGATGATTACATGGCTTAATTCTTTTTTTTTTTTTTAAGATTTTATTTATTTATTTGACACACAGAGGCAGAGAGAGCGAGAGAGAAGCAGGCTCCCCACTGAGCAGGAAGCCTGACATGGGGTTCGATCCCAAGACCCTGGGATCATAACCTGAGCTGAAGGCAACCACTTAACCAGCTGAGCCACCCAGGTGCCCCTACATGGCTTAATTCTTATTAGGTGCTCAGAACAGGGCCTTGCATGTAGAGTTTAAAATGCAGATAACAACTTGTTTTCCTATTTCTGCCTCTATCTCTGCCCCTCTGCCTCCTTCCCTCCCTCCATCTATCTATCTACCCATCCTTTCCACCCATTTTTATATCCACTATTGCACCTAGAATCCGCAGTAGCTTACAAAGACAGACAGAAGGCACTAAGCTACCGAGAGAACATGTAGTAAGGGACACCTGGCGTCCTGTGTGGAGAGCAGCAGTAGCTTTGGGAGCACCGCCTTGGGGGTCTGGATTTCTAGACCTGGTTTTGTCACTATCAGGATGTTGCAGGCCAATCCCTCGAGCTCCTTGCCCTCCATCTTTTTGGTCTGCCCAGTGGGCCTCCTGGCCGCCCCCAGTGGTCGTTGCAGGGAGCAAATGATCAGCCTCAGCTTCTTCATCTGTAGAATGGAGCAAACACGGGTCCAGTGGGGGCAGTGTCTATGGAGAGCCTGACAAGGGGCCCCTGGGTGGTGCCGTTGGTGAAGCATCTGACTCTTGGTTTCGGCTTGGGTTGTGATCTCGGGGCTGGGATATCCAGCCCCACGTGGACTCCGTGCTCACAGGGAGTCCGCTTGGAAGTCTCTCTCCCTCTCCCTCTGACTCAGGCATACTTGCTTCCTTGCTCTCGCTCTCTCTCTCAAAATAAATAAATCTTAAAAATAAGTAAAGAGGGGTGCCTGGGTGGCTCAGTGGGTTAAGCCTCTGCCTTCAGCTCAGGTCATGATCCCAGGGTCCTGGGATCGAGCCCTGCATCAGGTCTCTGCTCAGCAGGGAGGCTGCTTCCTCCTCTCTCTCTCTGCCTGCCTCGCTGCCTACTTGTGATCTCTGTCAAATAAATAAATAAAATCTTTTTTTTTTTTTAAATAAATAAGTAAAGAGCCTGACACAGGGTCAGCCCCGACTAAGCATTAGCTGGGCTGTATCATTCTTATGAATATTCATCCCTCAGCTCTGAAAGCGGAGAGCAGAATGGGTGTCAGTGCTTCTGGTCGCAGCGGTGATGTTCTCTACCTCACCCCCCCACCCCACCCCATGCTGATTTTCGCTGGAGGGGGTTGGCTTTCCTGCATCCAACGGTTAATGTTCAACAGAAGCTGAGCGCCCTTTATTTTGCGGTGAGCACAGATGCGACAGTGACAACAGTGACACTAGCTGTGTCCCAGGCTGTGTGCCCTGCTCTTCACAACTCACGACAACTCCCTGAGGCAGGGAGTACTCCCATTTCACAGATGAGAAGACTGAGGCACAGAGAAGTTCAGTAACTGGGCAGAGGCCATTTACTTAGCAGGTGGAGGGGCCAGGAAATGAACTCAAACCTTGATCCCCTGCAACCACCCCAAGGGGAGTAACAGATGGATTAGGTCCCTTCGGGAGGACCAGCCCGTCCTCGGTGGATGCCGATGGCTGGCTTTGGGCCTGTGGCTACCACTGAGCATTGGCCTGTTCTGGAGGCCCGTTCAATGGACGAGAACTCAGCCAGGAATGCAAGCCCCCATGGAGTACCCAGCCCAAGGGTCTCCAAGGTGAAAGAGGCCACCGCAGAGCTGGGAGGCCGCCTCGGAGGTGTGGGAGGTGTGGGAGGTGTGGGAAAGCACCTGATGCCCAAGACCCAAGGCCTGCCTGTGGATCCTCCAACACACCCCTCCCCCGCTGTGTGACTCGGGGCCTCAGCTGCCTCATCTGTAAAATGGGAAATAACACAAGGCACAAAGGGATACTAGGTAGGAAAGTGCCTTGTGGGTCCGAAAAGCAAGCCCTTCTCCAGGTGGTCGACTCAACCCCTTCCTGAAGGAGCCGATGGCGCAACGCTGGGAAACCTGGGAACCCGGCATGGGAGCAGCCAGCCTGTGGAAGGAAAATGCCAGAGGCGGCAGGGAGAGAGGGATTAGTTAGGGATGACTGGAGCCTTTGTGACAGCAGCGTGTGAGCCTGTGAGCCGCAGGCTGCAGCCCCGAGGGGTGGAGGAAACAACAGGAAGGGTGGGGCTCGGCCTTGGAAGCGTGGACAGCAGCAGCCAGTGGTGGGCTGGGGTGGGCGGTGAGGTGGGGGTGGGCCAGGCGCCTGGGGACGGTCTCAGGGAAGCCCTGGGTGCCGGGTCAGAAGTAGCTGCTGAAGCCCTTGTCTCCGCAGCGGTCGGGGAGGTGGGCAGCTGCTGGGATGGGGGTGTCTCTGGACTCCCGATGTGGCCCCTTAAGCTCTGGTGGACACTGACTATATTCTGAAAGTCCCACGTCCCCGTCTCCCCCCCACCCCATGCCCCAGCCCCAGCCACGGCTTCTCCGGCTAGAGGAAGAACACTGGCCTACCGGTCCCCAACCCTTTTCTGGAAATTTCCTTCGGGAGGGATTTGGCTCGCTCCTCCTTGCCCCTGCCTGTCCCTGCACCTCTTCCTGCCTCCGAGGGAGCCCCTCCACTCACCCCGGGGCTTCTCTTGTGACTCGGGCAAATATTACCTGCACTGTTAATGTTTAACACCCCCCACCTCACTCCTGGTCTCCCCGCTGCCCGGCATTCTCCCCAGAGCAGAGCAGGAGAGGGACCAGCCCAGTCTGCTAGGGGAATGGCAGGGTCCGCAACGGGTGACGGTGAGTGTGCGTGTACGTGCGTGAAGCAGGCGGTGGCCTCTCCTTGGACCACTTTTGGAGGGATGAGCTGGACCCCTGGAACCCTTGCCTTCCAGAGACCCCAGCACCCCTCCCCCAAACTTGCCAGCCTCTTTAGACAATTTCAGAAACAATTACTTTGCAAAGGGGATGCTGTGCTAAGTCTGAAGGAATATAGCTATATAGCTTGAATGGCAAGACCTGGGGTGCCAGGTTAGAGCTGGGGGTTGGGCCAGGGATGAGCTCTCCTCTTGACGATAGGACTTGCACCTGTCCTAGGTCAGTGTATCTTTCCAAACTACCTGAGCTCAGAGCAGGAGGGGAAGGGAGTTAGGCTGGCTTTGGGGCCAGAGCCCCACAGTGTGGGACACCCCCAGAAGGATCCCGTGACAGGGGTGACTTGGGCCTGGAGGCCAACAGGGGCCTCTGTTGACTGTGGTGGGCTTTGAGCCGGACCTGGAAAAGATGAGGGTTTGGGTGGGGAATGGCTCAAGACAAGGGATGAGGAAGGAGGCGGTTTCTCGGTGTGGTGACGGGAGCCACCTGTCTAGTCATGGCTCTGGGGCTAACTCTCCGTGTCACCTTGAACAAGACCTGAACTGAATCCGGGAGACAAGATTGATGGGCTCCCACATGGGGATGCGTCCTGGGTCCCCATAGTCCTCCCTAGAGGCCCAAGCACTGGCCCCTTCTGGCAAGGGAGGCTGCACTGGGGACAACTGGGTTCCTCAGGTCCCCCACCCCACAGGGCACTGTTCAGCACAACCTGGGAGGTACTGATTTCTACCTCAGACACTGCCTCCTTGGTGCCAAGATGAGGCTTGAGCAGGGTAGGCAAGGGGGGCCACCCTCCACCATGGCAGCAAAGCCCTGGCCAGGCACCCTCGGGCTACCCAAAGGCCAATGTGCTCAGTTTCCGGGGCTGGAGGGCAGAGCTGTGACCTCTGGTGCTGAGCAGCTCCAGCTTGGGTGGGCTAACGGCACAGGAGGCCAGGGACTGGGCCATACGAGGCCTTGAAATGTTTTGTGCCTTCTGACCATCTGAGAGGCAATGTAGCAAAGGGGCTAGGTACCTAGATTCTTAGCAGCCTATTGCCTGGGTTCAAATCCCAGCTCTCCCTTTTATGCTGTGTTACTGTGAGGGCATTACTTAACCTCTCTGTGCCTCCAGCTTCTAGGGATTGTACTGGAATCTCATCAGTGCTTCACGGGTGCTTATGACGATAAAAAGAGCTCATGTTTTGTTAGCCTTCCCCTGGCACGTGGAAAACAGTATATATTAATGTTTCTTTCTTTCTTTTTTTTTTTTTTTTAAGATTTTATTTATATACTTGACAGAGATCACAAGTAGGCAGAGAGGCAGGCAGAGAGGTGGAAGCAGGCTCCCTGGTGAGCAGAGAGCCCAATGTGGGGCTTGATCCCAGGATCCTGAGATCATGACCTGAGCTGAAGGCAGAGGCTTTAACCCACTCAGTCACCCAGGTGCCCCAATATTAATGTTTCTTAAAAGAATTTGCTTCCCCTTGAGGATGGAAACCTAAGAGAGAAGAATCCAGAAACCTGAGTCCAAGACCCAGTTCTGCCCCTAACTCTCATGGGGGACTTTAAACCCGTTCAGTTTTCTCCTTCTGGTCAGTGGAAGTGAAGGACCCCTCCGTTCATTCATTCCACAAGCATTTGCGACACATCTTGCCATGGACTAGTCACGTGGAGCGAGGCTAATGATGAGTTCAATGGGAAATGTCTCCCATGGCCTGGCCTACCGTAGCAGGAAGCAAGGGGAGGAAAGATGCAACCCTCCAAGAGTTGCTGGAGGCCCCCCAGGCAGCCCAGCATCCTGTTTGGATGCTTGGTGTTTGGTCCCAAGTGGACGGCTTCCAAGGTGGCCTAGGACAGATGCCCCCACTGGCGGTGGCCTTAGCAGGCCCACCAGCCTCCTCTTGCCCACTTAGACTCTTGGGGAGGCTGGGAGGGAAGGATGGGAGTTCCACTGTTTCTGTGGCTGGCTCACCCTGCCTCTGGCTCTGTCCTCAGGTGGCAGCCCCAAGGGGGAAGTGGACCCATTCTACTACGGTAAGCCTGGTGGTTCCCCTTCCCCACCCTTCCCGAGCCTGCTATCCCCCACAGACCCTGCTTCCTGGCATCCCCTGGTTACGGTGGCCATCTTCCTCTGGTAGCCTGGGGCTGCTGCAGGGGTGGGTTGTGGGAGGGGTGCCTGGGTAGACCCATCCCACCTCCTTGCCCTCTCCTTTCTCAGACTATGAGACTGTCCGCAAAGGGGGCCTCATCTTTGCTGCCCTGGCCTTCGTCGTGGGGCTCATTATCATCCTCAGTAAGTGGGCTGCCGGAAGGGGCTGCTGCACGGGGCCATATGTCTTTTCAAAGCCACTGATCAGGGGTTCCCCAGGGGTGGGGGAAAGCCCTCTCACCCTCTTCCCAGATCCCAGAAGGGAAGTGAGTCTCTCCGGTCCCCTCCATTCCCCCATGCGAGATGTGGGAACTGACCCACACTCTGATGGACACAGGCTTCATGGGACGCCTCCCTGCCTGGTCCTTGGGTCACACAAAGGAAGTTTCCGTTCCCTCCAGTGCGCCCTCTGGCGGCCCAGGGTGGAGGTGCGGAGGGGAGAGCTGGCTGCATCCAGCCAGCCAGGGACCCTCCAGTGTACACGGGGTTCAAGCCAGGGAGGGGAACCAACCCCCACAGGATATCTCCCTTGGCCAGATCTGGGCACTTTCCTTTCTTGGTGTGAGCAACATCTCAGTCCATTTAATCTCGGCAGCTCTGAGGGATGATCACTACTGTCCCATGGGAAAGCTACCCATCCTGACAGGTGCAGCCAGTTGCCCAGGGTTCCACAGCCAGCCAGAAGCAGAGTCTACTCAGCTGAACCCAGGGTCCACCCGCCTACCCCAGCCCACCCCACAGACTGCTGGAGAGCAAGTGTGGCTGGGAGCCAGAGGCATTTGAGCCCCCTGCTAGTTTACTGGGTGCGGATCCCTAACTCCCTGGGCTTGTTAGCTCATCTGTTAAATAGGGATGATCCAACTTATCTCATAAAGTTTGGGCTAGCACGGCAGCCAAGGAAGCACTCAGGTATAGGCCTGGAGTGTTCTGGAGGAGAGAAGCGTCCTTGCGTATCTCCCAGTCCTAGCCGGTACACAGCAGGGGCTTAGTGAATGCTTATTGACTTGGTTAGGTACAACCAGAAGAAAAGTACACAGAAACACAATCCTGGGATTCTAACGCCTCCATGGTTGGGGCCATTCCACTGGGGGGCTTCTGTCTGCAGACACAGCCGCTCTCCCCAGCTCAGCTGGAAGTGTCTTGTGGGCGGCACTGTGTCGAGGTCGAGCACACAAGCGCAGGAGGCAGACAGGCCTGAGCAGAGATCTTGGCTCTGGACTTGCAGTCCTCCTCCTCTAAGAGCATATGGAGCAGCTACTGTGTGCTCAGCTCTGTGCCGGGGGCCCTGCCATGGCCCAGGCTTGGCCATTGCTCTCGGTGAGCTCACAGTCTACCATGGAGTGGCTGCAGCAAATGTTTGTTGACTGACTAACAGACGGGCTAACAGAATGCTTATGGTCCAGCCCTGTATAAGGACAGAAATGGTCCCCTGTGGCTCTGGTGGGAAGGAGGGAGTAGAGGCTACCGTGCTGCCCTCTTCAGGGCAGAGACGCTCTCCCTGGAAGCAAGAAGTTGATGGAAACTCATCTCCTTTCTCTTCAAGGCAAAAGACTCCGCTGTGGGGGCAAAAAGAAGCACCGGTGAGTGCCGGCCTAGGGTCCCTGAATGCGATGGGGACACTGGGGGGAAAAGAGGCACAGGCCAAGGATTTTCTTCTCCAAAGCCTGTGAGGCGGGGTCCCTGACCTTAGGGACCCTGAGACTGGTGACCTCCTCCTCTGATGTCTTCCCTCTTTTCCCCTCCCCAACCCCAGGCAAGTCAATGGTGACGATCTGTAATGACGGGTAAGTGGGGGGAGGCACAGGTGAGCCGGGAGCCAGGGAGGGCCCTGGAGAAATCAGGCAGAGCTTGGGACGGAGCCAGGGAGGATTTCGGGGTCTACTGGCCACCAGCCAGTTGGTCTGCTACCCACTTTGGTTTTTCCATTGATGGCCGAGTGCCTGGCATGGTGTGTGTGGCCACGGCAGGGGGGCAAAGAGAAAAATGAGATGAATAAGGAATAAAAGAAAAATCCCTACTCCTTGCTGCCATTGCTACCTAGAGCCTGTCTTTGTCTTTGCAGAGTCAGCTGTGTCCCGGCTGCAGGGGGGACCTTGGGAAGACTTCCCTGAGCTGTAGACCTTTGTCCCCAGCACTGCCAAGGCCCTCAGGCTGAAGGAAGCGCCAAGCTCCATGTGACCCCTGGGTTTGCATGGCCTCCTCCCACCCCAGGCCGCCTCCTGTTAATAATAAAGCGAGCCTCAGAGACAGCTCCTTCCCTGGCCTGCCTTCCTCCCTCCTCCGCTCCCGTACCTGCCATGACCGACTCGCCTCTCCGAGCTGGAGTACGATACAGTCTGGTCTCTTGGTTTTCAATGAGCTGCTCAGGTGCCCTTGCCTCCTTGGACAGGGAGTTCAGTACCACCATCCGCAGGCCTCTGCCTGCCCTCTGAATTGCGAGGAGCCCCAAGAACCGAGGACTCAGCCTGCCTTCCGAACGCCAGGCAGAGAGAAAGCCAGGAAGCCTGAAGGTCAATGACAACTGGGTGCTGCTGGGCTATCTACACAGGCCCAGGGTGCTGCTGCTGGAGCTCTCTGCTGGGAGTTCCTGCACTTGCGCCCTGAGCAGCCGAAGTTGTAGCTGTTTGTGACCACAGGATGCCACCTCCCCGAGCACCTGCATGCCAAGATGGGTGGATCTGTGGGGGGCTGGTGGGTGCCTCGGCTCACGCTCTCTCCCTACCCACCTCCTGACCCTGGTGCTAAGCTCAGGCCACTCCCTTTCCACTCTTGGGGCTTGGGGACCGCCGTTGCACCTGTTCTCCTCCACCCATCTGGGTGCTGCCTTGGTTGAGCCCAGGGCCAGGGAGTGGACAGGGAGGGTGAGGACCTGGGTACCCTGCATACCCTCTCCTCCAGCCCTGTCCACTCTGGCAGGCACCCAGCCACAGGCAGCTGGAGCCACGATGGCATCAGGCTGCCTCTCAGACCAGAGCCTGACTTCCTGAAGCCTGTGGCCCCCTTGTGGCGCTGGACTCAGAAGGAGCCCATCTTCCTCTGCAACTCTTCCCTGAGGAAAGGACGGGTGCCTGGATCATGGCACCACCTAGTGTCCATTTTCCTCATCTGGGTTTGTAAGCCTGCCAGGGAGGGGAGGGGAGAGCTTGGCAGGAGAACCCCGGGCAGCCTCAGGTGAGTGGAGTTTACCATGAACAGGGGGGTCATGGGTTCAAGCCTCACGTTGGGTGTGGAAGATAGTTAGAATAAACATTTTTTAAAGATTTTAAAATTTAAAACGAATAGGGTAGTTTGGGGGCCACAGGCAGAGTAGGCCACCACGTGCAAAATAGTTAAGCTTCACTTCTCAGAAAGGGAAACTGAGACCCTGGGAAAGGCAGGGACTTGTCCAGGTGACAGAGCCAGCCCGTATCAGGGCCAGAGCTAGAAACCAGGTCTCTGGCTCCCATTCCAGCACTCTTCTCACTGACACCTGGGGTGGCAGACAGATCCCCACTGACCACCTGTGGGCTTAGAAAGCAGAGGAAAGAGTTAAAGGGCCTGGCTACTTACACCTCGAGGCCAAGGTCTTTGCGACCCCCTGCTCCAAACGTGGGCTCCCCAAAGACAAAATGTGACAGGCCACACCCCTAAATAGAATTCAGTATTTCCATACACAAGCTGGAGCGTGTACTTGACCTGTCCATGATGGTGGGAGAGATGAAATGGAATGGGGTGCGTCCAGCCAGGGGCACTTTCCTGGGGGTTTGCTCCTGAAGCCTCTTGGATACAACAGCAAGACAGGAGGAGGCGGTGTTGCAGGTCTGTGGTCCAGAGCAGTGGAAAGGAGTCATACTTCTAGAATGTTCTATACACAGACCTCTGAGGAGGCCAGCTAGGAGGGACATTCTAGCTGCTCCACAGGGAGGATGGTCCCAGGGGAACTACTCTGCTCTCCACCCCTGCTGTACACCCTTCACCCTTGTCAGATGGGAGGCTACTTTGGGTCCCAGATTATCGACCCCAGAGAACCCAGGGTGCTGTTTGGACCACCAGACACGCAGCATTCCCTCTGGACCTATTGACTAAGACTCTTGGGGTGGAGCCCACGAAAGCGCCCAGGTGGCCCCGGAGAGTAGCCAGGGCTGAGAACCACAGAGCTAAGTGCCATTCTGAGGTCTGTGACCTATTTGTGGTACAGGGCCTTCCTGTAAACTTTCCCTTCCCTCTCCACAAAGGTCACATGCACTGGGAACTACTGAGCTTTCACTTCACTCTGGGATTTTTCACAACTCGGACACAAATTGGGTCACAAAGAACAACCAAGCCTGGGAATGATTGGATGAATGACCCCGTCACCCAACGCAACAAACCCTCGTCTGAGGGGATGCAATTTCCATTGTCAACACCAGAGGGAGCATGCGTTTTAGTCTTAAAGCTCCTTCCAATTTGGCGTTTTCAACTCCTCTTTCCAGCGCCTGGAGCCCTTCACAGACGTTAGGGCCCTCTGAAAGATCTGCCCCGTGCCCTGGGTTTCGGGGGGTGGGGAGGGAGGAGCTTGGAACTCTTCTCAATCTGTTTACACACCCCTCAGGCGTATCCCTTGTCCTGTTCTGGGGTGATTCTGGGCTGGGGGTCTCGAGCCCTCGCTGCTGGATGGCAGTGATCATGTGGTCTGAACTTTGTTCCCGGCGCTTGGGGTAACCACGAAGCCTCTCATAGTTGGAGCTAATCAATGTCATGAGCAGGACCTGAGAGAGGCAGAGGCGCTGAGCAGTGACGTCTGTGGGGCGGCAGGTGGGAGAGGTTGGCTTGTTGTCTGGGCGGCTGTGACCAGCAGAGACTGGGCCCCAGGGCTTCTGCCTTAACTGATGAGCTGCTGGTGGTGTTTAACGCCACCCCCAGGATAATCGGTTTTGGAGGTGAAGCTGCAGGTGATTGGCCCACTAGGTGAGCCCAGCTAGGAGAATGGGAGGAGGGGCGGGGAACAGACAGGAAGTGGAGACTCAAGGCCCCAGAAAACTTGGTCTGCTTCACAGTCTGGGGAGGGGGCAGACAGCAGCAGCCTGCCCTGGCGGTGGCCTCACCCCAGCTCCCGCATGAGGGTGATTTCAAGACATAAAAGGTACGCACTGGCCTTGGCCACGAGGGCCCTGGGGTCTTCTCCTGAGCCTGCCCTACCCTGGCCTTTCCCCACCAACCTCCGAGCACAAGAAGAGCTGGGGACGAGGTCAGGATGGGGCAGTATTACTGGTGACCCCATCAGTTAGTGTCGTCCTGTCCCAGGCTCGAGCACCCCCGCTCACTCTCCCCCAGCCTCTGTCCATTTGGGCATGGGGAGCTCACATATGTGTGGGGTTGGGGGGGGCAGGAGATCCCCTCTTGGACACTCGGCCTAGGTGGCCCATGGTGGGGAAGCTCTCCTCCCTGGCCTTGGTTTCCCCGTCCAAGGGACTGGAGGCTTGGACTGGCTGGTCCCTGGAACCTACAGGTGTTGATCTTTCCAGAGTGAGGATGCCCCTGCCCTGTGCCTCTGATTTTTCAAAACTCTGGGACCTTGGGAGACTCCCCCCTCATCCCCAGCAATCCCAAACTCTGCCGGGCTGAGCGAGGAGGGGGTGCCCCAAAGAACCCACCTTGAGCATCTACTCTGGTCCTGCCTCTCTCAGAGGGAGTGCTGAAGAGGTCCTGGAGCAGAGAGCAGAGCTGAGTCTTCCCCGAGCACCCCCCCCCCCCCTTCTTGCTCAGGGCAGGGCTGCTGCTGGAGAGATTAATGGCCTCCCTGTCGATCTGCAGCCCCAGGCAGCTGAGCTCTGAACTGCAATTCAGCAGAGGCCTCTGGGGCGGCAGCGGCGGGCCCATTCTTCATCCTCCGCCTGACACACGCTGGGCCAGCGGAGATCAGAGCCAAATGCCACAGCCACCAGGCCCTGTCCTGGGGTGGCCCTGAGTCCCCCCGGCTGGGAAGATGGATCAGATAGGGCCTGGGAACCAGGAGCACGGCAGCCTCCATCCACGGCCGCGGGAGGGCAGCACTGAGCCCGGCGTGGCCCAGCCAAGGGAAGAAAGCCCCGGCTCTGCCTGTGCGCCCCCCTCCCAGCCTGGAGACCCTTCACGTTGAGCCACCCAGTACTTGGGAAGCCAGCCTACTTAGAACTTGGAACCTGGGTGCCCAGGGCTTCGGCCTCGACACTGGAGGGGCTAGGGGAGTGGCGGGGGAGACCTGAACGAGGGGTTGTCTCTGCAGCTGTGAATGGGCTTGGTGCCTGGAAGGAGCTGCCTGGGGTGGGGGGTGGGGGGCAGCTCTGATTTGGCACCTATGTTTCCAGTTGTTTGGCCTGCCTGTTCCCACCCTGTGTGACCTCCCTCAGTCCTGCTCCCCCAACCCCCAGAAGCTCCCAGGTTCTCCTGGTTGCTGTTTGCCCCTAGAACTCTAAACTTTGGTTCCCTTTCCAAGAAATTCTGTCACTTCCCCAAAGGGCTTCTTTGGTGTCACTAGAAGGAATTCCCCAGGTGAGCGTGGCAGAGGAAGGGGAGAAAAGGTGGAAGTTCCGAGCTGGGGCAGCAGTTTGTGGGCCAGGACACCCCCCACGGTCCCGTGTAGCTAGAGCAGGGAAAGAGGGAGAACTGGCCTCACCGGCAGCCTTGCCCTTGGCCTGCTGTGTGACCTTGAGAAGGCCCTAGTCTGTCTCTGAGCTTGGCAAAAAATACCAGACATTGGCTTCCAAGTCAAGGGACTGAGGGAAAAAGTTCTGTGGGGAAGCTGTAGCAGATCTCTTGTTCCTTCCTGCCCCCGGGAGAGCCGGGCTCGGAAAAAGCAGGGTGTGTGTGCATGCGTGTGAGTGCGCGCGCGCGTGCGCACACACACACACACCACAAACACAGGCAGAGGCACCTGCGAGTGGTGAAGGCAGACAAAAAGACACACTCGACAAAGCATAGGAGAGGAGGCTGGCTTGGCCCCGAGCCAGGAGCATGTTGAATTCTCTTGTGGTCTTTGTTTCCTGAAAGGCCTATCAATCAGGAAGAGTCGTGCCAGACCCAGCTTGCATGGGAGTCAGTGAGTGTCCTCTGCCCTGAAGTAAATAATATTTCAGGTCTCATGTCCACGGACCATATGCTCCCGACACAGCTAATAACATCATCAGGGAGTGGCCTCAGCCCTTACACACCTGCCCAGGGTGGCAGTGGAATAGGCTCAGCTGGGCCTCGGCTACTGAGGGACCCTTCCTGCCTGGCTCTCCCCAGCACCCTTGGAGACCTGCTAGGGGAGCCTCCCCCATCTCCCCAAATCCTGACCATCCCCTCGTGTCTGCCTACCCTACTGCCCCTCTCTGAGGGGTCCCTGACCAACCTCCAGAGCCCAGCCTGTGCCTGGCACATAGTAGGTGCTCAGTAAGCCTTTGTTGAATGAATGAGTGATGGCCCACAGCTGCCCCCCTCCACCTCCCAATGGACAAGGAGGGCTGCTGGGTGTCCCCATCTGGACGGGTGGTGCATGTGTGCTCACTCAGGATGCCATCCTGGGGACCTGTCCCGGGGATGGTCTGCATTTTCTTCCTTGGCATTATGGTAAAGATCATAGACTTTGGAATCAGCCAGCCTGGCTTTGAGCCCTGGCTTCTGTAACGGTGTCCTACTCGGGACTGTGGGCCAGTCCCTCCTGAGCCTCACTTTCCCCAGTGGAGAGACAATTTCTAACCCGTGGTGGTTCCTTGCTCCTGACCAGGCTGTGACAAGCCGAGGCCATTTGCTGAGTGTCCCAAGGCTCTAGCATTTGAAGCTGCGGCCTCTTCCCGGACCCCTCCAGGCACCTCAGCCCCTGTCCTTTACTGCTTTCATGTTTGTTCTTCAGTGGGGTTTTCTCAGGACACTTCAGGAGGACCAAGAGGCAGGGACCCTCGAGTCCCACCCTCAGACAGGCCAGGCCCCAAGGAGAGGCTGGTGCAAGCAGAGGTCCCAGTCCCAGACCCTCCTGAGCACCACGTAGACCTGGCATGGCCCATTCTCCAGAAGCTCCCACCCCCGGGGCCACCACCAGCCTGTGCGCTCCCCAGGTCCTTTGAGACCAGCGGAGGGTTTGTGTCTTGATTATAGGTTTCCCTTCTGTGTGTGGTGTGTGTGTGTGAGGGAGAAGGTTTGTATGGGCGCCCAGCAGGCCAGGAGGCTGGGAGGGACCCAGCAGAGGGCGCAAGAGTTTGGCCCCGGCATCCGGGAGACCTGGACGGGCTGGCTCCTCCCCGCCACCCTGCAGGCCCCTGTCTGGAGCCCGGCCCCTCAAGGGAGAGCCAGAACCTGGGTGGAAGGCTGTCATTGCTTCACCCCTTCCAGTGGCTCTCAGAGGCCAACACGGAAACAGGGGGGGGGGGGGCGGAGGGTGAGCCCAGACTACAGCTCCACCTGGGAAGCCTCGCCTGGTGTGACAGCGGGGCCGGCAGGGTGGGCAGCCTGGACCGGGTCCCTGAGTCCTGACGAGTCCCACCCCCTCCTGTGGCACTAGGGGGAGGCAGATAACCAGACTCCCTGGGCAGAGGCTTGCCGGTGAGGGGTCCACAGGGTGCTGGAGACTGCCCTGAGGGGCGGTGAGGGAGAGAAGGCAGCCGATGCGCCTCCAGAGAGCAGACCCACCCCCCAGAGGCAAGACTGAGATGGGGGAGGCAGGCTCCTGTCCTTCCCCGAGTGCCCTCTCGTGGGAATGGGCCAGACTCTGGCCTGCCCGACTGGGATCCTCCTCCCTTCCCTGGAGCTCCTGCTGAGGCAGGATTTCTCCTGGCCCTGGGGTGTCTGGACAAGCTGCTGATGTCCCCTCTCCCCAGATGCGAGGTAATTCCGGGCAGTTCAGGAAGACTCACTCGCTCCTAAATCTGAAATTTTCCCTCCTCTCAAACCGTGCAGTGAAAATGTTATCGAGCAGGAGGAGTGCAGCCAAGAGGGGCTGGAGGTAGAAAAGCAGAGATGGGTTCAAAGCTCACCTCTGCCACTGCCTAGCTGGGCAGCACTGGGCGAGCCCCTTCATATGTCGGAACCTCCCCTTCGTCTTCTGTAAAGTGGGCATTGCGGTACTCCGCTCATTAAAGAGTGAACGAGATCATGTGTATAAAGCAGCCATAAGGACCTGTGAACCCAGAGCATGGGTTTGAGGGATCAAGCAAAGGTCAACTAGGGCTTTCCCGGAGGCGGGGGACGGGCCTACCTTTTCAGTCATTCATTCAGCAAAAGAGTGAAGTATTTGAACATCAGGTGATGTGCCAGGCACTGTGTTAGGCATTTCGACAAGCTTAAGTGGAAGTTGTTATTGAAACCACAGAACCTAAACCCATTAAAGATTCTTCTGGTTGGTGTTTCCCAGGGGCCAGTCGTTAGTCCCATACCAGTCTGCCCACACACGTTCCCTGGGACGTGCAGAATATTGATCCCTGGTTCTGTAGCCTGGGATTTCTCTGTCTTCCCTGCGCCACCTGTGTGTGCGTGTGCACACACATGTGTACAGGAGACGGGCTAAGAGGACATCATCCATCACTCAGTGGCTGTATCACCTTTAGCAAGTCACTTGCTCCTTGAAGCCTCAGTTTCCTCATTTGTAAAATGGGGTTCTTGATGCCTGTCTCACTGTGGGGCCTTCCTATGAGCTGCTTGAAAGGTGGCACAGTTTCACGTTTGAACTCTGGGTACAACCAGACTGGCTTTTTTTTTTTTAATTTAAAGATTTTAGTTACTTATTTGACAGAGGGAAAGAAATCACAAGTAGGCAGAGAGGCAGGCAGAGAGGAAGGGAAGCAGGCTCCCTGCTGAGCAGAGAGCCGGATGCAGGGCTTGATCCCAGGACCCTGAGATCATGACCCCAGCCGAAGGCAGAGACTTAACCCACTGAGCTACCCAGGCGCCCCCAGACTGGCTTTTCTAAGGAGAAATCCCACATGCTAAACTTTTTCCCACTTCCCCCAAGTCCAACTGGCTTTAATACTAGAAAGATAATCCTCTCAGTGGAGTAGACCCCCACCAGTTTCACCCCACGGTATTTTAGGTGCTGGTCTTTGGGTGACACCTGCTGGCCTTAGCAGGTACTGCATCCTTCCCTAGCCAAACAAACCCACAGATAAAACTTGCCCATCCCTTTTTTAATTTTTTAAATCTTTAAAAAAGTTTTATTTATTTATTTATAAAATAAATACACCTACACCCATGTAGGGCTCGAACCCATGACCCTGAGATCAACAGCCGCCCACTCTTCTGACGGAGCCAGCCAGGCACCCCTTCCCCCATCTCTTCGGACATTCACAGCCACTCTGCCAGGTAAGTGTTTTGATCCCATTTTACAGATGAGGGAAGTGAGGCCTGATCATGAGAGGCACCGTGAATCTCTGACTGCGGACTGAATCCAGGTGCTTCAGCTACATCTTCTCCATATCTCTTGCTCTTAGACCGGGCAGGGTGGAGAATTGACTGGATTTAAGGAAAGGGCCAGGATTGGGGGCCAGGTCCAGGCTGGCTGAGAAAGACTTGTTCTTGTGGCAACAACCCCACTAGGCAGGGGACTGCCACGTCCAGCTGTTTTCCATCTCCAAAGGAGCTAGACTGCTGGCAGGGGCTTCGGCTGTCATAAGACACCCTGAGGAGGGCCAGAGAGGCCGTTTGGCCAAGCTGTGGGGTGAGGACTTTGGGACTGGCTGCCCGGTGAGCTGGTTGCTTCTGTGCCCAGAGGGTGCATGTTCAGCTGTTTTAGGCAGTGGCTAGCCTGAAATCGTGTGTGTGTGTGTGTGTGTGTGTGTGTGTGTGTGTATGTGTGTATGTGTATGTAGAGAGGCTGAGGGGTACCTGGCCGGAGCTACTTCTCAGTCAGAACACACGCAGTGGAGTGATTGAGAATGAGGATTCGGCCTTATTTTTTTAGAGATGCATGCTAAAGGATCCACAGATGAAATTATATAATGCATGCAATTTGCTTCAAAAAAATCCTTGGTGATGGGAAGTGGTGGCAGGCGGGTGGTGGGGGGAGTATGGGAATAAAAATGAAACAAGATTGGCCACGAGTCAACAATTGTAGCAGCGAGAAGATGGGTATGTGGCAATTCATTATACTATTCTCTCTCCTTTGGATATGAAATTTTCTATATTAAAACCTTTTTAAAAATGTGGCAGCAGAAACACGACCAACCAATGACGATGAAACAGGACGAGGCCTCTGAAATCAGACTGTCCAGCTCGAGGCTTGGGCATTTGATGTTCACCAGCTGGGTGCGTTGGACAATTCACTTCATTTCTCTCTGGCTCAGTTTCACTATCTGTAAAGTGGGGATGATAAAAATTATACCGGTCTTATGGAATTATTCTGAGGGTGAACTGAGATGATGCGTGTACAGTACTTAACATAGTGCTGGACCCACAGCAAGTGTTCAGTTATAGCCATTACTATCGGGAGTTCATGGCTCTGGTTCTAGTTTACCAAAAGGAAGAGCTACCTCGGCTGGCTCGGACAAGCAACTGACCGATTCAGCTCAGCTCCAAGGTTCTAAGCAGTGAGTCTGGGAAGACACCACCCCGGCCCCCTTGTGTTGGGTGTCTCAGATGGGTGGAAACCCCACAGGGAGACCCCTCTCCCTCCAGCTGGGCCTGTCCAGGGTCTTCCCAACTTCCCATCATGCGGGCTGTAAGCCCACCCACGTCCTGCCTGGGTTTTTTCTGGCTACCCCTTTCTCTGATCTTAAGAAGCTCTTTTTAGGGGTGCCTGGGTGGCTCAGTGGGTTAAAGTCTCTGACTTCAGCTCAGGTCATGAACCCAGGGTCCTGGGATCGAGCCCCGCATCAGGCTCTCTGCTCAGCAGGGAGCCTGCTTCTCCCTCTCTCTCTCTGCCTGCCTCTCTGCCTACTTGTGATCTCTCTCTCTGTGTCAAATGAATAAATGAATAAATAAATAAAGAAATAAATAAAGAAATAAAGAAATAAAGAAGTTCTTTTTACAGACTGATCAAATCTCAGCCCTAGAAGAGAGTTAGAAGTCCTCCAGCCCAATCCGCATGATGGGGGCCATGAACAGAATGGTAGGCAGAGTGCAGACCTGGGAGTCAGGAGCCCAGGAGCTAAGCCCCATCCGAGCCCTCTGGCCATGCGGCCAGGAATGTCCTTTATCCTCCTGGCCACCATTTCCTCCTTTGAGACACAAAATGCTGGTGGTAGATGCTCTCCAGGCCCCTTCTCACTCTGACCCTTTGACCCAGCACATGGACCTCCCTCTGTGCTCTCTGCAGGTCGCCCCCTCAACCGCACCCTGGAGCCCGAGCTCCCCCAGGGCAGTGGTTCCATGCTGGGGTTTCTGGGAACGCTGGGAGCTGCTGCATGTGGACTGGGCACAACGTTGCTGAAAGAATAAATAGACGGACACGCTGTGGGCGGTGGCCAGTGAAAGGACAGAATTTTTAGACCAGGAGATGTGGGAAACCGATCTCCAAATACCTCCTCCTGTATCCGTCACTTGGAGGTTTTCCATGCCCGTTAGTGTTTCCAAGGCTCTGGGCACCTTTTTACCTTGGGTGGTTCCACTGTTTTCCGCATCTATTTGACCTTAATTTAGTTTTCGCATGTGACCTGTTTCCTTCTCATGGCACACTTGGGGAACGCAGTGTGTTCGATCTGTTTGACTTTTCAGCTGGTTTAAAATAAAGTCAAATTAATGGGCACCCAGGGGGCTCAGTCAGTTAAGTGCCAGCTCTTGATTTGGGCTCAGGTCACTATCTTGCGGTCCTGGGATCGAGCCCTGCATGGGGTTCTGTGCTCAAAGGGGAATCTGCGTGAGACTCTTTTTCCCTCTCCCCCTGCCCCCCCCCCCAAAATAATAAAGTCAAGTTTAATAAAGATACGGAGCTCTCAAGCCATATGACCTGAAGATGGGACCTTTGGCTCGATGTTCCCGTGTTCTCAGCTGAAGCCCGCCCCCTCTCTGGGGAGGAGTGAGGCTGCAGGGGCGGGGATAGCCTTACCCAGTGGGTGTGAAATACCCACGAGGTATTTCAAGCCCCCAAGACTCAACAACTGTGTCTAATCACGCTCACCTTCCCAGATCCTGCACACCAGGGTGGCAGGCCTGGGGAGGGCGGCGCAGCTGTGGTTCAAGGCACAGAGGCCCAGCTTTCAGCGTGGCAGCCAGAGAGGCCGGTGAAGCCTCGGGTGACCGTAAAGAGTAATTCAGAGACCTCCCCGGGGGGGCGATAGCGCCTGTCCTGGGGGCCGCTCACACTTCATCTGAAGTGTCACGTCCACTCTGATTTTAAGAGAGCTGCGGTCGAAGTTGAGTGTGTGTAAAAAGGGAAATCCTGAGAGTGAAGGGTCTGGAAATGATGTCGGAAAAGAGGAGGTTGACAGACTGGAGTATTTAGCCTGGCGAGAGGAACGCTTGCGGGGAGCCTGGGGTGGCTGTTCTCAAGTGTTGGGAAAGCTGTCATCAGGCAGAGATTGGGTACACCCTGTGAACCCTGGAAGGTTAGTTCAGATCAGGTTTGATAAAGAAAAGAGTGTGTATATGGTCTCGGGTGGTAAGATGAGCGCGGGCTTGTGTGGGGGGAGGGAGTCCCTTGTCCCTGGAAGCATTCAAGCAGGGACTGCATTCGCACGTGTCTGGTGGTGTAAGGAGAGCCCGTGGGTATGAGACAGGCCTGGGAGAGGTGAGCTCTGAGGCGCTCCTGACCCTTTGCTGTGTCTAAGGCTGTTGGACTGAGGTAGCCTGCTGTCCCCACACAATGTCCTTGTTCACCTTTGCCATTCCCGACCGGCTCTGTGACTCTAACCTCCGATCCTGTTCGGATCGTCTGCAGGGGCTCATGGTGTCTCCCACGGCTCTCGGGCGGTGAGGGATCGCTCAGTCCTTCTTGCTGATGCCCCCCCTCAGGGTGACAGGAAGGATAGTGTCCACAGGGAGGGCACAGAGGGGATTTGGCAGCAAACCTTCCATCCCTGTCTTCCATCCCTGGGATGCTCTGCTTTGTGGACTGACAGGTTGGGGCTGTGGTGAAACGGCCAGATTTCCCAGGAAGAGGACTTTCCTCGAGTCGAAGTCATGCCCCAGGGCCAGCCTTGACTTCCGCTTCACCGTGCAGGACCGTCTCCTCGGGAAGCCATGTGTTTTTGAGGACCTTCTGTGTGCATGGCACTGGAGAAACACACGAATTATCGTCTTATGTCTCTGAGGCAAAGGATTCTGGTGGGAAGAGCTCTAGGCCAGAGTCCAGAAAGCCTGGTTCTAGGCCCAGCTCCGCTGCCTCCGTGTGGTCCGTGGGGAGCTCCTGGGATGGGTTCCAGTGTCAGGGACCCGAAGCTTAAGATTACGGAACCCCAAATTAGGCACAAATGCAATTATTTCTTGAGAACAATAAAAAAAAATTGCAACAGAGTACCAGTCTTGAAACAACTCACCAATACCACAAACATCACAAAACCGGGGCAAATAATGTTGGTGTTAACTGCCCGACATACCTCCATACCGCTTTTTTTTTTTTTTTAATATTACTTATCATAATTTTACACAGACTAGCTTCTGGCTCCGCTAATCATTTTGCCCTTTTTGCTCCTTTAGGAGGCACACACGTGCCTCTAGTGCAGGGATCTTAGCTGTGGTTGTTTTGTCACCCAGCTCGAACCCTGCCCCCTGGGGGATGACAGAGCCAAGTGGCCCCAGGGGCAGTGGGAGTACCCGGGGAAGCCATTTTCCACCCCAGGATGGCTCCATGGCGGTGCCTGGGGACCTGGGAAATGTACCTCACCAATCCCAAGTCTGATGGCTCCATCGCTCACTCATGTGGGGAGATCCTGAGTCAGAGCTCCCAAATGCACATGAGACCCACAAAAGTCCAAGTGGGAGAAAGGAGCAATCATGACGGATTACACTGAAACTGTAGTGTTCTACCAGATCACCAACACCGCCTGACCACCTGAGCGCGAGCCTGGGGCCCTGTGGGACCCCAGAGCTCGGGGTGGTGTTGGCCTCCCTGTAGATCTGCCTCTGGGAGATCCCAGACCTCTCTGTAGATTGAGCAAGACCGTTCTGGGCCAATCTGTCTACTTTTTGGCCAGGATCTGAAATGAGAGCAAACTGAAGCTTTTGGATCCCAGAAGCCCAGCTTGATGGCGAGTGGGCAGATGTCCGTGGAGACCAGCGTCCCTGTCCGTGGTCCTGTAGGCTTAGCTGCCCTGCCACAGGCTCCCCTTCCAGGCTGGAAACTCCAAGACAAGAACCGCGAAGTTGAAGGCCTTGATTCCAGGGGAAGGACCTACTTCTAGAAGGCATGACCCATGATGGCGTACTCCGATATCTGTAACTCTAAAAGGACGGGCTCATCTGGGCCTTCAGTCGGCATTTACTGAGGGTCCCTAGGAGCAGGCACCAGGCTGGGCTCTGCAGGGGCAAATCCAGAGTCAGGAGCCTGTGTCTAGAAGAGGAGACGAGTCAGGCACGCGCAGGAAGAGCCACAGCATGGAGTGAATAGAGGAAAGCTGCAGGCCGTGCTGGCGACTGGGACAAGCCGAGCCAGAGGCTGGGCCGGGAGAGCTGTGAGGCCTAGCCAGGCCCTGCTGCAGAAGAAGGCTCATGCAGTTTCTCTTTCTGTCAAATAAATAAAATCTTAAAAAAAAAAAAAAAAGGGGGGGAGGGGCGCCTGGGTGGCTCTGTTGGTTAAGTGTCTGCCTTCGGCTCAGGTCCTGATCCCAGAGTCCTGGGTTCAAGCCCCGCCTCTGGCGCCCTGCTCAGCGGGAAAGCAGGAAGCCTGCTTCTCCCTCTCCCACTCCCTCTGCTTATGTTCCCTCTCTTGCTTTCTCTTTGCTGAATACATAAAATCTTAAAAAAAAAAAAAAAAAAAAAAGGAGGCTCACGCAGGTGGAGAAGGGGCATTGTAACCTCAAGACAGGAGGAGTGAAGGGCCCAGGTGGCTTTCCGGGATGGAAGGTGCTCAAATACGGTTTGGTGAACCCATTTGTGAGTGTCTTATGGGCCAGAAGGAAGTAAGATCAACTTGGGGAGTCAGCAAAGTTAGTTCCAACTCACAGAATTTTCTTCCTTCATTTTCTCTTAGTTTGGTTTCCTCCCACCCCACCCTGACCCCCAGAGAGAAGTGTGACCATGAACTTCAGCTCCTCAGAATCTGGACTTCAGGGAGCCCCTCTGGGTTGGCTTCTCAGCAAGTCTGGGGGTTGTGAGCTGAGAGGGAGCAGCAGGAGGGAGACCGTGGTTTTTTAGGGGGGGACTCCAGCCTTGCTGGGCGTTTCTGCAGCCCCCTGCCATCCATCCACCAGAGACAGTGACCTGTACAAGGGCAATGGAACCCCAGAGACCCCATCTGTGGGGGAGAAGGCTCTGGGCTTTGAGCCCTTTGTTCCAGTGAGCTTAGAACTATGATGTTACAATCTAAAATGTTGAGAGAGTGAGTGGTGTAACATACCTAGATATTTCCCTGGATAGGCACCTAGAATTTGGGTTTAAGGAAAGCCTGGGTAATTTAAGGACATACACTACCTTCTTCTTCTTCTTCTTTTTTTTTTAAAATATTTTATTTATGTATCAGAGAGAGGGGGGGGAGAGAGCGAGCACAGGCAGACAGAATGGCAGGCAGAGGCAGAGGGAGAAGCAGGCTCCCCGCCAAGCAAGGAGCCTGATGTGGGACTCGATCCCAGGACGCTGGGATCATGACCTGAGCTGAAGGCAGCTGCTTAACCAACTGAGCCACCCAGGCGTCCCCATACACTACCTTCTTATGTAGGTTTTATTACTTGTGAATTGCAATGATTCATCTCAAGAATCTCAAGAAGATGGAAATATTTTAGAAATACGTGCATGCATTTGAAGGAAAAACTTTATTTTGTGGACTTTTTTGGTGTTGGCTTCTGAGTATCTGGGTATGAATTGTGTATGTTTCTTTGCCTGCACATGTTTGTAGACAGGCACGCACCTCCCTGCACAGGGTAGGAGTGGGGGACGTGCATATCTGTGCTCACCTCATCTCTGTGTTAGGAAGGGACCTTGGTCGTCAGTCTAGCTCAACCCATTTGGGAGAAATCGGAGGCCCGAAAGGGTAAACTAATCCCACAAGCTGACTAAGGGGACAGAGAGGAGATTAGAACCCAGGATTTCTGATTCACAGTCCAGGACTTTTCCTATAACATTAAAACAATTGCAAAAAAAAAAGGGGGGGGGGGAGAATCCTTATTTGTTTTTTCTCCTCCAGTCAGTGAATTAATACTAAGAAGGTCAATCCTGAATTAGCTATATAACCCCCAAAGTGAAGTTTTTATTTTTTATTTTTAAGATTTTATTTGTTTATTTGACAGAGAGAGATCACAAGTAGGCAGAGAGGCAGGCAGAGAGAGAGAGAGGCTGAGCAGAGAGCCCGATGTGGGGCTTGATCCCAGGACCCTGAGATCATGACCTGAGCCGAAGGCAGCGGCTTAACCCATGAGCCACCCAGGCGCCCCCCAAAGTGAAGTTTTTAACACTGACCTGGTTCGGTGTTGATTTCTTTTATTTAAAAAAACCCTATTTACAATCAAGTTCTTAAAGAACTTCAGAGCACATATGAAGGTTTTGCTAAAATAATGATATGCCTTTTTTTAAAAAGATTTTATTTATTTATTTGACAGAGAGATATGGAGAGAGGGACTACAAGCAGAGGGGAAGGGGGAGAGGGGAGGAAGAAGCAGGCTTCCCACTGAGCAGGGAGCCCAATATGGGGCGCTTCTCTAGCTAGCTCTGGTAAAACACACACACACACACACACACACACACACACACACACACCACGTGATCACCCAGTATCCTGATGTAACAAATATTGAAATTAATCACCGTTTTTAAATGGGTGGGGTGTCCTTACTGGAAATGAATCCCACGCATTTCAGGCATTTGTAAAAAATAAAATTAAAGGCATCGGCATAGGTGCCAATGCAGAATTCTTGGATTATGTTCAAATTGCATTTGAGCACAGGTGTGCTTGCCGTTAAGTGTTTACGTTTACCTGTACACATGAATGTTTGCCTGGACAACTGTGTTTGTTCTCACTTCGGTGTACCTACATTTGTGTGTGGGTGTGAGGGCTTCCATTTAATTGGGGATGGTGAAGGCGTCGTCCCTTTTATCAGAATGAAAAAAAAAAATAGCTCTTCCAAACTCTCAGTTATGGGAGGAGAACCCCAGGGTTCAAGGTGAGCGTGGGTGAGACGAGCTGCCTACTCTCCGTCCCCAGGGTTTGCTTTTTTCTTGGACTCCCCTTGCTAGGATTTTTGCTGACTCTGCCAAGCTAGTTCCTGGGTACACTTCCAGTGAAGATGGGACTTCTGAACACATTTGAGCCAGGCTGTCATTCCCAAAGAGATCTTCCTAAATGCTAAAAAGGGACAAAAGCTAGAGACTGGTTCTTCCCTTGCTGGCGGTCTCCCCACACCCTTCCAGCCTCGAATGTGCTTTCCTTCCATGTTTCTATGACCTCTGGCCATGTCACAGTGTGGGGTACAGGCTGTCATCCCAACATCTCCCCAGTCAAGCGATTCTCTCCCCCACCGCTGAGCAGAGCCAGGAACAATAGTGATAGGGGCTTACGACGTGGGGGCCGCCGGGTTTGTCTTACTCCCTCCTTGCAACAGCTCCCTGAGGTAGATGCTGGGGCCAGTCCCCACATTCCAGGTGAGGGAACCGTGGCTGGGCACGCGCTGGGAACTCAGCTCTGACTCCAAAGCCACACCTCCGACCATGACATTATAAAGCTTCCGGGTGCTAGAGAGCAACACCGAATCCGTGCTCCCCACCTGCCCACCCCATTCCCGCAGCCACGCCTCCTTTTTAGGGGACAGCCAGACTAGAGTGGACACAGTGAATGGCCTCCTCCTGCAGGTGACACTTGGCCCTCTACGCACAGTTAAAGGCTGGCAGGTATAACCAGCATAGAAGGGACATCCAGGTTATAGGACGTTCTTCAGGTAAATGACAGAAGGAGGATCCCCTTCTCTCCTTCCAGCATGTGGGGCGTAAGTCGCTCTGGGCAGCCCTGGGCCCACTTGGGACCTGTCCCCTTCCAGCAGATGGCAGCCTCTTTCATCGGGGCTCTGTCACTGCCTGGCTTCGGTTGTGGGGCTGGGTCATCTCAAACACCTGTTGCAGTCTTACCACCCACCCTCCCACCCCCCCACCCCGCCCCCCCGCCGCTATGTTTACAGGGTGAAATCCCTAGTGAAAAAGCATCCACTATCAGAGGGGTGACAGCGTCATGAAGCTGAGCACCAGGGAGGAGTCTGCTCCTGAGTCAGGAGATGTAGGTTCGAGGCCTGCTTGGGATACAAACTGAGTGACCTTGAACAAGCTAAGTTTCGATTTTTCTCACCTGTTTCAAAGGGGCTGATAAAGCTTCAAAGCAGAGTGTGAAGTTTATGAAGAGTGATTGCAGGTGAGAGTCCTTTAAATTCTTAAAGCATGCTATGGAAAAAGTGAATGTACAGGGCAGTTCCTCCAAAAGTTAAAAAAACAATGACTGTATGATTCAGCCATTCCACTACCAGGTATAAATGCAGAAGGGTTGAAAGCAGGCTCTCAAAGAGGTATTTGCACACCCGTGTTCACTGCAGCATTATTCACCATAGGCATAAGGTGGAAACAATCCTGATGTCCGTTGACAAATAAATGGATAATCAGAAGGGGGGAGGGGTGTCTATGCATGCAATGGAATATTATTCAGCCAGGAAAAGGAAGGAAATGCACAGGCTACAACATGGATGAACTTTGAAGACGTCATGGTAAGTGAAATAAGCCAGACACAAAAGGATGACTATGTTATGATTCCACTTATGTGAGGTACCCATATAGGCAAATTCAGAGACAGAAAATTGGTGATTACCACGGGTTGGGGGAGGGGAGAATGGGAACTTGTAGCTTAGTGCACACAAAGTTTCTGTCTGCATGATGGAAGAGTTCTGGAAGCAGAGAGTGGTACAAGATGGGGAAGGTACCCGAGGCCACTGAACCGTATACTCAAAAATGATTACAGGGGCGCCTGGGTGGCTCAGTGGGTTAAGCATCTGCCTTCGGCTCAGGTCATGATCTCAGGGTCCTGGGATCGAGTCCCATATAAGGCTCTCTGCTCAGCGAAGAGCCTGCTTCCCCCTCTCTCTCTGTCTGCCTCTCTGCCTACTTGTGATCTCTGTCAAATAAATAAATAAAATATTTTAAAAAAATGATTACAATGGTCAATTTGTTATGTATATTTTAACACTAAAAAAAGGAAATGTATACTTCAATGAAAATTTTAGCTAAGATGTCTGCAGGTATTTTGGCAAAACTGGGAG
Source organism: Mustela lutreola (assembly GCF_030435805.1). Lineage (NCBI taxonomy): Eukaryota > Metazoa > Chordata > Mammalia > Carnivora > Mustelidae > Mustela > Mustela lutreola. Next base: position 189,217,353 of record NC_081290.1, on the reverse strand, counting down.
TGAGGAGTCCTACTTCTTTGGTCTGAACTTAGGTAAGACATTTGGAGGAAGTAAAATTTTTCCTCTGTCAGGTGAAGCCAATAGCAGCCTCTCTACCTCTCCCGCTCCCCCACGTCCCCCTTCTCCGTGCACACCCCAAGGAAATGGGTCGAAGCATGCCAAGCCAAATGACCAGAGCAGCTGAGGTTGCCTGCATTAGTCTTCACAAGAAAAGGTCCCATCCTGACTCCTAGTCCGTTCTCCAGGCTCCTGTGGACTCCTTCTCTGCTTCCTGGGAGGGCTGTTATTCTGGAATTACCCACATAAGGGGAGCTTTCTAACCATAGCAACCTTTGTCACAGCAGACCTGACCCCCGTGCTTTTGTTCACCAGGGCCAAACCCGGTGCCTGGCACACACCAGGTCCTCAGCCCTCATTTTGTAACTGAGATGCCCTCCCTGGAGTCCTGTTCAATTCCATGCCAACTTGATGCAGATTGGTATAAGGAATAAACCAATTTCTGCTTGGCGAGAAAGCAGAGGGGGCGGGGGGTTAGGTGAAGGTAAAGGAGGAAGACCCGCAAGGTAGAGCAGTCATTAAACTGTTTATTGTAAATAATTGTTTAAATCAGCATCAGGTGCCAAGGGCTAAAGACAATTGGGCCCCGGGCCTGAGGGTGGCCCGACTCCTCTGAGGCTCCCCAGAAGGTAGGCTTGCACAACTGGGGGGGGGGAGGGTTGGCAGGGCACGCAGCTTTGAGCTTTGAGGTGGGGAGTAGCTCCGGGGGTCCCCAAAGACTCTCAGTCTGGATTTCATTGGGAGTCAGAAACGGAGTCAGTAAACTGAGTCAGAAAGAGGCAGGAAGCATTGGCCCCAGGTGACCGAGCCGGCCGAGAGACACAGGGTCTCCTTGGCCCGAGCATGGCGGGCTCTTGGCACATGTATGACACATGTCTGTGTGCGACCACAGGCTCGGAGCCGGCGGGCGGCAGGGACCCCTCGCTTTTTGGACGGCGAACCCAGGCCACGGCCGGATGGTCCCAACTCCCGGCCCTGTCCCTGGGCTCGTGGGGCTGGGGGCCGGCTGGGCTCCGGGCTCGCGCTGGCGCTCGGCACCCGGGGTGCCGCGGGGGGGCGGGGAGAGCGGCCGCCTAGCCCAGCCCCGCGGATGACAGGAGCCAGGGAGCCGAGGAGGGAGGAGCCGCCGCCGCCGAGCGCTGGGCTGAGGAGCAGAAAGAGCGGGGCGCGGAGTGCGGGCGGCTGGGAGCGCGCTGAGCGGGGGAGAGGCGCTGCCGCACGGCCGGCCACAGGACCACCTCCCCGGAGAATAGGGCCTCTTTATGGCATGTGGCTGGTAACTTTCCTCCTGCTCCTGGACTCTTTACACAAAGGTGAGACCCGCGCGGGCGGCAGGGCGGCGGGGGCGGCGGAGCCGGGGCGCGCGCGGGGAGAGGCGAGGCTGGGTGCCCGGCGGGCTCCAGGTGCCGGGGGGACAGACCTCGGTCGGTCCTGGGGCCGGGTGAGGCGCAGCGGGGGCGGGGCGGGCACTCGCAGAGAGGTCAGGTGAGAGTGTGCCCTGGACCGCTCGGCCGGTCACCCGCGCCTGCCGTTTTGGGGCGCGCCCGCAGGGGTGGTGGTGGAGGAACCCCTCGTCTCCCAGCCCCCGGCTGGGCCGCAGCTCTGCCCCGGACCCCTCCCCCAGCCCCTTGCCCGCTTCCTGCGGCTTGGTGGCGCTGGGACCCCGGGGTGCCCTCCGAGTGGCGGGGTCCTCAGGCCGTGACTGTTCTCCCCGGAGTCCTCTTATATTCGGGCCTCGGACTCCGAGGCGTACTCCTCCTCCACCGCCCTGCGCTCCTCCGCCGCCTCGGACCCCCTGCGCCGCACCGCATGGCGCTCACCCGCGCCTTGGCTGGATGCGGGGCGGGGAGAGCGGGGGCTTCCGAGAGCTGGGGTCCCTCGAATGGCAAGTTTGTTCTCCAGACCCAGAGGTCGCCTTGCCCCCAACCCTGTCTCACCCCCTGCCCCGGGCACTAGCCCCGGCTTGGCTGTGCTGCCCCGGGGCCACCTCGGGCAGCGCGCCCCAAGGTGCGAGACTCCGCTTCAGCGCCGGGTCAGCTGGACATGGGGACAGTCTTCAGTTTGTGGGGGGAGGCGTGTCGCTTTCCCCAGAGAGAAGGCGTTGCTAGGGGTGGGTCCAGGTGTCCGGCATGTCCAGACCTGCTGCTGGGGCGCCGCGCACCTGATCCTCGAGGTAGCCGGGACTGGGGGTTGGAAGGGGGCAGACATTTACGACCAGAGTCACCTGGGCACTGAGTCGGGACCAGGCTGTCGCTGGCTTTCGGGCTTCCAGGCTATCACAGAGGACGTGCCCCGGGGCGCGCAGATGGCGGGAGATGAGGCGGCCGAACTCCGCGCCCTTGCGCAGCGGAGCACTCACGCTCTCGTGCCAGCTCAGCTTTACCTGTTCAGCCCTCTAACTTTTCTCCTTCGCGCCCTGGGGGCGGCTTCTTCCCCCCCACCTTGCCCCGCCGGTGGCCCTGACTGAGCTCCAGCTCTCGACCCCTAGGCGATGGGGGAAGGGCAATCCAGTGGAGGGTTGGCAGTCCGGGAGGGGTCTCGTTTTTCCCTTGAGGAGGCCCTCAGGGGTCTGGAGTCTGCAACCTGCCAGAGCTGACTGCAGTATCTCCCAGCTTGGGGGCGGGCTGGGGCGGGGGGAGGGTCACCTTTATTTTATTTGTAAATACCGCCTGGTTAAGGCCAGACTGAAGGCCAAGATACTGCTGGGGTTTGCCTAGAGATCGGGGTGCGGGGCGAGAGGTGGCGTGGACAAAGTAGTTGAGTTTCTCAGGCCCGATGGGGCCCACTGGGTGACAGGCCAAGGCTGGTCTAGGTTGGTTAACCCCTTGTCCCCTGCTCAGCACCCTCTCCTCCCACTTTAGCGGAGCAAGAAGCCCTCTCAGGTTCAAAACTACCCCGCACTAAACCCCAGTCTCCCTCTCCCCAGGCTCTTCCTGCCTCCCTCCGCCCCCGCAGGCTGGCTCTGCTTGCAGCTTTAATTACATTAATATTAAAAATACATAAAGTGAGGAGCGGCAGCTTTCTCTCTCGCTAGTTCTCTCTCCGCCCCCCCCCCACCCCCTTTCCATTTTTTCAGGCGAGAAAGCACAGGATGGAGCTCCTGCACACTCTTGCCCAGCTTTGTCCTCAACCTTGCACTCCCCACAGCCCCCCACTTCGTTCAGAGTAGCCCATTCCCTAGGAGTGGCTGTCCCTTAGCAAGCACCTGAAGGACGCAGCCCTCCCCCTTCCAGAAGCCTGGCATTAATAAATGAAGTCCCAGCTATTTGATAGGGAGGAAGCAGATGGGGGTTGGGGGGACAGGTGGAGAAAGGCCCAGAAGGCCACAGGACAGGCTGAGGAGCAAAAACCCTTCCCAACTTGAGAAGGAAGTTGCCACTGGCCCTGGGCCCCGAGGGGAGGCTGGAGGTGTCAGGTGAGCTGGATCCGTGGTGGCCTTTGCGGCCCTGCCATCCGGAGGCTCCAGCATCTGTGTCGGGCGCCAGGGCTACTCGCCAGACAGGCCTTTCTTTTCCTTCGTGCCTTAATTGGGTCTTAGGTGCCAGGTTGGTCCCCGGGGCTTGTTCTGCTTGGGGTGGCGCGGCGGTGGGGGCCGATAGAGAGGCGGCTGGGAGAGATAGGGTGCGGGCAGCGCAGGGATGATGGGGTTTGGTGTATTTTCTCTCTCCTTGCCAGTCACCCCCACGGCACCAAGGAAAATGTAAATGTGAGTGTTCGAGCCTGTTACAGAAAACAATATCCTCTTGCAATAATTTGTACGTCCATCTGTGAGGAGCGGGAGGAGGCAGAGAGAGAGAGAGAGAGAGAGAGAACAAGATGGGATAGAGCGTCCTCTGGATGGAATTAAGCGGTTATTGAATGTGTTTTAAGCTTCTGTTATTTCCATTCCTCTCGAAATACCTTTTTTTGATGAAGCCTGAGCTCAGACCGATTCCCCAGAACTGAACCGGGAAGGTGTTTTAATAATCGGTTATTGAGTCTCCAATAGCTGCCTTATTATAGTCAAAACAAATCCGGGTTCGGGCAGCCAGATGAACCCCAGTGAGGCGCTCTCCGTTGTTCCATCCAGCGGGCCAGCATCTGTGTTGCCTACATTTGCATTTTTACTGTGTAAAAGAACAAGCTTCCCCGGCACTAAAATTCCCGTTTTCTAAAAGCCAAAATAATGGGTTGCATTGATTTTTTTTTTTTTTTTCCCCATTTCCCACCCCAGCCTCTCGGACGGGGATTCATGGTTCTTCTCTCTTGAGAAGACCGAATTAAAAGGCTTCGTCAAGCCATTAAGAAAATCTCTAACACTCTGTTCGGTGTCTAATTAGAAGTGGGGGGGGGGTTGTGTGGGGAGACGCTGGGGGAAGGTGTTTTGAAAATCTTGAAACAGCAGACACAACTTCGGGGAAGCAGGTGAAGGCCCTGTGAGCCCGAGGAGGGGGCGGCTAGGCAGAGAGGCCCCGGTTGCTGGAAAAACATGCCGGAGAATGGAATTGCCATCATGCCCGACAGTCCTATCAGATGCTTCGTGTTTCTGGGCATCAAAGTCAGCTGCCTTTAATATATCTCGGCAGCAGAATGGGGAGCTCAATTAGAAACAAAAAGCAAGTAAGCAGTTGACCCAAAGGCAGCGTAGTTAAGTTGAGCAGATCCCGGGAGACCGGCTGGAAAGGCTTGTTTTTCTTAGATTGAGGAACCGGGAGGAGGTGGGCAAGGAAAGGGCCGTTTGGCCCAGCAGAGCTTTGCTAAACAAGCCCCCCAAAGAGCCTGGGAGCCCTCAGATGCAGGGTGGTAGTCTGCCCTAGAGCACCTCTAGGACCGCTGGCCTTCGATAGAGGGGTGCAGACCTCAAGCCCCGCTTGTCGTCTCGGTGTCTTCAGGAACTCCATCTCTGTCCCTTGCTCCATCCCCTAATCAGCCTGGGGAAGGTGGATTTTATTTGTGGTTGAATTCAAGGGGAGGGTGATGTTCAGAGAGCTTTTTTTCAGGGGTGGGGATACCAGGCTGAGAGATTCTTACCTCCTACATGATCTTGAAGAGGTGTTTCTTGGAGACATTTGAAGCAGTCAAGAGGCAGAGCCCCCTGCTCCCAAAGTGCTTTCTCAGCCCCTGCCCCGGTAGATCTGGCCAGGACCCAGGTGCCTGAATGGGGTGAGCCACAGGCAGCAGAGATGGCAGAGTGCCAGGAACCCAAGGGCAGACCCTAGATTTGCATATGATTTGCATACAGATTTGCATGCTGACCTAGCCAGGCCAAGAGCCTGGCCCTCTCTGTGCTAGTAGCCTCTCCTCAGGCACTTTTTCCTGGCTTGGCATGGGGGTGGGGCAGGAGCAGGAAGAAGGACTGGTGTTTTGGGTAGTGCTTCTCTCCTGCCTCTGAGCTTGAGGCCTACGGGGGCTCAGGGCTGAGCTCACCTGCTAAGGCAGCCTGGAGCTTGCTGTTGGGCTAAGATGAGTGGTGATGGGCCAAGACACCCTAAGGCAGACAAGCCTGGGGTGTGGGTTGTCCCTCTTGTGCTGCAGGATGAAGAGGGTTGAAGAGTGGGGGCACTCGGGCAATGGGGATCCAGGGCCAACCCTAGATTTCTGGGGCATGTGCCCTCAGAGTGGAGGAAGCTGGGTGCTTGGGGCTGTGGTCAGTAGTGGGAGAAGCAGCAACTGATAGGAGAGGTATGATGGGACTTCCAGCTCTGGAGGGGGGTTGTGGTCTCTGAGAGATGAGGGCAGGGCCCCTGGGCTGCTTATTCTAACATTGCTAAGGCCGCTTCATTGGGAAGGCGGGCACGGTGGTCGCAGAGGGAAGTTGTGGAGTACTGCTTGGGGAGCAAACATTCAGGGCAGCTGGAATGCTCCTCCTTCCCAGGGAGCCAGCTGGGACGCCTGCAGTGGGAATGTGGCTTCCAGAATGGTTTTGTCTGCATTTCCGGGGCAGGAGCAAATCCTGCCCTGGCAGGTGCGGCTCCAAGGCCTCCCAGAGGTTTTTTCTTTTTTCTTTTTTTTTTTCTTCTGCATATCTAATGATCCAGGAGGGCCCTGGCATGGGTAGAGCCTGGGGGAGGGCTGGAGGTAGAGAGGGGAGGGTCAGCAGGCAGAGCTTCAAGTCGCTCCATGCCTAGTTCTTTCAATCCGAGCCTTTTATATATTGGGGTTGTAAAGAGAAAAAAGGTGGCAACTCGCTGGTGTGGAAATTCAGAGTCAAAGCAAACCCTCCATTCATATCCCAGCTCCGCACTTACTAGATACGTGACTTTGGGTCTCTCTGAGCCTTTCTCCAGCTATTAATTGGGGTTAAGGGCAATAGCACACATAAGGTAGCGAAAATGTAGTTGGTACTCAATAAATGCTAGACCTCTTCTTTTTTCCTGCACTGCTCCCACCTCCCTCTGCCCTTACCTCTGAATAGATCATCAAGTCCTGTCCTGAGTAGTTGAATCAATCAGCTGCAGTTTTGGCCAAACCAACTGACTTAGACCTATAGCAGTAAGACTGTGGGGTGGCCGGGACAGGGGACATCACTGCTTCCTTCTGCCACCTCACCCGGGAACCTGCAGGACCCCTTCTCAGCGAGATAGCTGTGTCCCTGGGGAACCCAACACACTCCCTTTCCCCAGCTATAGCTAAGCCACCAGTGGAAAAGAGATGAGGGCAAAGGTTGGCTCTGGACCTGGCTATGAGGTGGAGGCAGAGGCTAGTTGCACACCTGCCAAAGGAAGGCCAGGCTTGGTTGTGAATCTCTACCATAGTTGGACAGAATAAGCACTATCTTGGATTTAATGCCATGACACCTGTATAAATGGGCTATGCAGGGTGAGCCCCATCCCTTGTAGCTGGATAGATTTCTGTGTCTCTCTCTGCTAGGATGAGCCTTGCTTTTTGCAGGTACTTTTGTGTATAGAGAACACCCCTGGTAGCCCATGACCTTGGGGGTCCCTGGAACCACTTCTCCCTTTATGACCCAGTCAGCCAGAGTGAAGCAACATAGGACCCAGAGGTCAAGTGCTGCCCATGTCAGCATGTGGTCTCTGGGTCCACGACTGCCAGAGTGGCTTGGGGGCACAACAGCCTGTGTGCCCTGCTTAACAGATGTTTGTGCTGCATTAGCCTCAGGGTACCACCCCTGCCATCCAGCTGCTACTCCCCCCATCCGTTCAGACCCACTTCCCCCGTGCCCTTGTTCTCCCTCATGCCTACAGTGACAGTTTCCAAGGTCACCACCATCTTCAGTAGGAACAGGGTTATTCAAATGCTGGGGTTGCATATCCATTATGCGTGTGCGTGTATGTGTATGTGTTGGAAAGAAGGTTGTGGGCCCACATGGCAAAGCTCAGCCTGATTTCAGCAAGTTACCTAAGAGTTCCTATACCTCTATTTCATCATCTGTAAAGTGGGGGAAATAATGGCACCCTGACTGTTCCACGGGGCACCTGCTATTATGTGTGTGCAAGAAGGATAAGGGGCCTATCATTGTGCGTCGTGTGACAACGCGTTGTAAACCAAACAGGGCAACCTGTGAACACACATGTAAAAGCCACAGTAAAACCCTTCTAGCCTTATAAATCCTTTGCTGAAATGTGAGGTATAATTACTGTCACTTCATCAGACAGGAACAACCAAAGTCTCCCAGCTGTGTGTGGCTGTCTCCCTGCTCCTGGGCCCCGCATGTATAGCAACGTGGGCAACAGCAGATGAGGTCCAGACAGGCTGGCAGTTGTCCTCTTGGAGCTGACTTGGCCTGTAGTTGCCCCTGTGGCCCCAGGGGGCGGTGGCGGCCGGGGGGAGCGCCTACCTCTGCTGGCTCCCCAGGTCCAAGGATGCGGGGTTATCCCATAGTCCTCTGGACATAGTCTGCAAAGGTGATTCTCATTGCTGGGAATCCCCAGTCCCTTTTGGGAAGAGCAAGTCCTACCTGTGTGACCTCATCTGAGGTAACAGCCAGCACCAGAATCGAGACCCTGAGAACGTGGCCAAGTCAGGGTTGTGATCACTTTGCTTCTGGGATGGCCCCCCTGAGCCATGGGGTCTATGGGTCTCAGGTCTCAGGACCTGTTTTTGGGGTGTGAGGGAGAGATCTGATGACTGTCACGGGTAGAAGTCCTCCAGGTTGGAAGGCACCTTTGAGGACACAAGCTGTCCCCTCATTCTTCTGCTCTGGCGCTTCCGGGCACAGAAAACACCTTCCTCTGAAGGCAGCCTGTTCTGGCCACAAAGTTCTATCACAGAGCTCATCCTCCGAATCCACCAAGCAGTCTAGGTCTTGGGCCTTCTGCTCCTGGGCCCTGGTTCTGCCTTTTAGGCCAAGGGATACCGGTGAAGCCCTCTTCCGCTTGACAATGCTGTGACCATCTGCAGACAGATGTCTGTCACGGAGGCCACTTCTGCAGGCACCCAGCTCCCCTGCTTGCTCTCCTGCTCCCCCATTAATGTCTTGGCCTTTCCCCACGAGCGCCCCCCCCCCATTCCTGCTTTGTTGGGCTCTACAGGCAGGGTGGCCAGAATTCTAAGAGCAGTAGAGACTGAGTGGGGACTGGCAAGCTGTGTACCTGGGGTGAATTCCTGTGCCCCTCTGGGCCTCAGGCTCCCCATCTGTAAATGAAGGAGATTGGACAAAATAATCTCTTAAGTCCCTCAAGCGTTAACAATCTAAATCAAGGACTCTCTAGGGACAACTGTGCTGTCTGAGCCGCCTCCCTAGAAAGACCTTCTGGCGGTGAGGGGCCTTCTCCTCCCAGGGCCTGTCGGCCAGGGGCTAGGAGATTAAAGAGTCTGTTCGGTTGTCAGCTGTTGGCTCATAACTCCTGGAGCCGGTGGTGAGGGGCCTTGTAGGTGGAAGGATGACTGATCTTTACTGGGTCTTACAGGTTTCTGGTTGCCAGTTATAGGAACTATGTTTATGCTGAGAATTGTTAAAAACAAAACCAAAAAATCCCTCTGGGTTTTGGGGAGGTGGAGGACTTGGGCATTTGGAGCCGTCCTGCTCATTGGGATAGGACTGCTTCCCTAGGGGGATTTGCAGACAGAGACTTTCTGGTCACCTCCAGGACTAGGGTAGGGGTTGCTGGCGTTCAACTGTGGGAGGGTGTCCCAGGGATGAGATGTTGGAAGACTGGAACAGTCCCAAGTACATAAGAAATGTCATACCCCGAACTTCTCTCCTTCACCAGAAAAACCCCCGTCATGGTGTGTGCACACCCTGGAGACAGTCTGAGTCCAGAATGTGATGTGCTCATTGAGAAATGCAGCTATGGCTAGTGTGTGAACACACCGAGATTACTTGACCTAATATCGTTTTCTTTTCTTCTCTCCTTCCTTCCTTCTTTTGTTTCTTTCAGTTTCAGAGGTAGAATTGACTGATTCCTCATATGCGTATAACACCCAGGTTCATTCCACCAACTAACCTCCTGTTTCCTTATCTGTAAAATGGGGTCTGGGCAGTAGCTACCTTAGAGGTGGTTGTAGGGGTTAAATTGACTGTAGTGCCAGGCAAGGGCTGCTCACAGTGCTTGGCACAAGATAATGTTACAGAGAAATGGTGATGGTAAGCGGTGGGGCAGATGTGCTAGGTTTGGGGGAAGCATGGGACTTGGTCTGGGCTGCTCAGTCTTGCCCTGGGGCAAGTTCCAACTCAGAGGGCCTGTAAATGCTCTGACACCCTCTGGGGAGACTCGCCCCTCTCCTCCCCAGGGTCTAGCCTCAGGATGTCTCAAAGGTGTGAACACACAGGAAGCAGGTTTTCTGATGAAGGAACCAGACCCTGTCTCCTGGGTCCTGACCCGGTTGTGCTGAGGTCCCATTGGTGGATTCCCTCTGGACCCAGTTTTTCCAACTGTGGGATACAAACAGAGTGAGGGCAAATAATCTATCTTGTGTGAAAACCTTTGTATGCAAATGCAGCGTGGTAATGAACTTGGCAAATTAACCCCAGAAACTCACCAGGCCAGATCCGCATAAAAAAAAAAAAAAAAAAAAAAAAAAAACTCTGTGTGAGGCCTGGGGGCAGCAGCGTGCGGCCATCGCAATGTTTTGTTGCTATTGATCACACCACTATTATTTTATTAACTCCATCACCGAATTAAATTAATTAACATGGTGCTAAGGCCCCCCGTCCTCCAAGCCCTTGAAAACGGGCTATTGTTGGAAAAGGTGATATGGAAGTCTGGGGTGGCCAATCTTCTTCTCTCTAGGGAGCGTTACTCTGACTTGTAGACAGAGGACCACATGCATCAGAAATAGTTTCCAGGCCCTCCGTGAACCTGTTAGGTAAGGATCTGCATTTTTAACCAGCCCTCCAGCTGATCATACATCATGACGTCCGAGAACTGTCTTTAGTAGCTGTCGCTAGTGTGGTAGGTGAGAGGTAAGTATTTGCGGTGGGATATTTGCTCCACAAATAACCGCTTGCCTGTTAAGATAATATTCCTAATAATAGCAACAAATACATACGTGTTGCTAGGCACTCAGATTCCAGAAAATGTCCTTTACATGAATGCATCCAACCTAACAATCCTTGAGGTCACCCCCATTTGATGGATGGGGAAACTAAGGCACGCAGAGGTGAGGTTATCTTGCTTAAAAGTGACAGAGCCTGGATCAAACCCAGGGAGCCTGGCTCCAGAGTCTTGGCCTTGAACCACTGTGCAAAGTGCTGGGAGCCGGGAGGCCCAGGGGATAGAGTGGTGACGGGGATGGGAGCTCACAGTCCTGCCTGCTTCCCCTGCCCTTGTGGCCCTGGGACCCACTTGCTATGTGCAGGCGTGGACACCCCCTTGCCGGCTCTTGCCCATCTCTGGGGGGCGGGTTGCAGGTCCAGCCCTGACAAATGCTCCTGGTTGAAAAGTCCAGTGAATGAGATGAGTAAATATTGTAAAGGAAGAGAACAAAATGACTCACTTCTCCCAGTGGAGGCGGCGAGGTGTTAATATTTCAGTTCCCTTGGGTTGTCATTGGTGATGACTAGGCATGATGACATGGGGGTACTTCAGTGTCCACCTGGGAGGAAGCCCCAGTGGGCCAGACACCCCCAGCCCAGCCCAGGCCAGCAGGGTGTGGGCCCATGGGTGTCCAATACACAGGGTGTCAAGTTCCCTTTGCCCAGCTAATCTGGATGGCCAGACGGCGGGAGGGCCAGCGCTGGAGTTGATGTGATGGATATTTAGGTTTCTGTGGTGACCCTGGGGGCAGCCCAAATGCCTCGGGGCGATTTCTGGTTTAAAAATATTGCGCTGCTATTTCTACGCTTCTAATCTCCCAGCGATTTGGAGCCTGTTTTCTGAAACACGGCATCGGGGCGGTGTTCCACGTTAAACGGCAGAGAAGATTAAATGGGTTTAAGTCTGGGCGTCTGTCACATCACATCCAAGCCCATAACTTCCATTTTCTATTAAAAATCCATTTCCCCCTTTGACCAGAAGAAGCTTTGCTGTTGATCTGAATGTCTCTCTCTCTATTTATGAAGTGTTCCCCCCTCCTCTCTTTCTCTCTGTAAATATGCCTGCTTCTGTCTGCAGAGAGGAAAGAGCTGGGCAGGGGGGCGGTGGGGGGAGCCGCTGAGATTTGAGGGGGAGGTAGGAGTTTCCTGTGTGAGGACGTGGTTTCCAAACTGGGACTGGCTTCCAGAGAAGAAGTTGGAGGCCCTCCTAAGGCCCCAAACTTTGAACTCTCCAGCATTTAGACAGAAAACACTCAGGCTGGGGACCCGATGGACCTTGACTGAAGGATGGCTCCTCCTCCTTCGAGCTGTACAGTCTCCCCATGAGCCTCTTTTTCTTTACTGATAAAATGAGACTAACAGGACCACCTTAGACCTTTGTGTGAGAGAATGTTCTGGAAGCATGCAAGCAAGCCCAGTGCCAGGCACGTAGCGGGGGCTCAATCAATGTGAGTCTCCTCTCTTTGGAGAACTTGTACCGTTAGCTAAGCCACCAAGCCTTCAGGGAAATAAGTATAAGGTCAAGATGAAGTTAGGCCCAGGGTTAGGCACAAGAACCTGCAGGAACCCAGTTACCAAGCCTGCAAACTGCACTGCCGTTGCCTTCTACCGCAGAGGGGCCAACATGCCAATCCAGCTGTTTCTGCCTCTTCTCCCCAAGCCCAGCCGGTACTCCCGCCTGGAAGGTTTCTGTGGGGTCCCCCAAACATGCGGTCTACTGGCTGCCACAGAGGCCTTGTTCAGGCTGGTCTCTCTGTTGGGAGTGCCCTTGTTTAGATCTTCCTTCCAGGCTCAGCTGGAGCTCCCCCATGCCCAGCCCTGTCCCCTAGCTGCAGACTAACTTGCATATCCCCTCAAGAGGGCATCTCAGAACTGGTACTTTTCATGCACATCCCCCAGGGCTCGGGGCTAACCATCCCTATTCTCCTTTAAAGGCCATCTCCTTTACCAGCTCCTGGAAGGTGGTGTCTCCCACCCATGGCTGTGGTTCTGCTGGGCATGTGTCTGGTGCTCCCTAAACATCCCTGGAAAGAATAGGACTTTTCCGGTCCCTCGGCGCCCAAAGGGACCTGGGGAAGGGAGTCTGGAAGGGTGCGGGAGTCAGCTGAGAGGAAGTAGGAGTGGAAGAGGGTCTTGAGTTCTGCAGGTTTGCAGAGTGGTGCTGTGCCCTGGTTACCTTTGCAGGAACCGTGGGCACCCTGGACCGCTTGGAGGTCGCGGGCATGCAAATAGCAGTCCTGTCCCTCTTAGTCACACATCCTCTCTGTGGGGAACCAAATTCTTCCACATTTTCTTTTCCCTGCTTTGCAGTCCTGGTGGGCAGGTAAGATGGTGCAGTCCCTGTCTTTTTGACTGAGGACATGGAGGCTTAGAAAGGCTGGTGGCTTGCCTGAGGTCACACAGCAGGTCCGGGGTGAGCTCCGGGAGAGAAAGCAGTTCACCAGACGCCTACCAGGGCTCTGTCAATTGTACCCCGCTTCTGTGCTGCTCTGAGAGCTTGCTGAAGCTTTGTCCCTGCTCTGAAGGTTCAAACAGGGACCTGAGAAGGAGGGGAACCCCCTACCCCCATAAAGGCTGGAGTGAGGCCCTCGTACTCCCCCTTTCATGGCTGGGTGATGCATGGCTGCTGCGGCGACTCACGGGTGCCCCTTGGGCCAACAACCTTCCTCTTGGCACGAGGCGGAGATTTGGGCTACTGGGTGGTCAGTGCCTCAGTTTCCCTTTTATAGATTTGTTCATGCCTATCACCTGGCAGGTGGGATGAGGCTAAATTAATGTTTATTAGAGGGCGTCTGCATTCTGGGCTGACAGGTGCCTTGTGGTGGTAAAGTATGGGCCTGCGGTAAGTGCGGGACGCTATTGTTTTACACCTGAGGGTGATGTTTCATAATGGCAATGCACTGTCAGAGCCCTAAGCAGAAATGAATGGTTTGTCTCATCCTCCCCTGCTCCCCCAGACTCAGAAGACAGCAGCTCACATCCCGAGGTGAGAGAAATATGAGGCTACTCACCTTTTGCTATCAATCTGCCGTTTCATCAGCCCTGACAGGTGGCTGGACAGTCCCGGTACATTCATCAATTAAATCTACCCATTTGTAGTTGTTGAGAACCCCGTGTCCTTGGCTCTGGCAGGATCCAAGGCTCAGAGTGCAGGAAGGCTGCTCTCATTGCGGCTGGGGCTCCTGGTGGGAGCAGAGGGGGTCTGGGGAAAGGGGCAGGCTCGCAGGCGGGGCGCGTGGTGCGGATTTCCAGCTTCTGGAAGGTGCTCTTCCAGGGAGAGCTGGAAACTAGGACTGTGTTAGGGGTGGAGTTGAGATGAAGGGAAGGATGGGGAGAGGTACCCAGCCTGGGAAACCAGATTCTGTGGTTTGTCTTCAGTGTGGTTCACACAGTAGAGCAGCTCTGTCCCTGGGCCCTCAAGTAAGGGCACGCTGGGCTCCAGTCCCAGCTCCGGCATGGACACCGTATTTCTTTGGAGAAGATAGTTAACTTTGAGTCTTAATTTCCTTATCTGTGAGGTCAAAATAACATTAATACCATCCCCTAGGGAGCCATGATGATTAAGTGAGATAATATCTGTAATGGGTCTAGCTCTGAGCCTGACCTACAGTTAACAGCGAAAGCTGTGGTGGTGGTTCTAATTGCTGACGGCGTTATTATTACTGAGGGCTATAGCATAAACATTTTCTTACCCTGTTCTTGAATCCGATAATTCTAGAATTCCTCTCTGTCAGGAACCTTTCTCAGCTTCCCAAGTCCATTTTTCAGGCACAATGTAGAGTCCTTCTGTCCCGTGATGGATTTTGGCTCCCCTAATCCATAAAGCTGCCACGGAGAGTGTCTGATTAACTAGGTTGTCTCAGGAAGCATCCAGAACCCCAGAGTGATGTCCCTGCTCCCACAGGCTAAGCATTGTCTGAAATGTCGACTTCAACGATGGCCCCTCCCACAAGGAGTGTGTGTGTATCTATGCGTGCAGGTGTATTAATCTTGTACTTGGCCATCCAAATGTGGATGTTGGTTGCAGGTGGTGTTTGAGGAAGGTGAAATCCACCTTTTTATTATTGCAATCATCTACTTGTACAGAAGACAGACTTGGGGCTCAGATTTCCCGTGTCTGCATCCCAGAGCCCTCACTCAGCGGCTGTGTGGTCTTGGGTAAGTTGCTTTGATTTCCCAGGGCCATACCTCCCTCATGCGTAGCCTGGGATGACACAGCAGTACCTACCACACAGGATTGTTGGAATGTTGAGAGAAGCCCCATAAGTCGAGTGCTTACGACAGTGCCTGGCCTGTAGAAGATGCTTCTCAGATGCTTGTTGAAGGAATCTCGCTAAGGAGATCTCCCAGAAAGTGAGCAGGCCTGTGGAAAGGGAGCCTGGCAAATTTGGGTGCTAAGGGAAGTCTTTCTAAGCCTTCTTTGCGGACCTGTGCAATGCTGTGATTGCATGATCTTGGACAGTACCCTAGCCACTGGGGGTGAGGCATGTTTCTGAGCTTCTGTGGGTCCCCTCACCCATCAACAGTGGGGCTTTCGCCAGGGGAGGCAGTGTGAGGAGGAGGAGGGAAAGGTTAGACCACGGCCTCCCCAAGGGCCTTGCAGCCGCTAGGGGTGCGGTGTCTGGAGGGGACAGCAAATCCCTTTGCTGTCGGGAGGATGCCCCAGCACCCCAGCAAGGAGCCCACGAGTGTGTTTTCCAGCACTGCTGCTAATGGCTTCATCGGAGCTCTTTATGAGATGATGTGAATTGCTCTGACCAATGAGGCTTAATCGCCTCCCTCAACGAGCTGCCCGGTATATTCCCCCTGGAGGCTCGGCTCAGAGTTAAGCCAAGAATATTAATACAGTCTGGATGCAGGCCCTCCTCCTCCTCATAAAGTTGTGGAAATTGAGGTCAAGTTGGGTCCCCTGCAACGTTCTTTAAGTAAGCAGCGGAGTGGTCTGTTTGCTCCTTGGTCTTCCGGGTGCAGGGGAGGGGCTTGCAGCTGGAGACCTCAGGGGAGGGGCTTGCAGCTGGAGACCTGGGACTGGGCCCTCTCTTCTCCGGGGCTGTCCCCACTCGTTGTTCCAAGGTGGCCCTTGTTAAGGTGGCTCCTTAGCAGGGAGGAAGGATCGGATTCCACTATTCAGGGCTGTGGGCCATCAGGCGGGAGAGATGGAGGCCACGTGCCAGCGTGAGGGCTGCAGACAGCTGTCCTCGGGGTCAGGTGGCCCTGCCCCTGTCAGGCGGCTGCGGGCTGAGCAAGTTCTCCCGCGTGACGGGGCGCTGTAATGGGAACCCGTCAGACAGTCAGATGCATGAGGTCTTTGCAGCCCCATCCACCGCACCCCCGCCCCCGCCACCCCCAGCATTTTATAAGCGAAGGAGCGGAGGATCAGAGAGGGAAGTGTCACCACAGTTGGTCCATTTCGGGGCCAGGTTGAGAACCTGGGTGGGCCTCTTGCTTCCTGCCCAGATCTTATCCACCCACCGGAGCGCTGGTCCTCATTCGGCCCTCGGGAGCTCGGCCTTTCCCAGAACGGCCTCCGTGGTGGGAGACCCTCTCAGCATCTCCTGTCCTTTTCTCTGCCCCAAGCAAGCATCCCCCTTCCTCTTACAGCACCGTCCTGAGACCCTTCGCCTTTTCCCTGTGTGTGATAGGAAGTGCACGAAGACCCTCCCTAAGAGGGATGGGTTCACATTTTTTTTTCAAGATTTTAAAAATTTATTTATTTGACAGACAGAGGTCACGAGTAGGCAGAGAGGCAGGCAGAAAGAGAGGAAGGGAAGCAGGCTCCCCGCTGAGCAGAGAGCCTGATGCAAGGCTCGATCCCAGGGCCCCGGGATCATGACCTGAGCCGAAGGCAGAGGCTTAACCCACTGAGCCACCCAGGCGCCCCTGGGTTCAAATGTCTGTTCTGTAGCTTATTAGCTGTGCGATCTCTGGCATGTCACCTAACTACTCTCAGCCTATAGAAGGGGATGATTAAAAAAAAAGAGAGGTGATGCCAGCTCTTCTCAGGGTTGTGTGGATGGATGGAGGTCATGGTGTGAACCTGCCTGCCGTGTAGCAGGTGCTCAATAAAGGCTTATGATCCAAGCAATTTCAGCGTCTCTCCTCATGTCAACAGTGGAGGCCAATAGTGGATCATGGCTTCGGACCCTTTGACCTAGAAGAGTGATGGCCAATCTCTTCTCCGTGGGCTTGGCTTGGCTTGGCATGGAAAGGGGGATGTCTTTACCTTTTGCCACTCTCCTGCGAGGCTGGAAGCTTCTGTGGGACAGGAACTGTCTCCTATCTACCATGCCAGTGGCTGGGGTGTAGTTGGCACTTAGGGGATGCTTCCTGGGTGACTGGTGTTTGAAACATGAATGGGGGTGGGCGCACGCCTCAGGGGCCTGGGAGGTTATTACCAAAACGCAGATAATCAGCCCATCCTCTCCCCTTTCCCGCAGCTCGCCCTGAAGATGTTGGCACCAGCCTCTACTTTGTAAATGACTCCTTGCAGCAGGTGACCTTTTCCAGCTCCGTGGGGGTGGTAGTGCCCTGCCCGGCTGCGGGCTCCCCCAGTGCGGCCCTTCGATGGTACCTGGCCACGGGGGACGACATCTACGACGTGCCGCACATCCGGCATGTCCACGCCAACGGGACGCTGCAGCTCTACCCCTTCTCCCCCTCCGCCTTCAATAGCTTTATCCACGACAATGACTACTTCTGCACCGCGGAGAATGCGGCCGGCAAGATCCGGAGCCCCAACATCCGCGTCAAAGCAGGTAAGGGGCCGGCCACCTGCTCCCTGCCGGGTGGTGGTGGGGGGCTCCGTCCGGAGGGTGGTGATGGGGGACAGGCAGAGCCCCCCTCCTGGGGAGACATGGGTGCCTTGCTGAGGGGGTGGCGTTGCAGAAGTCCGCCTCTCAGGGAGAGTTTTTGAGCCTTTTGGAATCTTAGCTCCCGGTTTACTGCATGGCCTTAGTCAAAGAAAACACTTCTCCGCGTCTATACTTTCTCCTCCGGGAAGCTGAGACCGGTACCTGTCCCAGTCATTGCTCCTTGCGACGGTTAACCGAGACAGCGCTCCTTTCAGTCCCGGGTTCATTTCAGGGCTCGATTCTAGGAAAACACACCCAGTTGAGTTTCTTTCTTTTAAACACCCTTTTATTGAAACATCTAAAGAAAAGGGCGCATATCGTAAGTAGATCGCTTGGTGAATTTTCACCAGCTTTAATATCCAGATCAAGACACACAAGATCAGCACGTCAGAAGCCCCCTTCATGGTCTTTTCTGTCACCATTCCCCTGGGGGAAACCATTGTCCTGACTTCTCACAATACAGGTGTTTGCCTATTTTTGTACTTTATATAAATGGAGTCCTACAGCAGGTATTTTCTTGAATCCTCTGTACACTATTGTGTTTGTGGGATTTGCCCCTGCTGCTGTGCCTTGTTGAATGGGGTCGTTCATTGTCATGGCTGTGTGGTGTTCTATTGTTCGACTCTACCATGTTTATTTATCCATTCCGCTGTTGATGGATCTTTGAGTAGACTCTGCCTCCTGAGAACAGGCATTTAGGTAAAATTCATGATGGAAAATTTGAGCAGTGAAGCATTTTGGTCTTCGGAAGGGCCGACAGAGGCCAGGAAGTAGGGGTATCTCAGCTATTGTCTTTAGAGAAAATAGAAAAGCTCATTTTTCTGGGCTAGGTCTGGAGTTCAGGGAATGGCTTAGATCAGCTTCTCTTAATGAGGATGTCACGAAACACTGGTGTGTTGTCATCATTTCCAAGGTGTGCCTTAAGTTGTAATGAAACACTGAAGTTTGGAGAACAGTTTCCTTAGTAGAGCTTTTTTGGGTGGGAGAGGACGGGTAGCATTTTAGCTAGCCCACTGTGATGGTGCCGGGCTCTGGGGTGTCATCTTTCCTGGTGAGTGTGTCGGGGGAGAAGAGTAGGCTCTGGGGAAGGCCTCCCAACCCGCCTGCCAAGCGACGGATCCTGCAAGTTCTCTGACTTCCAGGGTCCTTCTGCCTCGGGAGTGCCTCTGAGGTTCCAAGTAGCTAGGAATGGGTGTATACAGGGGTGAAATGGGGCGGACGCTCTTAATTAAAGAGCTAGTCTTCTTCCTGTTGGCTTGCTTTGAGGGGAGATGTGAGCTCTTGGAACCCAGGACCAACTCCAGGGTATCTCCTGGGGCTTCCCGTGGAACTTCTTTTCAGGACTAGTTCCTTCGCTCTGCTCCCCTCACACCACCAGGTGCTGAGCTGGGAGGCCCAAGGCTGGCGTTTGGTGTAGCCCTGGCCTCCAGCGCCTGGAGGATTGGGCTAAGAGGAAGTAACATCCTATTTCCTGTGACGTGCCTGTCACTGGGTTAGGACGCAGTTTTCACAATAATCCCATAAAGTGTTTCTTAAAAGTGAAGGGACTGAGACGAGGAGAGGGTACATGGCTTGGCCAAGGGCCCATGGCCTGTGGGTCAGAGGTGTCACTGGAACGGTGAGCAACCTTTCTGTGGTTGCTTCCCTGGGCCAGGCCTTCGACACGCTGCTATCACCATTGTTGTGTCCTTTTACAGATGAGGAAACTGAGGCTCTGAAGGCCAACCAGCAGGGTCATGCAGCACTCAGAGGAGGAGGCAGGGGCTGCTGGCCTGTTCCTCACCTCTGGTCTCTGCCGGCTCGCTGGGACTCTCCAGGGGGTGCTCCCCCAAACCCCAGTTTTTTTTTACTCTATCACTTTGATTTCCTCCTGTGTTTACTCCCCCCTTGGCCTCCTGCCTGCTCCCCTTACATCCCTGGCTGTGCCCCGCTCACACCCATGGAAGGCCAGACCACTGCCCCGAAGAACAGGCAAAGCGGCTCTTCTCTCCTCTCCCTTTTCTCTGTCCCCCCCGGCCCCCCTCCAGCTGTATCTCTTCCCCGGCACGTCACCCAGAAGCAGGGGAAGAAGAAAGGCCTGAGGAGGCTGGGCAGGGCTGGCCAGACTAGAGACACAGCCAATTAAGCGGCTCTTTATGAAGCCAGAGGGGCTGCAGGTGCACAGCCAGAGGGCTGCGGGGCCCTGAACATCACCCTGGCAACCATGGCCGGGAGAGCAGGAGGGCACGCTGCCCAGGTGCCTGCTGAGGGACAAGGTCGGGAGGCAGTGGGGATCTGGATGCACCAGCGCTGCTTGGCAGAGGAGGGGCGGGAGGATGGAGTGAGCCCCAGAAGAGGCCAAGCAGAGAGGACAAGGCAGAGGCAGAGGCCGAGGATGGCCCCTGGGCCCCACCTGCAAGGCCCAGCCAGCCCACCCACCGGACCCGACTTGTAGACGGGGGAGGCAGGTGACTGTGCCCCTTGAAACCAGCCCTGGGACTGAGGCAGGGGGCCTCCACTGTATGTGCTGCAGGGAAGAGCGAGCTAGATTTTGGAAGCAGGGGCAAGCCTGGGGGTCAGGCTGCAGGCAGTGTCAGGAGATCGGAGGAAACAATAAGGATACTTTGTTTCAGAGAATTTTGGAGACTGTCCATTTTCAGTCAATCACAGTTTTAAATATTCTCTTCCATTCTCCTTATAAACCACCAAGCCCTTCCAGAAAGTTCCATGTGTCAACGATATTTTCCCCAGGCCACCTTTCACATTGATGTGGCACAAAAGTCTGTGGTTGAATCATGTGTCACAGTTCCTATTTTTGGCAAATGATGGTCACCGTGCTCCAGCTGTTGGCCCCACGGCCCAGGAATAATGTAGGAAATCAAGTGTGGTTTCCTTAGAGGAATCCTATCACATTTCCTTGTTACCTACATACCCTCTTGCTGGATGCGATCCCAATGTTGGAATTAGGTGCTACCCCAGACCCCTCCAATCCAATGGTTTATTAAATACTGAAATCACAAAGGTTCGAAGTTGGACTCACGGCCTTGCAGGGGAGACTGGACGTTTCTGAGGGAGCAGGGAGGAGGTTGCTCAGGCAGGAGTAAGATCACGGCAGGAACGTCTGGGCTAGTTAAATGGGAGGTGGGGGAGGTGGTGTTGGGGGGCGAGGCCTGGGGCTGCCGAGGGACCTGAGGTGGCTCTCTGTTCCCTTCTTGGGCCCCCACTGTGTCACAGTCTTGTGACACCCACTTTCCTCACCCCTTCATCTCTCTGCAGTTTTCAGGGAACCCTACACCGTTCGGGTGGAGGATCAAAGGTCAATGCGTGGCAACGTGGCCGTCTTCAAGTGCCTCATCCCCTCTTCAGTGCAGGAATATGTTAGCGTTGTGTCCTGGGAGAAGGACACGGTCTCCATCATCCCAGGTAAGGAGCCCTGTGGGGCCGCGGCAGGCAGGGGTGCTGCGGGGCGGGGGGAGAGATGGAGCAGAGGTGCTGAGCTGGTTGTTGAGCTGAGCTCTTGAGGTTGGTTCCGGTGACTGATTCATTCTCAGGGTTCTGTGACGCTTTGGCCCCAAAGCGTCTCTGGTCTCGTCTTGGTATGTGGTACGTCTGTGCCGGTCAGTGAAACCCAGGTGCTGGGGGCCTCCGCTGGGCGTGCCGATGTCCCATCAGATGGAGGATGGATCCTACTCCCCCTAAAGAGTGGGACCCCCATCTTTCTGGCTCCTGGGTCTTTGCTTGCCCTTGCTCTTTGCAGTGGGAGGTAAGGCTGGAAACCCCTTTAAAGTGAAGGGCTTCAAAGTGGGGGAGGGGAGCCCGGAGCTGGCGGTTGTCCGTGTTCCCGCGTGGAATGACTAGAGCTTGAGCACCGGACCAGACCTGAGTTTCATGTGTACAAGAGTCTTTTTTTTTTCTCTTGAAGTTGGTTGAAGATCCCGTTAGGATTCTAGTGGGCCTCACCCTTGCCTGGGATTGGGGGATGAGGTTGGTACCATGTCGTAGGCTCGCCTTGTTAGAGCCAGCCTTCTGTTACTCGTTCCCTTTCCCTACAACTGGAGGTCAGGTCTGGAAACCTTAAGAGAGGACCTCGAGTCCTCAAAATACCTCTTGGCCTCTCGCTACAAAATAGAGGGTTTTCTCCCCCCATGGCTCCGACGTGACTGCCTTCATCCCAGCATCAGGTGTGGACTCTCCTGTTTTTTCTTCATTTCTCTGTGGAGGACCTTGGTTTTCCCTTTCTGTGAAACAGGGGAACTTGGCCAGGTGCTGAGAGCCCGTGCAGCCCCGATGTCCCATCGTTGGTGAGACGGAATGATTCCAGCTGCCAGGTTTCCGGGTTAGCCGGGGGAGGCAGACATCAATGCGTCACACCTGTAAAGCCCAGGTTCTTAATCCTGCTACACCCTGAGTCCCCCGGGAGCTCTTTGAAAAACACTGGTGCTTGGGACTGACCCCAAATCAGTATCTCTGGGGGATATCTTTCCACGGTTCCGACAACCTAGCTAGAAGAGTCCATACTTCGGCTTATTTATAGCCAACACCACAGGCTACTCTTCTGGAGACGTTAATTTGTGTTTTGCCCCTGGTACCTCTTCCTTCTCAGTTCCAAGCAGATGGCCAGGCCATTATGTCTCCTGGCCTCAGAGCTCCTAGCAGGACGGGAATCCAGATCTACTTAAAGACAGCTGCTCTTCCTGCCTTTTGTAAAACCATAGGCTAATAGGAAAGGTTGGGATGGGTGTCCTGGCTGGGAAAGAGAGCCTCTGAGGACAAGGAACAAATGGGAGACAAACGAATCCCGGGGATGGGGAATGGGACTGTAGGCTGCTTAGTGGGTGCAGCTGGGCAAAGCGGTTGGTCTCCACAATGGGTGGCTGTGTGAGGCTCCACGCGGTCTGGGATGGGGGCCAGTGTTCTGCATCCAGAGGAGGCATTAGGTGCACAGCCAAAACCCAAAGCGATCATGCAGGGAGGGACAACCGGGTGGGGAGAGATCCCAGGCCTTGGCACATCCCTGGGGGAAGCCCCAGTAATGAAGACTGAAGGTCCCACTTATCCAACTGAGTCAGACTGATGGCACTTTGCAGAACATAAATGTGGTATTTCTTACACACTTGAGTTTATGAACTCAGAGTTATACTCATTAAAATATCATTAATTATTGGTAGTAGTATTAAATAACAATGATTATTATCGGAGTGCTTACTGTATGCCAGGCAGTGACTAAGAAACTTCCATGTTTAATCTCATTTTGTCCTTATAAAAATCCGGATGTGTATTTTTTCCCTCCACTTTAGAGAAGAGGAAACTGAGGTTCCCAGGAGTTAAGTCACTTCTTCTGGGTAATGGATCTATTAAGCAGGGGGCCAAGGCTGGAACTCGGGTCTCTTCCTCCAACCTGTGCACTCCCCCCACACAGAACTGCCTCCCTGCACCATACAAATTTGTCCAGCAGAGTGTGACTCCAAGGCTTTAAATGTGTGCTCTAGATAAGGATGGCCTTGACCTCAGGGAGGGGAAGAAGGTCAACATTGGGTTTTAGGGAAGGCTTTGTGGGGTTGAGGTGGGTGCAGTGAGGAAGCGCCTGAACGCTGGCACCAGACTGTCTGGGTTGAGACCCAGCCCACTGCTTGACCAGCTGGGCAGGTCACTGGCCCCAGAGTGCCTCAGTTTCCCCAACTGTAATAAAATAGGGATAATGACTGACCTACTTTATAGGGTTCGAGAAGTTAATCTGTTCGGAAACATTCTGAACTCTGCCTTACACCTAGGACAGCTGTGGCTGTGATGATGATGATGGTGTATCCCTTTTTACTACATCACAGGCTCCATGTCCCCTGTTAGACTGAATTTCCCAGGATGGGAGCTGGCTGGTTTTCATCCACACGTCTCTGGCTTCTGGCACACCCCTTTGCACGTGCAGGGCAGGTGCTCAGTCAGTGCTCCAGGGGAGTATGGATGGATGGTTGGAACAGTTCTGAAGGAATGTGGGAACAGCACTGATGTAAGGGTGAGCGCAGTGGGTGCAGGGAGGTACAAAGTCTAGCTCAGATGGGAGAGAAGGCGGGTTTACCTGGCTCCTGTGCCTAGGAGCTGGAGGCAGGGAGCTTCCCCAAGGCGACCCTTGTAGTTGGTGCTTCAGGGCTGTCTTTGATGTAAAGACACGGCTGGTGGCCCCAAAGGGCATAATTATCAGGGAAGCGGGCTTGACGCTAATCTGCAGGGCTCTGGTCAACTTTGGCTCTTTAGCACTCCTCTCTTTCCTTTAGCCTTGGAGAATTTTCCTCCCCCACTCCAACCTCCATCCATAATCATTCTAGATCCTTCTACAGCTATGGTGTTCATCCAGGGACAGACTTCCCAAAGCACATGAATCCAACTGACACGTTCCTGGAGGAATGTGAGAGAACCAGAGACTGGAGTTTTGCTTCCTCCGGGCTCTGGATGAGAGGCCAGAACGTGGGCCGCCATGCTGCCTGCTTTAATTTTGGAAAATGCAAATTGTTTATTGTTTTTTTTTCCCCCATAAAAATAGGATTCTCTGCCATCCATCTCACCCTGTACCCAGTGTGCATGTTGTCTGGGAGGCTGGATAGCAGCTTCTCACAGTGGGGGAAGATTTAATGGTTACGGAAGGATCAAGGAGCCCTTTATTTTCCCCTGACGCCTTAGGGTCAGCTTCTGGAGCAAAGAGAAAGTGTTGACTTTGATCTCTGGATGTGCAGGTCTGGGTTCAGATCCTCCACAGACCACGGGGCCAACAGGGGCAGGTGCTGGTGAGCAGGGGGAGGAATGGGAGGCCTTGTGGGTTACTCAGGGCCCCAGGACACATCACTAGGGGGAGAGCAGATGCCCTGTGAGGCGGGGACCCGAGGGGGTGAGCGTGGGCCCCGGCGAATGAGGAGCCTGCCCTTCAACGCCTCTCTCTGAGGGGGTTTGGAAGGAATTAAAGGCTTGGTGCCTAAAACAGCTCCGTGAGTTGGGTATTTGTTCCCAGGCCAGCCTTCCCAGCTGTCCACACTGGGGAGGGGCAGGGGAGCCTCCCTGCTGAAACTCTAAGCAGCTTTTTGACTGTGCTTTCCCCAGGGAGAGGCTGGAGAGACTAACATGCAACGTTTCCCAAAATGGTACTTTCCCCAGAGCTACCTACTACACGAGCCCCTTTCTCCCCCTGCCTTTCCCCCTCCTCCAAGCTGGTCCTCTTCCTTCCATTGGGCTACTTAAAGATGTAGGAGCCCAGAACCTCTCACCTATGATTTGGCAGACTCCTACCCTTTACTTCTCTCCTGGGGGCCTTGGTCTTGACAAGGAGAACCGGCTCTCCAGAGTGGGTGGGGTAGGGGGGAAGAGGGCCAAGGGCCGTGCACAAACATAAATAAAAATTAAGGCCTCCGGTGAAGCCGAGATGTGGTTTAATTTCCCATCTGCATGATCACCATTACAATGCATGTTATTGGATATAAAGATAAATCCGGCCCTGTTCCTAATAGCTTTTAATTTCCACCAGACCTGATTATATCGATGCGGGCTCCTTGTGGGAGTTTCCCAGCATGCTCTTCACCAGCATCCTGACTGGCTCTCTTGGCCCCAGAGGGGAGTTTTGGACACTGCTCAGATGCGGGCCAGATGTGTCTGCTGGTGCTCTGGAAGACCAGCCTGGATCAGCTCCCTCGTCTATGAGGATGGGGCTCTGGAACGCTGGGTTGTCATCAGGCCCTGCCTGGGCTGAAAGCCCTGTGCCTTGGGGGTGGGGGTGGGCAGAAGGGTGAATCTGGTCAGAGGGGTCCTTTCTGGCTAGCGGGCAGTGCTCCTGGACCGTAGCCCACCTTCACCTGGGGAGAGAGCCTGTGAGCTCACCTCCCTGATTGTCCCCAGAGTTCCAAGTTGCTCCTGTGTTGTCACACCTGTTTTCACGTGATCTTGCTGTCCCCTCTGTGCCCATCCCTCCTCTCCTTATTGATATCCCACTCCTCTTTTGTCCTTTAAACTTGGTCCACATGTGTCGCCTTCCAGGAGACCTTGCATAAGCCTGCTGGCAGAGCTTACCGCTTCTCTGGTTCCATTCCCAGTGCACTCCCGTCATTTCCTCTTACGTGATAGGTGGTGGTTTCTGTCTGCCTGCTGCGGGGGGTACACAGCTGTATCTTTTTCATCTCTTTATCCCCAGGGCCCTCGTAGCACCTGTCATAGCATAATAATAATAAGATTAATGATAATATCTATCATGTATTGAGACCTAAATTATCTCTAATCCTCACAATAACCCTTTAAGAGAGATAACATTTTTGTTTTGTTGGGTCTTTTCTCATTTTAGAAATGAGGACATTGAAGCCCGGGGAAATTAAGCAACTTACCTAAGGTCTCGTGGCTTGTCAAGGCTGTAGCCTGGGTTTGAACCCGGCTCCTCCAGGCGCCTCTGCTTTCTGCTGCCTCCCCAGAGCGGGCTTCTCATTGAGAATGGACTGTCCTCAGGTTCCCACAGGGGAGGAACTCCTGTCTCCTGCACTTGCCTGGGGACAGACACGTGTCCCCAATCCTTGCACTGACCTTTGGCTGTGTGTTCAGTGACCAGAGGCTCTGGCTTTTCTGAAGGGCCACAGATCTCCAGCTGAAAGATGTGGGAACAAAACAGCCATTCTAACAAGAAGGCTTTATTGGGCATCGGCTCTGTTTTTGGCCCAGTGGGAGACACAAAGACCGTCCTGATCAGGGAGTTTAGGATTCCGTTCATGTTGTCAGCTCTGATGGGCAGAGACGGATAATCTCAACACAGTAAACAATCACATACGGTCTTGGTTTGCTTTGGAATGCAGATTCAACGTATTAATTGCATTTTGCTCAGGCTGATACGGAGACTACCTCAGATCCCATATGTCTACACCAACTTGGACGGGAGATGGAGCAGACAGGAGCGAGCTGGGTGGTGCCTGGAAACCAGTTTGGATGCTTCTAGGCCACAAGCGGATAGAGTCAGGGACTGTTAGAGCTGGAAGGGCTCTGTTAGAGCCTTCACACTTACTGATAAACCCAGGTCAAGACCGAGGTGCTCTCGGGCTCCCCTTCTCCCCTTCTCTCCTGACATTCTTAGGGCATGCTATTTTATCTGCTCATGGGATGCTTTGCTTTTACTCTCAGACTTTGTTCTTTGTCTATCGAAAACCTACCCATCTTTCAAAGTCTGGTTCAAATACCACTTTTTCCATGATGTCTTTTTCCGGTTTCTGCTATGAATGGATTGAAAAATCACCCTGATTAACCTTCTTCGAGGGGGATCCTTTTGTGAACTCCCTCCGGACTTTCTCGGTTCCTTGCTCAAGGCACTAACTGTGTTTTGTCCTGTAATATTTGAAATCTGTGTTATCCCCATGCCGGGAAGATAGAACCAGCAAGAGCAGGCGCTGTGTTTTCTGCGGGGCCCTCTCCCCTCCAGTCCCGCTGAAGATGATTAACGATGATGACGTGATGCCAGTCTCTCCCCGCATTGAGTGCTCATGTGGCAGGGAGGAAGGTATTTCAGGGTTTAAGGTGCCCGGTCCCTTGGTCTTTATTTCATGGAACTGCTCCAGAGTGACCCAGAGAGAGATGGTTTCTGTGGGTTCCCTCTGTGATGCTCTGCTGTGTGATGCAAAGTTGGGGGATCTCTGTGGTTCACCTGGGGGACTCAGTCAATTAAGCATCTGCCTTTGGCTCAGGTCACGATCCCAGGGTCCTGGGATCGAGCTTCTCCCTCTGCCCCTCTCCCTGCTCATGCTCGCTCTTGTTCTCTCTCTTTCATTTCTTTCTCTCTCTCTCAAATAAGTAAATAGAACCTTAAAATATATATATATTTTTTAAATAATCGGGACTCTCCTTTCTTGACTCTTTAGGACCATATAGAGAAAAGGGGTTGGAATGGTTATCTGGGCTAACATGAAGAAAATGGTGCCCTCAAGACAATTTAACCAATGGGGTTTGGGCCCCTGCTGGGTGATGGACATGGGGTCAGGCCTTGCAGAAGAGTTGCACTTGCCCGTGACCTGCTCGTTCCCTTCAGCAGCTCCAGGGTAGGGACTATGGTACCATCCCGCGAAGAGGATGAACCATGATGCTTTCTGATGGCGGCCCTGTGAGGCCTCGTGAGGGGAGGGAGGCCTGCAGTCGAGTCTTGAAATCCAAGGGCCATGGGGGCAGAAAGCATGCTTCAGGTGGAGGTGGCAGCAGGAGTGAAGGCAGGCAAGGAGGCGGAGGACGGGGTGATTTGGAGGGTAGGTGAGGTGCTGAGAGCAGTCTGAAAAAGATGCCAAGCCATGGAGGTCCTGCCAGTTCTAGAAAAAGAAAAAAAAAAAAAAAAGGTATGTGTGGAGGGGGAATACGATAATAATGACTCGTACTCGTTAAACCCTTCCTCCGTTGCCAGGCTCTGTTCAAAGCGTTCTCTGTGTTTAGCTCATTTGGCCTCACAGCAATCTGATGAGGGGTTATTACTCCCCCATTTCAGAGATGAACAAACTGAGCCTCGGTGAAAATAAACGAAGCACCTAAAGTTAGTTAAGTGGTAGAGCCACAGCTTACCCTGATGCGTTCAGACTCCACTGTGTGTGCTCCGAAGCACGACATTCTATCACCTTGTGGAAACTTGACACGCAAAAATGTATTTTTAAAAACCGCTGCAAATCCACAAGGAGAGGGCGACCTGATAGAAAACCAGGTAACAGATGGGAGCAGACAGTTGACAGACGAGGAGGGACGCAGTGAAAAGAAGACAGACTCTGGTCTGCTAGTCCTAATTGGTGCTCTTGAGCGAGTTATTTTCATAAGCCTCAGTTTATTCCTCTGTGAAATGGGGATAATGGATCCTGTGCTCGGAATCCTTCGGATGGAAATCAGGCCTCTGCAGAGACTTGGATTCTCAGGTGGAGAAGGAGTCGCTTAAACACATCCGGGAAATGACACCCCCCCACCCCGGTTCATCACGTTGTCCAGCCTTGGGCCACGTTGGGCACCGGGCTGCCGGCGGAACGTGAGATGCTGAGAAGGCCGTGTGGGACTAGGGCTAGATAGAGGGCCACTGAGGCAGTTTTAACTCCAACAGTCTGCGATGGTATCTGGGCAGAATGAGGGAAACAGATGACTGAGACATGGACATTGCAGTATTCATCTCTGAATTCATTTGTGCCTTGCCCTGTATCTGATAAAAATTATGTTGCAGCAAGGAACGAAGGCCTGTGGTTTGGTACCAACACAGCGAAGATCCCTTCCACAAACTGCCGGGTCTAATCTCAGCATGCTCAAACTCTGGCTTGGTAACAACTAGTATCTCCTAGAATCCGCCATCCAGTTTAGGAAGTGCGTTGCACGCTCTCCGTGGAGAACCCCCATCACCTTCCCCGCTTTACAGGCGAGGAAGCAGGTGCAGTGAGGCTAGGGGTCCTGCCAGCAGGTATCTGGATGTCCTCTCATTCAATTCTCCTCTTTACTCTGTGAGGCAGACCTGCTACCCCCATTCTTAGGTATAAAGGAAATGAGATTCAGAGAGGCCAAGCAATTTGCTCCAGGTCACGCAGCATTTCCGTGGCAGAGCCTACTGCTTGAACCCAGAGCCAAGCCCTTTTCCTCTAACAGGCTTTCATGCCTCCAGCCTAAGGGCTGTCTCAGGGCTGCTAGGCAATTACTGCTTTCCATACCAAGCCAGCTGCAGAGAGGAAAAGGCAGCCGGCCCTTAATTTTGTTGTTGTTTGTTTCTTGTCTGCTTTGATGGGGAAGGGGCATCAGATTCAGACAGCCTTAATGTATTCCTTGGGGTGCAGAGAGAAAATCCTACCTTCTCAAGCCATAAACCAGCCTTTACAGGTTCGAGATGACAGGGAGAGCTTCAGAATCAGCAGAGAAATTCTCTCCCTCATCGAGGGCCCGGAAAGGAGATGATAATCATGGTGATGATCATGGTTAGTAGGAAAAGAAGTGATCACTTACTGAGCTCTTAGTTGATCTGTGCTTTTCAGGAGTCATTTTCTGGAATCCCCCGAGTGTCCTGTATAGCGGCTGCCATTATGAGCTCCGTTTTGCAGGTGAGAAGCCTGATGTACAGTGAGCTCAGTCACCTGCTCGAGGCCACAGAGTAAGGAGCTGAGCCCAGAGCCGTTTGATGTCAGCTCTTGAGATGACTTGGGCCACCTCTCAAACCATACCCTATGGTCTCTGTCACCTTTTCTCTGTATGGAGCTCTCTGGTTTATAAAGCCCGTTGGCAGGCATCATCTCAGTGAATCTTTCAGTTCCATCTGAGGGGGCCGTATTCTTAACCTCGCCTCACAGACAGGGAAACCAAGGCTTGTGGGGGGGATCACGAGGCCTGCCCAAGGTCACCCAGCCAGGGAGGGCAGATACAAGAACTCCAGTCGGACGCCTGCCCCTCAGAGGCCTGTGAGACCCCACCCAGACCGCATGCCCTCAGTTCCGCGGTCCCCCTTCCAGTCTCCCGGCAGGCAGGCTGCTCTGCGTTTGCACGCCAGTTGGTTGGTTCCAGAACCATCCGCCACGGCTCCGCAGTCGAGCAAAATCGTCTGTGTTCACAGGTGCCTCTGGCGGTGTGTGCATGTGTCGTGTTTTGCTTTTCCATTTAGTTCATGGCATGTGCCGCATTTCCAGAGCGCCCACTGGGTGAATTTCCGCAGATTTAAGACAATTGCAGGCAAACGCTTTGCCCTGAGATCACGCCGTGGCAGTGGACATGGAGCAAGCGGCATTGTTTGGTTAAGTTGGCACCTCTGAAAGTTACCCTGAAATCAGAGCGGAATTCTTTATAGAAGGTTATCCTACACATAAATCATCATTAGACTACCTCATTTTTGTTTAATGCCTACCTAACTGTGCTGTAGTCTAAAAATGTGTGTTTAGTGAAGTCAAGGGTTGCAGGGAAATTATAGGGTTTTCAAAAACCCATTTGCTTTGCTGGTGTTCACATCAGAATCAATCTTGCCTTTCGTTCTCAATCTCATTGCAAACATGCAGCATTGCTCGCCGAATTCTGGCATTTAATGTAGGGTAGCATTTATTCAGAAGAAGCCAACGGTGCTTACAGAATGGGAGAGCTATGTATAGATGGCGCTTCCTGCCAAGCCTGTGATTTTGAACTCTGTTGCGTATCAGTGAGACCTCATGGCCAGGACCTGAGCTGCGTGGGGACGGGGCTGCGGTAGCGAGCAGGGGCCGGCACTAGGGAGCTGTGGAAGGAGAGTCTGTGTCCCCTGATGCCACCAGCTTTGCTGCACGCCCTCCCCTCCGCACACAGTAGGTTCTCTGCTGCGGTCTGCTGAAAGCCTGCCAGGGACGCCAAAAGGGGTAGGGGCTGACCCTGACCCTTGGACTCGGAAGGGTGTGGCTCTGCAGCTGCTAGTCCAGCCCTCGTTTGCTCTCTTCCTGGGGGAGCAAAGCAGAATGGGTGTCGGCTCGGGCCTGGGAGACCCGCTCCACTTACTCGCTGTGGGACCCTTTTTGATCTCCAAGATTTACTTTCAGTGGCTGTGCAGATGAGAAGTTAGACACTTCTCCTAGGTGGAGAAAATAGATTTTCTGGGGATAGTTAGAGTGTTTCTAGATAGATGTGGCTTTGGGGTGATTTTGTTTGTTTGTTTTTTTACAACCTTTATATGTACTTGTCCGCTTTGATTTGTGTGGATCAGACACAGGAGAACCATTCCAGGATTAGTCATCTCCTCCAGGCCCCAGAGGGTCTGCATGCGGACAGAGCGAGCAGGTGGGAGCACCAAGGTAGGAGTCCATAGGAGCCGGGCTGGGGTCTCCTGACAATGGGGGTCACTTGGCCTTCAGGGCTGGATGCATAAGGCCAGGAGATTGAGGAGACGGGCCGGGGCAGGCTACTTCCCCAGAAGGCTAAGTCCAAACCCTAACATGATGTTGGCTTCTGTGGCCTAGCGGGCATCTTGCTGTGTTCCTGTGCCCGCCGAAGCCTGCCTTTCTCAGTGTGGAGCGCTGAGCTGGTGGAGCCAGGAACAGCCTTTTGCCTCCAGAACGGTAGTGCGGGGCTCAGAGGCCAGCACTAAGGCTTCTAAGTTGGAAGCACTTTCCTCTCACACCAGAGACTTCAACCCCCAGATCAGAGCCAGAACATACCTGAACAACCACATCTTTAGGAACTTGGACTCTCCTTTGTGAAGCAGATGAGAGAGTGGAAGAAAGAAGCCTGTGACCGTGAATGGCAGTGGAGGGGGCGAGGTGGGGAGTCTGGGTTTTGAGTTCAGCTACGAAGGGCACTGGAGTTGACCTCTGTGTGGTGGTCTGCGGGGCTCTCTGTCAAGGGATCCCCTCTGAGAGCATATGGCTGGGGACCTCTTCACCAGCCCTTAGAGTGGGACACAGAAAGGAAAAGGCTTGTGTCTGGAGCATTCCAGAGCCTGTTTTTACTGACACAAGTGTGGAGAGCCTGTGGTCCCTGTTCACAGCCTGCATCCGGGAAAAGGCATGGGCTCCATCGGGCGGTAGCGGACAGTGCCATGTCTTGTGTTGGCTTCATCCCCTGAATCTGTCTAAATGGCTGTATTGGCAGAAGCCACCATCAGTGGTTGCATTTTCAGTTCATTATTTAATTGAGCAAATGTTTTTTGAGCGCTTCCTGTGCACAAGATGCCGTTATATAGACAGGGATTCCCAAGGGTCTTTGCTTGAGGCTCTCAAGCGACTTGGAGAAATTCCTCTTATTACTCACGAAAGAAACTCATTTTAATCAAAATGTGTATGTGTGTATGTGTGTACAATGAGTGTGTATGATATAGTTTGTGCATATTGAATGTGTGCTTCTGTGTGCTCATATACTCACACTCAGTTTAAGTTTTTATTTAAATTCCAGTTTAACATACAGTGTGATGTTAGTGTCGGGTACACAGTGTGATGATTCTACACCTGGCATCAACAAGGGCCCTCCGTAATCCCCGTCACCTGTTTCCCCCCTTCCCCCCAAGTCCCTCCCCTCTGGTGACCCCCAGTTTGCTCTCTATAGTTAAGAGCCTGTTGCTTTGTCCATCTCTCTCTCTCTCTCTCTGTGTCCCTTTGCTTGTTTTGTTTGTTAAATTCCGCATATGAGTGAAATCATATGGTATTTGTCTTTCTGTGCCTGACTTATTTCACTTAGCATTATCCTTTCTAGCTCCAGCCATGTGGTTACAAATGGTAGGATTTTGTTCATTCTTATGGCTGAGTATACCATGCCATAGTGTGTGTGTGTGTGTGTGTGTGTGTGTATCACCTCTTCTCTATCTGACCTCTCTCACTGGACACCTGGGCTGCTTCCATAAGCTGGCTTTTGCGGATAATGCTGCTCTGAACATCGGGGGCCACGTTTCCCTTTGAATGAGTGTTTTTTCACCCGTTGGGTAAATGCCCAGTAGTGCGATTGCTACTAAAAGTAGGGTAGCTCTATTTTTCGGTTTCTGAGGAACCTCCATACGGTTGTCCAGAGTGGCTGCCCCAGCTTACCTTCCCACCAACAGTTCGACAAGGTTCTCCTTTCTCTGCGTCCTCGTCAACACCTGTTGTCTCTTGTGTTTCTGATGTTAGCCGTTCTGACAGGTGTAAGGTGGTACCTCATGGTGGTTTTGATGCACGTTTCCCTGGTGATGAGTGGTTGGGCACCTTCTTGTGTGTTCACATTCACAGTTCTTGCCTCTGGAAAGAGGAGACTCCCTCTCCTGTGTAGACCTCCCCCTGCCCACCCTGAAGCACCCCAGAGCAGAGACCCAAGGCAGACCCTTGACCCACTGCTTCTGGGGAAGGGCATCAGCCTAGAAACATCTAGCTCAGGAGTGGGCGAGTGCATAGACCTTGGCCTTTTCTCCAGAACAGAGGACAGTCGCCTATTCCCCTGTTCGTGTTCTGGGCAGGACTGAGGGTAAACTAGGTGTTCTGAGTTTTACGGAAAGCCTGGGCTCAATCGCTGTTTGATGAGGACTGTGAGGTGTGGCATAGAAAGGGTGGGCAGAGGCCTGAAAGAGCAACCCCGAGCCTGCCTCGGAGAGGCCTGCTGCCTAACAGACAGGTGAGCTTGGGAAACAGGTGACCCCGACATGAGGCAGAGTGTGATCAGGGCCCAGAAGAGACACAGCCCCTGGGGGCTCTGAGGCGGGGAGCCCTGTCTGGTGTGCCGACAGTAGGCGCCACCTAAGAAGTGGCATTTCCCATGGGTCCTGGAGAATGGATTGTTTTGGCAGGCTGCGCTCCTACAAGGGAGAATGTTCTAGACCCGTTGACGCTCAACTTCAGAGTCACCTGGGGAGCTTTTAGAAAACTCTGTCCAGGCCCACCCCAGGCAATTAAGTCCAGATCCCTGGAGGGTCAGATCCAGTCGTCCGTATTTGTGACATTCCCCTAGGTGATTCTGGGGAGCAGCTGGGTTGCAAACCCCTTGCTCTGCATCCAGGAGGCCGCAGGGGTAAAGTCCTGGGGTGCTGAGAACAAAGCTGCGTGCTCTTCGGGGAAGCAGCCTGGCTTGACTGGAGCGCAGGACATACTCAGAGCTGGGCAGTAATTGAGGCCGTACTGAGCTGAATGTAATTAAATGGTAATGGGGACCCCGGGAAGATTTTGAGCAGGGAAATGGTCTGGACTTTGGGGAGTGGGTCTTCAGTGATGAAGGGGGTTCCCAGAAACATGAAGATCGTTTGTCTCTGTCTCTTGGAGTCTAAGTCTGCCTTTGACTTTCCCAGGAATTATCACTGGGCATCCTTCAGGCAGGCAGGTGGGCCTCAGAGTGTCAGCGGCATAGGGAATAAAGACAAGCTAAACAGTCTCTTTTGATAATATTAGTGAGTTAAACTTGTATTGTGCTTTTACAGTTCATAGCACACTTTATATGTGTTATATTCAGCCTCTCGTAAGGTTTCTGTGCAGCATGGACTGGTCACCCCCATTTCATAGGCACAAACAGAGGCTCAAAGAGTTTCCGTGACTTTGCAGTGCTCCCCCGTCAGTCCCTCCTGTACTCGGGGATGCACCGCGGGCCAGAGCGTATTCAGCGTCTGGACGGTGGGCCAGACGCAGACCCAGGCACGGTGGCAGATGTGACGTCACGTCTGAAAGACAGAATATCTTTTCTGTCTCCCATGGTCTGTGGCCCATGATGAATGGGCAGAAACTTGGCTGCACCAGCAGTTACACAAGTGAATATGGTGATAACAGGAGGAGTCCCAAGGCCAGAAAGGAGGGTCTGAGCCGGAGGTGAGGCCACGCTGTGCGGAGAGCCTGCTTGCCGGGTGTGAGTTACCTAGTATAGACGACCTTGGGTAGTCCTCCCAGTATTATGATGAGGGGGTGGGGATTACTAGCTTCATTTCAAAGATGAAGAAAACGAAGCATGTAGACTTGATGTAGCTCACCTAAGGCCCCCAGAGTTGGTAGGAGAGGACCGGGGACTCCATCCCAAGACACATGGTGCTGGGGCCCCGCTCTTCACCTCTAGCCCATCCGTCTTGGTCTCCTGGGTCCCAGGTCCAGGGTCTTCCTCCGGACTGGGCTAGCAGGACTCCTCCTGCTGCATAAAACAAGACCACAAAAGTCAGGCTTCGGTCTGGGTGCCAGAGGTCCAGCTCTGAGGTCTCGATGGGGATGTCCAGATATGAGGCCTCATCCAGAGGGAGAGAGTTCAGTGTGAGACCACCCTCCAGGCTGAGAGCCCGGTGTCCAGGCATGACCTCTTTAACACCTCTCTGCCTTTTTTCTTGCCCTCTCTTGTGTGGATCACTTGTCTGACGGTCACCTGCTCCCCCAGGATGTGATGGAGACTGGGCCAGGCAGGTGGGGAGGGGCGCAGGTGTCCTGCCCCAGCTCTCTCATGATCTGATTTCGTGTCCCTTCTCTGGATGTCCATTTCCTCATCTGTAAGTGGGGGGCCTGGGAGAGATGATTTCCTAACACCCTTCCACCTTGGTTCAGTTTAACGCACTCTTTGGGCCCCCTGTGCTCCCCATCATCCTGGGCACCGGGGACACGGTGACAGGTCTGTGTCCTGCTGGGGAGATGGACGTGTCAAGAAAAGAGCTTCCAGGGGTGCCTGGGTGGCTCAGTGGGTTAAAGCCTCTGCTTTCAGCTCAGGTCATGATCCCAGGGTCCTGGGATCGAGCCCCGCATCGGGCTCTCTGCTCATCAGGGAGCCTGCTTCCTCCTCTCTCTCTGCCTGTCTCTCTGCCTACTTGTGATCTCTGTCTGTCAAATAAATAAATAAAATATTAAAAAAAAAAAAAAGAAAGAAAAGAGCTTCCAACATGTATGTTCCTTAAAGAACCTCTTGCGTATGGGCAAGACAGGAATTGTCATGGCAACTGTGTTTGTGATAGCAAAAAATTGGAAACCAATATGGATAAATTAAATCGCTTAGATTTCTACAATGAAATACTATACTGCAGGGGAAATGCATGAAATAGAGCTTTACAAATCAGCCTGGACATGTCACGAAAAGTATGTTGAATGGGAAAAAAAGCAAATTGCGGAAGGATGCGTAAGATATGGTACCATGTGTATAAAGTTTGAAAACATGCAAAGCAGTCCCCTGCATTGTTTCTGGATACATACATATGTAGCAAAAGTATAAAAACATGCATGAGGATGGTAAACACCATATTTAGGGTAGCGCTTACCTCTGAGGAAGGAGGCAATGGGCTCTCACTGGAGGAAGCACAAGTGTTTGCAGAATGTCTTGTTTCTTAAAATGTTCTTCTTAAAAAGATCTGAAGAAAATAGAGCCAAAATAAACATGGATGATTTTATATTATTTTTATCCTTTTCTATAAGCATGATAAATTTCATTAGAAAAGCACCTGTTTCGGGGTGCCTGGGTGGCACAGTGGGTTAAGCCTCTGCCTTTGGCTCAGGTCATGATCTCAGGGTCCTGGGATCGAGCCCCACATCAGGCTTTCTGCTCAGCAGGGAGCCTGCTTCCTCCTCTCTCTCTGCCTGCCTCTCTGCCTACTTGTGATCTCTTTCTGTCAAATAAATAAAATCCTTTAAAAAAAATAGAAAAGCACCTGTTTCAACACAATAAATGCAAAATGTGGGGAGAAGGGCGGGGTCGCAGTTTGGATGACATTCCAGGGCTGGGCGGCCAGGAGTCCGGAGAGAGAGCAGGTTGTTGGTGATCCCAGGGGGGGTCTATTGGTGGAGCTGGGGAGGGACAAGTACATGTACCCACATCAGTGATGCCCTCCACGA
The DNA here is from genome assembly GCF_030435805.1 of Mustela lutreola. Classification (NCBI taxonomy): domain Eukaryota; kingdom Metazoa; phylum Chordata; class Mammalia; order Carnivora; family Mustelidae; genus Mustela; species Mustela lutreola. The sequence goes on along the minus strand of NC_081290.1, from coordinate 189,180,856 downwards.
CCTGTTTCCTGCCCTCTCTGCCCAGGGCTGCCTTGGGTAGTGTTGGTGCTCAAGAACTGATAGCAACAGTGGTTAAAAGTGGTGTAAATAGGGGTGCCTGGGTGGCTCAGTGGGTTAAAGCCTCTGCCTTCGGCTCAGGTCATGATCTCAGGGTCCTGGGATCAAGCCCCACATCGGGCTCTCTGCTCAGCAGGGAGCCTGCTTCCTCCTCTCTCTCTGCCCGCCTCTCTGCCTACTTGTGATCTCTCTCTGACAAATAAATAAATAAATTAATTTAAAAAAAGTGGTGTAAATAAAAGAGGAGGAGAGACATGTCTAGCTCCGGATCCCCTTGTAATCTGTTTCCCGGTTTAATGAGAGTCTGGAGACCCAGCAGGAGGCCACTGAAAATGAAGACCACATATTCATGGGGCTTTGAGGTCCCTTGCCTGGCCATTTTCCTCAGAGCTGGGAGCCAAGGACAATGCTGGCAGCCGTCTGTCTGTCCCTCTGTTCTGAGGGGCAGTAAGTCAGTACCAGAGGCCATCTAGGAAGGGACAAATGACTTGGGGAGGGGGGAGAGGCCTGGATAATTACCCGTTTGGAGAGATTTACTCCCAGTTTCAGCTCAAATGACAAGAGAAAGCTAGGAGCCCAGGTCATGGGCCCCCAGGACAGCTGAGAGGGAAAGCTGATCTCCTGGTGCCCCTGGGGAGCCCCCCCTCGTGGAACCGGCAGGACAGAGGGGTCGGGTGGGGCTTGCCAGCTGCCGCCGCCGCCTCCCACACCTCTCCCAACACCTCATTTCCCCCCAATTTATCCTGAACCAGCGATTCCTCTTGTCTTCCCTTTCTCTGTTCCCCTGCCCACGTGTATCCGCAGGTGCTCAGGGCACACCCACGAGGATAGATTGGAAGACAGGGCGGGAAGGGCCTTGGAAACCAAGAAGCCCGTTTCTGTAGCTGCCCTTTGGGGCCTTGACTGGGTTTGGGATCCAGGCCTCAAGAAAACTCCTACTGCACCGTGAGGGAAACGGTCTCTTTCTCAAATGGCTAGATTTATGTCCAGGTCCTCCAGGGTCTGGAAGTATTGCCAGAGTAACAAAGAACAGAGATCTAGCATGCATACCAGCGTGTGTGTGTGTGTGTGTAAGACTGAGTTTCTACCTTTTTTTTTTTTTTTTTATTATCATGAATAGGCATGTTCCCGAAAAGGGACGTATTGTATCTCCTCTCACATGCGGGAGTACTCTTTTCAGGGAAACCTTGAGGCGATCTTGGCAAGCCTGCGAAGAGCTGGGCGTGCTCACACCACTGATGCAAGTATGAGCTGATGGAACCTTTCGGGGAAATAGTTTGGCATCGTGAAGCCATCAGTGCCCGTAAACTTTGGGCCCTCTCCTTAAGAAGTAGCCAAAGGTGGCGGTAAAGATTTCTGTTTACGCCGATGTTATTTCCAACAGTGAAAAAAATAATGTAAGAAGGTCCTAAATACCCAATAATAAGGGAATGAGTAAATAATTTATGGGTACGATAATATAATGAAATATTCCAGTGCATTTTTAATTACACCAGAAAAAGATCATAATACGTTAAGTGGAAAATACGTTTTATCTAGGTAATAGGATTCCAACCGGTTGAAAACAATCCATGTATCCGTCTTGTAGATGAATATCTTGAAGGAAATGCTTCCAGGCTGTTAGGGACAGCCTGTTGTGGTTATCTCTGGGCAATGAGCTTAGGAATGATTCCTGCTTTCCTTCTAACGGTTTTCTAAATGTTGCAGGTCTGTGTTGAGGAGATTAAACACAAAGTGGTTTGAGAATGGGAAAGGCTATATCTGAGTGCAGGTACCTTGCGAAGTCGCAGCGACTCCTGTTTTTCTAGCAACTTCCTCTTTTACAAAGTTCCTTCTTCTGCTGGGCTGAAGGGTGCTCTCCTGCCCCTCCTCTGGCCCCCTCCCCACTCCCGGTCTGACATAGAATGAGTTTTCCTTTTTGCCTTGGGGTACTCAAAGTTAGCAGAAGACAGACCTCACCCTGTCGGTAACCCTGCACCCCGGGTCCCTTTTCTCGCAGCTTGAGCACCCTATTTCTGCAGTTGTCCCTTCTGGGATTCGATCTGATGTCATCCTGGGTGTCCCCTCCAGGCATGCCTCAGTTAGTCAGCATCTTTCTCCAAACCCGGGCCGGAGAGAAGCCCCGCACCACAGATGGTATGAACAGAGGGCTCTGTGAGACTCCAGCCCTTGCGAGGCCAGAACGTGCTGTTTCTCCCGGGATAGCTGGGATCAGGTTTTTCCAGCCACCCTGTGGCCCTGGCTCCTTCCGAGCTTGCTGGCCCTCAGTAGCTCTGGGTCTCGAATTTCTCAACTTCCTCATGTCTAAAAGAAGAACAATGATACTTTCCTATAACCCAGATATCGATAGGATAGCCCCTGCCTCTTAAAAGCTATGAAATTGCCTCTCAGTGCAATTCCATATCCTAGGAAATGCCCTGTGTCTTCCCCAGGGTATCTGCATTCTCCAGGAAGCGTCCGGTCTCATGGCTTTCCACGGTTGCGGTTTCTTGGCGATGCCCAATTCTTATTCTTTGCTCCACATTTCAGGGATGCCGCTTTTTCTTTGTCTCAAATTAACCTTCCTAACAGGGGGAATTCAAAGGGTCATTCGGATCTTTCACACAATTTCAGGAAGAGTGTTGGCATTGATTAATATTAATATATTTAATAGAAAATCTATGGTGGTATACTTTCTTCTCCTCCTTGCCTCTGTTTTTTTTTTTTTTTCCAAAATTTATTTATTTATTTGAGAGAGTATGAGAGCAGGGGTGGGTGGTGGAGAGAAAGGGAGAGAGAATCTCAAGCAGGCTCCCTGCTGAGCAAGGAGCCCATCATGGGGCTTGATCTCACGACCCTGAGATCATGACCTTTGCCCAAACCAAGAGTCCCACAGTCAACCGACTGAGCCACCCGCGTGCCCTGAAGCATCGTTTCCTCTCTCCTCTGATGTTTTACCAAAGAGTGGGCTTCCTTCCTCCCAGGTAAAGGGGCTGCCCTCCCAGTAGTGATGAGGACCCCAGGGGCACTGGTGGGGCGGGTACAGTGCGGTGTCCCGGATGGGTCGGGGACAGGCTGCCGGGCTGCTCTCGTCACTCTGCAGCAAGGTGCTCCCTTGTTTGGGTGGTGTCAGTCCCCAGCACTCAGAAGCCACCCCGTCCCCCATGAGTGGGGAAACCTTATAACTTGATTTTGTGACTCGGTGAAGAGGAAAGGTCAGGATTTCCTAAGAAGGGTATAAAACCGGAACTCCTTAAAATGGCTCCCTTTGCATTTCTGTCTGTAGTCTGATTATAGTCTCAAGGAGATGTTGTCTGCTTGGAATTCCTGAGCCCATGGGAATCTTCCAGAGGGAAAAGCTCTGGTGTAGGAGAGAGCAAGCGGCAGGAGGCAGGAGGCCAGGGTCTGGGTCTTGGCTGGGGTCTACCTTGGACAAAGTTATTTAACCCCTCAGAGCTTCATCACCTATAAAATGGGGGGAGTGGTGGAAGTTATTATTTCCCTCGGATTATTTCCTGTCTGTCCCTCACCTCAACAGGAGTCAGGACCAGCATCTAGGATTTCACTGGGGATCTGCCTCCTTCCTTTAGCAAAATTCTTCCTTAAACTCTGTCTTCCATCACAGATTAGCTTTCTCCTCATCCACGTTCTCTGTCCCTGGCCTTATGGGTGGCTTCTATGTCCTTGCAAGCCCTGGACAAGTCTTTGGGGGCTCCATGGAGAAAGAGAACCAGACTCCAGCACTGCCTGGTGACTTACACTGGAAGCCATTGACGGCTTTGGAAGCATTGTTTCCTTGGACCCACAGATCTCAGAGTCTCGTGCCCTGGGGTGGGGCTTCCTGTTCACACTTCTCAGCACAGGTAGAAAGAAGATAATAATGGTTCGGCGTTTCGAGGCAAAAGGAGGACATTGCCTATGATGGGGGTGACCAGTGCCCACGGTGGTGCTGGGGGTCTTCCTGCCCCATCTTTGCACGGGGTTGGGGGGGTCCACCCAATTTGGAGTACAGAGAAACTTCGGAATGTCACAGGTAGATAGGAAGGTAGTTGTAGGTCCTTGAGGGGGTTGGTTTGAAGCTGATTTCCTGCAGGTGATGTAGCACTCTGACGACACAGAGTGGCCCAGGTACCTTCCCTGCGGCCCCTTCTCCTTTCCTCCCTCCCCCGTCTCCCCATGAAGTTTCCCGAGGGGACTTTAATTATAAAGTCACTGTGTCAAGAATAGCTAAAAGGGGTGAACCCGTTAGCTGTCACCATAAGCTTTCAAACCTTTCCTTCTTCTGCGGGTGGTGGAGAAGGATCCATCATGGCCCGGGATCCTTCCTTCCTCTCCGTATGACAGCGTACGTGCATTGAGCCGTCTCTCCGCCCACCTACTCACCTGCCCATGCCCGCCTCTGCCCCCCAGGGTCCCAGCCCATGATATAGCCGTAGCGCAGGTGACAGTCAGGGGAAGCTTCCCATCTCAAGGAGAACTTTCGACAAGAAGGTGGGAAAGATCAAGGAGCCATGGCTGTGGAGGGGAGAGGATGACGGAGACAGTGATGGCAGTGAGGTGAATTAATTCCCCTGTGTCGGATTTAATGAAGGGCTGCCTTCTGTGCTTCAAAAAGGCACATCATGGAGTGATCGGTGCTGGTTGCACGCACAGCTCCAATTAAGAGTTTCTGCATCACACAGGGGCAGGGCGCCTTTGAATCTCCAGACTCAGGGGGCTTTTCAGCCCCCTCCCCCTTCCTGGCTTGCACAGCCTAATCCAGAAGTCAGGGATCTTTGCTCCTTTTAAAGGGAAAGAACCCAGGATCTTTGTCGGCTGGTTCTGTGCATCCCTGGTGGTCCCGCCTTCCCCCATCTCCCTTAGGGGTCTTTGGGTCAGACCTAAGCCTCTCCCTTGCAAACGGTGCCTATTGTACCCAGGCCCCAGTGAATGAATCAATCATGGAATCACAGAGTCTTAGTTACTGGGGTGGGACTTGCAGGTAATCAGGTCCAGAGCCCTATAATTAGTGATAGAGCTGGGACTAGAACCAGGCTCTCTAGAATAATCTTCCAGGCCTCTGCCTTTCTTCTGGCAGCAGGCAGGGCGAGCTGAGGCGGCTTCTAAGCCCCACGGAGTCATGGGTCTCAGCTGCCGCCAATTCAAGGTGATTTTCATGACTGTTGCCCAAAGCCAGCAACTTAGCCTCGTATCTCCCTTGACTGTCAACAAAAGTGTATACACGTCATCTTGGCAGTTATTGTTGTGTGGAAGCCCAGGGAGACACTCTTTTTTTTTTTTTTAAATTTTTTGTTTTTTATAAACATATATTTTTATCCCCAGGGGTACAGGTCTGTGATTCGCCAGGTTTACACACTTCACAGCACTCACCATAGCACATACTCTCCCCAGTGTCCATGACCCCACCTCCCTTCTCTCAACGCCCCTCCCCCCAGCAACCCTCAGTTTGTTTTGTGAGATTAAGAGTCACTTATGGTTTGTCTCCCTCCCAATCCCATCTTGTTTCATTTATTCTTCTCCTACCCCCTTAACCCCCCATGTTGCTTCTCCACTTCCTCCTATCAGGGAGATCATATGATAGTTGTCTTTCTCTGATTGACTTACTTCGCTAAGCATGATACCTCTAGTTCCATCCATGTCGTCGCAAATGGCAAGATTTCATTTCTTTTGATGGCTGCATAGTATTCCATTGTGTATATATACCACATCTTCTTTATCCATTCATCTGTTGATGGACATGTAGGTTCTTTCCACAGTTTGGCTATTGTGGACATTGCTGCTATAAACATTCGGGTGCACGTGCCCCTTCGGATCACTGTTTGTATCTTTAGGGTGAATACCCAGTAGTGCTATTGCTGGGTCATAGGGTAGTTCTATTTTCAACATTTTGAGGAACCTCCATGTTGTTTTCCAGAGTGGTTGCACCAGCTTGCATTCCCACCAACAGTGTAGGAGGGTTCCCCAGGGAGACACTCTTACTCTGGGGTCTGAATCCTAGCTCAGTCACCAACTAACCCATGCCCTTGTGCAACTCCTAGTGCTTGACTCCTCAATGTCCACCTTTTCTCCTTTGAGGATGGAGAATAATGAGTCTTACTGCACAAGCTCGTAACAGAGTAGGCTCTCACTTTATAGATGAAGAATAAGGCTCAGAGATTAAGTGACTTACTTTTCCCAAAACACGGCAGAGAACTAGAACACAGATCTCCTCACTCCCAAGCTGGTGCTGTTTTGCATCGCTTTTTGCTAAAATGACGTCCCCCTTAGGCTTCTCCATCACCCTTACCATCATCACCATTCTCTCAGCTACCACGTATTGAGACGGACGACACTACATGTTTTATAAGCGTCGTACCATTTAGAGCTGACAGCAACCCTGCGGGGTGGGTTTTAAATTTATTCCCATTTTACATGCGAGGAAACAGGCTTAGAGAGGTTGCATTGCCTGAGGTGAGGAGCTGAGGAGTGGCTGGGCAGGATTCCCAGCGAGGACACCACCACCAGCGAGGACACCACCACCCCCTGCCACCGTCCTGGGGTCCCAGCTCCCCCAGGACAGCTGTTCTTACTGGCTCACCACCCTGAGTGCTCCAGGTCTGGCTGGGGAGGGGTCTGCTCGGTCCTCCTGGGGTCCTCCTCACCACCTCAGGCCACCCCACCCCTGATGTCAGCATTTGCAGCGTTTCCCCACAGTGACGGGAATAGGCAGCTGCTTCCTCCTTGTCAGAGTGGGAAACTGGGATCCAGAGGAGGAAACCATCCTCAGCAGGGTCCCACGGAGCCTCGAGCAGACCACAGTATCCTGGTCCCCAGACCCTATCATCTCCCCCAGGCTACTCTGCTGCGTGTCCCAGTCGCGGTGGGTAACTGACAAGACACATTCTCTGGTTAATACTCAAATAGGTCTTTATTGTGCCAGTGACCTGCTTCGTGGTCCTTTTCTTCAATGTGTGCTGGCTCGGAGGGGTCTAGATGGAGCCCTCTGCTAGATCCAGCCTCCTCTCCTGTCCTCTGGGGAGCTCTCTCCTAACTCACCCTGGGGTAAAACCCTGCTGGGAGGTTCACTTAAAATTATATGTGCCCAACCCCCTTCCTCTTTCTCGGCGGGGATACTAATGAGACCCTGATGCAAGCCACTGAGTAAATACACACAAATTATGGTCCCACCCTGTAGGTTTGGGCTCACAGAGCGTTCCCCTTTTTGCTCAGCTGTGGCTTTAATAATGAGCCACTCTCAGCTTTTACAAGCATTGAGTTCAGTTCCCTGAGGCTTCAGTAAAAGGGGCCTCCCAGAATCCAAGCTCAGAGTGCCTGTCTCCCCTACCCTGGAATTGGGACTTTTGATAAAAATGAGAAGGCTCGTGTGAGGGAGGCAGTCTCTGCCTCCTGTAATATACTCTGCATCGTTGAAGTCACACACACGCGCGCGCGTGTACACACACACGGCAGAGGTTTATGAACTGGTGGTCTTAAATAACAATTAGGTCAATAATGCCTTTTCTGCAAAACCTTTTGATAAATGACATCCATTGATAATTAACCCCTGTGAGAATCTCAGCCCAAGGAAACCCTGATGGAAAGTGGACACAGATGTAGACCCAATGCTGGTGGTCAAAACTCTCCTTTTGGAGGAAAACCTCCTTCCTTGCTTAGCGATACTTGGGAAGGGCAGGGCTATGGCCCTGGGTCAATTTCTGCAATTTCTGTTGCCTTGACCTTGAACAAGGGCATTGCCTTTTGCCCCCCTGAGCCTCCATCTTCCTCCCCAGGTGGCTTCTAGGGTTGCCGAGGAAGCTGTGAGTTGAGGACAGGTGGCTGGCTGTGGCTCGGGGCCCTACTTGGCCCTGAAAGCACCTCTGGAAGAAGGGCTCTTGCCCCCGCTCATCCATGGCTACCCAAAGAGGTGGTGACTTGTCCTCTTGCCCATCTTCCTGCCCAAGCCCGGAGCTGGTGCCCAGGCATGTTACAGGGAGAAGTAGCTTGAGAGGGGTGAGAAACTGTCTGAAATGATTCCATCCTTCCCTGGAGACTTGGCGTGAATTTTATCTAATCACCATGGCAACAGATAAAAAAAAAAAAAAGGAAAAAAAGGTGTGAGCATATCGCCTTTGCTGTGATAATTCAGATTTATATATTCAGATCAGATTGGAGTTGGAGATTTTTTTTTTAAGGGAGCAGATGCGGCAGAAGGTGTGACTGCAAATAATGTAGCACAAATGTTTGATGATCCTGCCCTTTAAGAAGTGGGACGCAGTTTCCTGCAGTTTTTCCAGAATATAATTATTCCATCAAACCCATTGCAATGAGGACTCATTACGGGCCTGGATAATGCAGAGTCACGTCCGTGCCAACAACACGCCTGCGCACACAAACACACATAAACACGCATGCATGGGCGGCGCCGGCCCCCGCCCTCAGCCTCTGGCCTCCCCCAGATGGAAACCTTGGAAAGACCCAAAAAAAGCACGAGGCCTAGACAGGGAGCCCGAGAAGGCAGGTGGAGGCTGAAGGCCGAGGTGGAGACCGCACGGACCCCGCCCAGAGAGGGAGCATCTCCTGGCTGTTGCGAGGCAGCGGGACTGCCCTCCCACTCCCGTCCAGGTCCAGTCCTTGGGAGCCCGCTGCCGTTTTGTAGAACATAAGCCCTCAGAGGCCAGGGGCTGGGCTGGGTGGTCCTGTTGTACAGTCTCTGTCCAGCGTGGCTGACCGAGTCAGATATTTTCATAAATTACGTAATTCTTCTCATTCGCTCGAGTTATTCTCGGATTGGACCGGAACCGGTCTCCCGACTCCGCAGCCAGGCATCTTTCATCCAGAGGCTTTACTTCGCGATGAGGATGAGTACAGAGGCCAACACTCTGTTTTCTTTTATCCCTCCCTCATTTACCCCAGGGAAGATGGCATGCATGTGATAGGCCGTGAACTTGGCAGAGTAGACCCACCCAGCCGCCCCCTGGTCAATGTTTACCGGTGCGGTGTACCCTTCTCTGCCCAGCTCTTGTGGTCGCAGGTACCGCCGATGAGTAGCTGACCGTTTCACTAAGGCTCTTGGTCTCAAGCCACTGGAAGCTCCCCCAAGGTGATCACCCTCATAATTGACTATGCCGGGTAGAGATTGAAAGTGGTAGAGGGCCAGTCCCCCTACACTGGCTCTACCCTGAGCTCAGCAAAGAGACAGGGGTCTACCCGCCCAGACCAGCCCTCCCCACTCCCCTCAGTGAAGAGTAAAGGCAATGCCAGGTCTGCAGCATGGGCGGGGGAGCCAGGGGGCAAGGGGGAGGGAGACAAAGCCCCCGAGGGCTTTGGGGAGTCCTGTGCATGGCATCCCCTCAGTGCTGCCCCCCCAGCTTCTTACAGAAGGATGACTCTTCCACGTTCTCTCTCCTCTAGTGCAGATGCCCCTGTACCCACATTTCCCATTGAGAAACCCAGGCCCAGAAGGGTCCCATGGTTTGTTGGGAGCAAAGGGAGAACAGCAATGCAAGCCTCTGAGCTGTCCCTCCTCAGTGCCTCTTGTCGGCCAGATCCAGTCCTGATACACGACACTGACACAGGCTCGTTGCCCTAAGTGTCCATGTCCCCTGCTCTGGGGTTCCCGCTGGCCTGGGGGGGTCTGCGTCATGAAGGACCACCGGAGCTCAGGTTTGCACAGCCTCCCGTCATCTCTTCCAACACCTCCTGGGGGTCAGGAGGTGTTGCCTCAGCTCTGTCCCTGCTGGAAGGAGGGCTCCCGGCATCCTCTGGGATGGCGTGCTGGGGCCTCCCCGCAGACCTCTACTTCCCTGCCCTTCCGTGGAGCCTCGCTGACTCTGGCCCATTAAGAAGACCCCTTCCCACCCCCGGCAGGCTGGGTTCAGCAGCACCTTGCCAAGGATCCAGGTCGCCTGCCACCTCCTCCCCAGCAGGTGCTCCAGTTCTGAAGGCTAAGGTCTGCTGGTCACTCTCCACTGCCCTATCAGCAGAAGGCTTATAAAGTCCCTTTTCCAGAGATGGCCAGGCTGTTAGACACAGAGCGCTGGAGGCACCGGGGTAAGTGCCAGCCCCTCCCCCAGGCCAGCCCCCCTTCCCTCCAAGGATATAAGCTGCTTCTTAGAGAAGTGTTCATTCCCGTGTACGGGGCTGCCCTCGGAATGGGACGAGGCAGGCAGCAGATTGTTTGCGTTTGGTGTGTAATTTATTTACCTGGGAAGGCACAGCTTTGAGGCAGCATCTGGTCTCTGGCATGTTTGCAGGCCCTTATCCTGGCTCACACCCCATCTGCCCCAGACAAGACCAGGGAACCGGGGTGCAGGGTGCTGGAGGAGGAAGCTGTAGCTCTGGGCCTTGTCCTTCCCTTAGCTGCCTCCCTGGGCACTGGCTCCTCTTGGGGAATGGGGCTGTTCACCTGCATAGAAGAGCAAGACCACAGAACCCTGGCTTCAGAGCCCAGCAGGGCCCCTACAAGGCCTGTGTCAGAGGTGAGCTCTGGGCCGCAGGGCCAGCTGGAGCCTCCTGGCCCAGGGCCTGTCTGCCAGCCCCTGCCTGCAGCACTCTAGTGGTCCTGTCCTGATCGAGGGGGGACTGAGGTGGGAGAGATGTGGCAGCCCCTTGTCTGCTGCCCTCAGTGGTTGGTCTCCCCGAACAGGGGTCAGCAGAGCATCCAAGCTCCAGGTTCCAGAGCAGAGTCTCTAGGCTGGGGTTCCAGCCCCCTTGTCTTCCAATCCACATCTCCAAGTGGACGACTGGTGAAAGAGGCCCTGGGCCTGCCCTGAGTAGCGGCTGGAACAGGGGCTCCATCCGGGCTGCTTCCTGTAGGGCGCTGGTGGGCTGTGCACAGAGAGGGGTGGGTCTTAGGAAAAAGCTGGTAGAACTGGGCTGGATGGCTGGAGGGGAGATTTGGGGAGACACGATTCCTGCCTACTTTCAGTGTCTGGGCCACTACCACAAGGGAGGGGGAGCGGGCCGGTTCCAGGAAGCTCCTGGAGGCAGAACGAGGGGCAGTGGGCAGACATTATGGGGAGGTCAGAGGCAGCTTAGTATCAGTGGGACTTTTCTAAGCATCAGGCAGTGGCTCAGATTCCTTCGTCAGGTAGTGAACTCCACATTACTGAGAATGGCCAAAGCAGGGCCAGATGCTGGTGACAGTATTAGTAGCCATTTACTGAGTCTCTACCATGTGTCGCATATTCTTGCTCTGTGTTCGCTTTTTCATGACAACTCACAGTTGGGGTTTTATTGACCCTGTTTTGCCCCGGAGGCATTGAGCTCAGAGAGGTGAAGTCATTGGCCCAAAGTCCTGCAGCTTGTAGATAGCACAGCAGGTCTGGGTCCCAGGAAGCCCGTATTCCTCCTGGCATTTTGTGGGGCTCCTGGAAGGGAAGCCTACTTCAGGGGGTGAGACTCAAGACCCTTCTTCATCTGGTGGCTTATGACCCTGTGACGGCATTTCTCTCTGATTCCCTACCTCGGATCACCTTGGTTTCGTTCTGGCCTCAACGCCTAGGCTTGTCTGGATGCTCAGGGCAAGCGAGGGCAGTTTAACTAAACTCTTCCCCACGAAGTACTGCATTCTGTACACGCTGCAGCTGTGGAGTTGGGCATCTCCCCCTCCCGCGTTAGCTACGGGAACTGAGGTCTGGAGACCCGGCTGGTCTGTCCAGGGTTGCAGAGCTGCGGTGTCCCTTAATGGAGATAGACTCCTACTTCTTACCGTCAGTTTGCTGTCTGGCTGCTGTGGTGGTGGGCCAGGCCCTCCTTTCCGTGAACAGCTCCCTAGGGCCGAGCTGTTTTTATTCCTGCGTGTGCTTCTTTCTGAGTAGGAGGGGTTTTCATGGAGTCTTCTGGAACTCCTGCCCCGCCCTTCGTGTTGTGCTGTTGGCACATGCGTGAGGAGGGACCGGGAGAGGACAGTGCGTACACGCTGACGGACTGACCGCGGGTCCCCCGGGCCACAGGCCGACCAAGGCTGCTTGTGGGGGTTGCCTGTGAGCAGGACCAGGCCGGGATCCCATCAGGGGAGTAGTTTGAATTTGAAGGAACTCCCTTCCAGGGTTTAGGGGTTGGGATTGCTGCTTAAAAAAGAAAAGAAAACCTTCGTGGTGTCTGTCTTGTTGTGGAGGAAAGGCCCCAGGTTTATGGAAGGTCAGGTTTGAAGGTGGGGTCCCAGTGGGGAGCGGCAGTAGAGGCAGTGTGACTGTGAGCCTGGACTCTGGCTCAAGTGTGGCTTGGGTGGCCCCTGGATTGGGTTCCCTCATTCTGTTATTCGTGTCTCATGTACTGGGTGCTCTCAGGGAGCCACCATCCAGAAGCGGGATAGACCTCCAGAAACACGGGTTCCCACCCCGTGTCATTATGGGCTACATTGGAGGAATGTCCCCAGGGGCTAAGGGAGCCCTGAGAGTGGGGGGTCAGGCGGATTTAGGGGAGGTTCCATGGAAGACGTGGGAGGTCAGGTCACCAGTGTCCTGAAGCGTGAGCAGGAGTTTTCCAGGTGAGGAGTGGCTTGGGAGAGTGGGTCCTGGCCGTGGGGACAGCACATGACAGAGCCTGGAGGAGGGAGAAGGCACCCTGTGGTCCCCAGTGGCCACCGGCATGCCCAAAGCAAGGAGGGGTCCTGACGAGTGTAGTCAGATGAGTACCTCAGTATCTCAGAAAGCGGCCTCTGACAGCGGTAGGGAGGCTGACTCAGCTCTGCAGAGCCCAGCCCTCTCCTGAGGGCTCTGAGCCCTACCATAGCTACCATGCACTTCCCTGGGCTTCCTGGGGCCTGGGACTGGACAAGAGCACAGAGAGGGGGCTGCAGAGCCCTTGGCCACACAGCCAGCTACAGAAAGCCCCAGGCTCAAGCCCAGGTCCCTGTCCCCTGACCTCCGGCCTGTTCCCAAATGCCCATATCTGAGGTGCCTAACACGTAAAAAATGCAGAATGTAAGAAGGATTCACTTCCACAGTCTTACTGTGGGCCAGGCGCTATGCTAAGCACTAGCCTATGTTAATTCCCTTCATCCTCAGGAGGACCTATGAGAAGGGTACCATTCTTATCCCCATATTACAGACGGAGACACTGAGGCACAGAGTAATTAAGGGGCTTGCCCTGGGAGGCACATGAGTAAGTCACACAGTTGGGGTTTGAGTCTAGGAAACCTAGCTAAGACTCTACAGGCTCAGCCAACACTGCAACTTGAGGCCCAAGACCAGCCCGTCTGAAGCTGGGGGGTGCTGGGGGCCCATTCGCAGCGTGCTGTGAGTCTGTCTGGGTACTGACGTCCTGCAGCCCGTGGCATGGGAGAGAAAGGGGTGCAGGAGTGGGGGGTCGGGGAGGGCTCCCCTGGGGCCGGTGCTGATCCCGCCTCCAGGCCAAGGATAGAGGGTGGCAGGATTTTTGCTACCTTATCCCTGTCCCTGGGCCCTGCCCCGCCTTGTCCTTCAGGGGAGGAAATCTCCCTGGGGTGGAGCAGCCTCGACTCCCTTTGTACCCTGCCCTGGTTTCATTTTATTTTGTTTTGTTTGTGTTTTGCAGCCAGGTTGTGTATGCGTGTGTGTGTTTAATTGACTTTTTAATGAGGTATAACATACGTACGGAAAAGCACACAGACCTCAAGTGCACGGTTCAGTGCATTTTGACAAAATGAACACACCCTTGTAGCCACCCCTCAATCAATCTCACCAGCGCCCCGGAGCCTCCCATGTGTCCCTCCAGCTGTTCCCCCCACCCCCCAAGGTGACCACCCTCCTGGTGCCTGTCACTGTGGATTAGTGTTGCCTGGTCTTGAACTTCATGTCATGGAAGCGTGCAGCCTGCTGGCTCAAGCCAGACCTCTCCTCTTCCACGAGAGGCTGGCGAGGTTTTCCTAGGAGGTGGCCATTGTCCTGGGCGATGGTCACTGCGGCTGTCAGGCCGCCCCTGCTCCTGGGCCTTTTCCACTTCCTCTTGTTCCACCGGCCCTCGGCGGGGGTCAGGGCTGGGTGCGGGGACTGTGTATCTCAGAGCTAACCTTTTTGGGGAGGAATTCCGTAAATTCCTCCACTTTCACCTATATTTGAGGACTTTCTCTTACCTCCAGTAGTTTCCTAATGGTCCCCCTGTCGAGAATCAAACCCTGGCCTGGGGACGATGTCCCCTTTTCTTGTCTCTGGCTCAGGCCGTAATGGCGTGCACCTGAGGGACCGAGGGTGTGGTTGATGCGGCCTTCTCGCCCCCTAACTCTGGCTACTAGGGGGACCCATGGCTGGGGCTCGTGGGATAGAGGAGGGAACACCCAGTGGCCACAGGCCTGGTGGGATGCCCAGCAGGACTAAGGGATTGCCAGGGTTCCCTCCCACTCAGAAATCCCAGGAAGCCAGGCCTCTTGTAAAGGCTGTCTTTCTGCAAGAGAAGAAAGAGAAAGAGGCCTCTTGTCTTCACAGCCTCACCTGGCATGGCCTGGGACTTGTCCAAAGGGCAGAATCTCAGGTGCCCCCCTGCACTACCCAGAAAAGAATCTGCATTTAACACATCCTATTGCTTCAGCACGTTAAGGTTTGAGAGGACCTGTCTTAGGGAGGCATGCTGTGGTGGTCAAGAGCTTGGGCTCTGGGGCCAGACTGTCTGGGTTTGGATCCCAGCTCAGCCACTCACTGTGTGACCTCAAGCAAGTTACTTAACCTCTCTGAGCATTATCTGTGAGGTTTCATTGAGATTACCCCAGTGAACAACTTTGAGTAGCACCAAGCACATGGTGAGCAAAAATGTTATCTTTTACTAGGTGTCAGGGACTAGGCGAAGTGCTCATCTAACCACAAAGCCTGACCGGAAGTAGGATTATGCCCATTTTACAGATCAAGGCATTCATTTTTCAGACGAAGAAACAGGCTGATGAGCCATCTTGCTCCAGGTGACAGAAGGAACCAGCACTCGGAAGAAGCGCTGTCTTGTGCTGCTGGGTAGAGTGGGGGGGAGGCTGGGAGCCACCTTCTCCCCACACAGGTCTGGGGATGTGATCCCTGCAGGCCACATAAGTAGGCTGCTGGTGTGTTTATGGATATTAAATTCTGCCAGTTAATTGCTCAGGATTAATTGCTGAGGATAAGCACAAGGTGTTTCTCTCCTAGCAAGCTCTAAATTAAATGAGAAAAGGGGCGGCCGAGCCTTGTTGGAGGGTCAGAAAGCAAGCCCACGGAAGCTGCTGGGCTTCGGGCTGGGGCCGCCTAGAGGGTTATGCCAGAGAGCGGGGGACGAGGCGGCTCTGAGGTGTTGGAGTCCACTCAGCACCCTGCATCTCAGGGAACTAACTGGTGGGCTTGCTGGGGGGCCTGGGAGGGCAGGGGCCCCAGAGGCACACAGGTGTGGAGAGAGATGTCCAGAACTGAGCGTATCTGGTAGGCTTGGGGCAGACGCTGGTCACAGCTGGGCTCTGTGCTCGTTCATGTGTGTGTGCAGACAGGCTGTTCCACGGCCCTGTGGGGTGGCGGGCGGGGGTAGGGGGGAGGCTGACCTCGACCCAGGAGCCTGGTGTCCTGTCCAGGCATCCTGTTCCCCCTGCACCTCAGGGCCTGTCTCCTGCTCCCTCTCTTTCCTCCAGGTCTGCTCCTCGGCTGTGCTACGTAAGACTCTGCTCAAATTGCTCATTTACTTCTCTGTCTCCCCTGCAGACGGTGTGTGCCTTGGGGCAAGAAACCATGTCTTATTTCTCTCTGTATTCCCACAGCCTGCACAGGGCTTGGCCCAGAGCGGATTCTCTATATCCGCTGGACGGGTGGGTGGGGTGGGCGGATGGGCGGAAGGAGGGGAGAAGGGGGTGACCACTTTGGTAGATGCGCTTTCAGAAGGGACACTCAGGATATGGGGGTACGAGTGGGTGCGGAGGCCACAGCATCGCAGGTAACCCCGCTCCCCTCGTGTTTATCTCTGCTGTTTGCTGTGTGCCCGGGCTGGATTTGAGAGAGCCTGTTCTTGATCAGAGACAAGATTGGCCCCTCCCTCCCCTGCTGAAATTTTTCTCTGATCCAAACACATTGACTCTGCAGACGGAATTGGAGCTGAACAGATAAACCGGCCTGCGTGGCACACGTGTTTGCTGGTAAATGGCGCAGGCGGGAGCTGGCTGCGTGCACAGGGCATGGCCCTTGGAGGCTGGCTTGGCTCCCTGTGCCCAGCCGCCCCGCTTTGTCTTCCCAGCGGTCATGCTCCGCCCAGCCGCGTTGCTCCCTCCAAGCCCAGCATGTCACCAAAGAGACTTGACCCTGTTCTTTCCTCAGAGCATTTGAGAGAAATCCTGTGTTAGGGACCTGGGGTGCCCCACAGCGGGGCTTGAGGTGGGGAAGCCCCAGAACCCCCCCTGTGGTCCCAAAACGGACCTCTGGCACCATGTGGATACTTAGCTGTGTCTGTGAATGAGCTCCATGTTTGTCCCGTGATCACTAGACTGGGAGTCAAGAGGGCAGGGCCTAGGAATCTGAGACTTTCCTTCGAATGCAGTGCAAGTCCTTGGGGTGAGTTCTTTTGTTGGGTTTTATAATTCCTCAGCATGTATCCTGAGGGCTTCCCAGATGTAAGCTTTTAGAAGCGAGACCAGTAGGACAGAGGGTGCTGTTGTCCAACCACGGGCCGGGTCCCCCTCCAAGGACCCATGGTCAAGGAGCTGGTGCTGAGGAGACACGATGGCTCCTTCTGTTTCCTCCAGGGTAGCCCATTAGCAGCCTGGAAGCCCTATCAGTCCGACCACCCAGTCAGGGCCACATCCTGGGGGCTCTATTGTCCACTTCACCTTCCCTGATGCGAAGGAAGGTACACCAAAGCCAGCCTGGGCTTTGTCTGCGGTGATGTGGAGTGAACCCCAGTATCCCTCAGGGTGCAGGCGGCACTCCAGGCCTCCTGGAGATGCTGAGAGTCCGGGGGCAGGCCCCGGGACCGAGTCTGGAGGCCTGTGGCCTTGGCAGGGCGGCGAGCCGGCCTGGCTGGGGCACAGAGAGCATGCCCAGTGCGGAGGAACCCGGGGGCCCAGCTCCCCTAATTGCCATGTGTTCTTCGGAAAGTCTCGAGCATTTTTGTGCTGCCTGTTCCTTGTCTGTCAGTGGGAATAACACTGTATTCATTAAGGTGACACAATCTGTTTTAATCAAAAAAACCCAAATCTCAGCAACTTAATCTATTTCTTGCTCATGGAGACCGGTAGGTGGTGGGGGTCGACTCCCCCTGGTCATCCAGGGATCTCGACTAACCAGGGGTTCCCTGTGTTTAGCGATCTGGTATCTCAGCATGGTATGGGACGTCAGCATTCAGAGGTGGGTAGCAGAAGAGAGGGAAGGTGGGGGGTGACGCGGGAGGTTTGAGGAGGCCAGGCCTAGGGCCTGTATTCTGGTCTTCGGCACGCATCCCATCCACAGCCAGGACCTCCCACTGAGAGGGAAGGGAGTCCAGGTGGGGATGTGTGTGTGTGTGTGGAGGAGGGAGGGAGCCCCTCCTCCCTACTGGGCTGCTGCTGCCAAGAACAAGGTCATGCCATGGAAGGGGAGGCACAGGTCCCTGAGGACAGCACACCTTCTCTGCCGAACGCTTGCACCTCCAGGATTACTGTGAAAATCTGTAAATGAGAGAACAGAGAAAAGGCTCCTAGTGTGAAGGAGATGCTAGGTGACTGGCTTCCCCTTTCCCTTGCTGGGCATCTGCATCTGAACCAAGAGGCCTGCTGGGGGTGCCCACAGTTGCCCAAGTGCTTGTCCCAGGGACACCCCTGGCCTCAGGCTGGCTGAGCCATGCCCCGCGGGCAGCTCCTCCCAGTGGAACCCCAGGGGCTCCCTGTGGGCACGCTCTTGGGGACATGTCAGCACACTCGGCTGTGCGGATCGGTGGGCCTCGTTTCTTGAATGATAAGGACGCACTCTCGGAGTCAGGGAGGCCCGGGACAGGCCAACCTTGGCAAAGTCTTGCTGCTTCATGAGACCAGGCTCGCTTCTTGTCAACAGTTGTGAGATGGCTGGGATCAAGGGAAGGTGAGGTGGCAAGGTCAGGGAGCACCTGTGTCAGGGCGAGCTGTTCCCGGGATACCGGGCAGGGGTGTTCAGCATCAGTAATGAGGTCCATTGATCAGGGTTGGGGTTGCTGAATAGAGAGGACCTGGGAATGGGGTCCTACCAGACCCCAAAAGGAAGACTTTCGGTGTTAGGGCTATTCACTCATTCCCGTTTTTGCCAGGGTGTTTGCTGGTTTTAGCACTGGAAAGTTCCATGTCCTGGGAGCTGCCCTGCGTACACAGACAAGCTGGGAGAGCTGGTCACCAAGCCTTAGATGTGGGACGATAAAGGGGAAAGAGCACAACTTTGGAGCCAGGCCCCAGTCTAAAATCTGGCTCTGGTATTTACCTGCAGAACCCAGGGCAAGTTCTTTATGTTTTCCACACCTCCATTTTCCTCATCAATAAAATGGGGTTAACCACGAACATTGCCCAGAACTATTTCCATGATTAATTTTAAAAATATGTCCAAGAAGTCTGGTCCTCCCCTGTTATGGGTAATTGTTAAGCCTCTGCCTGACTCTTCCCCTCCCTCCTGAGGCAGCCTATTCTCTCTTTGTCTCACTCTGGTTGTTAAAAACATCCCTTCTGGGAATCCTTACTCACAGGTTCCTCTAGACGGGTCCATATCACAGCCCCTAAACTCCTAAGGGCACGGTGTGTGCTCAGGCTGTCTGAGCAGACAGATCAGTGTAGAGACGGACATGTGCCATCATAGAGGGGTTGGTACTGGGACTGTGGTAAGGAGCCAGAGGCTCTAGAATTAGAACAAAATGGTTTTAAGTATGTGATGATGCTGGCTCCACCTTCTCACCCTCTTTCTGGACAATCAGTTTTGCAGCCACCAAATGAGACCCATAAGCATGGCCACCCCTAATGGCTGGCAGCACATCTCTGGGGCACCGTTTCTTCTGAATTGTGCAGTGCACAACTTGAATAACCATGCACAGAATCCAGAATATATACTGGGGGTTTTAGTGGGTAACTAAGGTTAATTTCAGTGAGCGGGCTCACGCTGTGTGCAGTTGAAGTAGGCAGCCACCACCTGCTCCCAGGCACTCCCTGTCGATACGTGAGCTTTGTGGGATTAAAGTCCTTTTATCTGTTATACCTCATTAGTCATCTCCACGTCCTAGGTCATGTTCTCAAACTTGTGTGCACATCTGAGTCAGTTGGAAGGCTTGTTAAAACATAGACGGCTGGATCCCACCCCCAGAGTTTCTGATTCAGTCGGTCTGGGATGGGGCCCTCGAGTTTGCATTTCTAGTGATTTCGCAGGTGATATTGATTCTGGACCACATTTGAGAGCCACTGCCCTGGCTTAATCTTTCATGGTAACATGTGCAGTGGGAGATAGGAGGCCAGGGTTCGGGTCCCTTTTCTGGCTCTTAGTCCATCAGCTTAGACATGTCACCTCAGCTCTCTGAACCTTTGTTCTCCTTATCAATCAGGAGTGGAAACACCTGCTGTTAGGACCTGGGGTCCCTGTTTGGAGGGTCAGACGAGACATGGGTTGGAGGGCTAGAAGCTGTCTGAAAAGTGTTCAGTGTGTTTTTAGTTGGTCTCTTCTGCCCTGGGCTGCAGGTGTTTCTGTGTTCTGGGAGACTCTTCTAGTCTTCTCCTTTTAGGATGTGACAATACACCCCATCATCTCTTAGCATAAAAAGGACCAAGATGCAGTGATGAGGGACTGCTGCAAGGTGACCCCTGCCTGGTACCTGGTAGCCATCGAGGTCAGCATTCCCTGGACTGAGAAACCGTTATACTGGGGCTGCCAGCAGGTCATGGAAGTTAGCCTAGGAGAGGCCTATGCTAAACTCCTTCCCCGGTCACAAGGAAAATCCTAGCAGAACCCAGACAGGATCCTCAGGCAACCTAAGATTTTGGCCCCGGAAGCCTGGCAGAATGAGCAGAAGGCCGATAGTCCGTATTTTTATGCCTACATGCATGGGTGCTTTTTTTTTTTTTTTTTATAGAGATGTAAGCTGTGTACGTGCAACCAAGTGTGCGCCGAAACCCGTGTGCACACCGTAGTAGGTGAGAATGAAGTGTGGTTGACATTGACATCGTGTGACTCATGCTGACGTCAGCCAGAGGGGTCTGGCTGAAGTCAGCATCCAAGGGAAGACTGGAGGAACAGGGAGCTAATTACTGCTAGGCTCACAAAATTCTTCGTAGGGAGGAAATGACCCAGAATGCAAAATAGGCCTCATTTTGTTTGGGAGATGGGGAGGATGTGATCCAGAAGAGTCCCAGAAAGGTAGGAATGGCTGGGGTGCTGGCAGGGGGTGGGAAGTGGGTGCGGAGTGTGTGGGTGGGGAAGCAAATGTCAGGTGCCACTTGAAACGGTCCCGTTCTAGACCAGGGCATAGAGTGTCTCTGCGTGTAGATGTGCACTCACACACAGACATTCAACCATAAGCTTCTAGTGAGTGACCTACGTGCGGCGAGTTCAGGCAGCCATCATTGTTCACCCCTACCACCTGCAATTGCTTCCTAACTATTTTGGTGCCTCCAGTTTCTTTCTTTCTTTTTTTTTTTTTTTTAAAGATTTTATTTATTTATTTGACAGAGAGAGATCACAAGTAGATGGAGAGAGAGGCAGGCAGAGAGAGAGAGAGAGAGGGAAGCAGGCTCCCTGCTGAGCAGAGAGCCCGATATGGGACTCGATCCCAGGACCCTGAGATCGTGACCTGAGCCGAAGGCAGCGGCTTAACCCACTGAGCCACCCAGGCACCCCGGTGCCTCCAGTTTCTTGCCACCTCTATCTAAAATAGAGATCCGACCGTATCACCGCCTGACTTGAAACCTTTCATGCCTCCTCGCTGTCTCTGTAATAAATACCGGCACCGGCCAGACTTCTCCCCATCCCTGGAGACTACCACACTGTCTCTCGCCTCCCTGCCCTTTCCTCTGGCCCTTCCCATGGCCTGGCTCACCCTTCTCAATGTGGGAAGCCCACGTGACCCTCCATAAACCCCTCTCTGCCTGTGTCTCTCAGTGAAGCCTTCCCAGGGCCCAGCAAATGAGCCGGCATGGTTGCTGGGTTGGAGGACATCCTTGATGCTGAGCTGGACTACCATCTGTGTAATAAAAGTCAGCGCTACCTTAAATGCCCACCTCAGGTATACCTGGTATCCCAGATTCAGGACCTTCCCCTGGAGGACCAGCCCATCTCTTAGAGAGGTGGTTCTCTGCTCTGTCGGCCCGTAGCTGTGCTCTGCCAGTTTCATAGGGCCATAGCCTGCGATCTGCTTTGGGGATGGCTGGTCAGCGTATAATGCTTAGCACGTAGTGGGCGCTCAGTGTGTACTTGCTGACCAAGTGGCCCAACTCTATGGGGACATGAAATGCAGTGGACGCAGAATCAGTCTGCTACACTCATACTTTAACCCACTGAGCCACCCAGGCGCCCCTATACTCATACTTTAAATCCCGAAAGGCCTTTTGTATTCATTCTTTCTTTTTCAGCACTGCATTACTGGAAAGGATAAACTAGTGGAAATTGGTTTCTTCTAACTTGTAACGAATTGAGGCCCCGGAATTGAGGCCTGAAAAATTTAGAGCCACTGCCCCAAAGCCAAGAACAGAGTTTGAGCTTCCCGATTCATTAGACAGGCTTGTTGCGGCTGAACGGCATCCCCTGTAAACAGCGACACGAGAGAAGCAGTGGTGGATTTCTGCCTGGAGCTTGATATCCACGCTGAAACCAGCCCAGCGGTTTGCTGAGCTCCTACTCTGTGCCAGGTGCTTGCGTACATTGTCTCATTCACCCCCACAACAGCCCTGCGAGCTGGCTCTTATTACCCCTATTTCCCAGATCGGGAACCTGAAGCAGGAGGAGAAAGGGTTTGTCCCTGTTTATAACTGCTCGTAAGGGCGGGGCTGTGAATTCAGATCTGACTGAGCCTGTGAATCCTGGTCGTTCTCCTCTGCCCTTTTACAGATGTTTTCTGCATTCCTGCCAAAGCTACTTTCTCTTCACGTGCTCTTGAGGGCATGGGACCCATGGTTCCATGAGAAGAAATATTCCAGAGAAGCTTCTGGAAGTGTGGGGGAAGAGAGTGAGGAAGGAGGGGAAGAGCAGGGGGAACTACTGACATTGAGAGGGCAGGGCCAGGGGTGGCACACTTAGAAGAATCGTCTCCACCAGACGGCTGCAGTGGGCCACAGCAGCACCTCCTAGATGACCCTCACCGTCCAAGCCCTCCTGTCGCACCATCCCGTACCATACCTGGGTTGGTCTGTGTGGCCACTAGCAAATGACAAAAGTGATGAGGTCACTTCTGAGATGAAGTTTTAAAAGGCTGTGGCTCTTGTCCTTGGGTTACTGGCTTTGGGGAAAACCCGTCATCCCATCATACGCAGCCTTAGGGAGATGCCCACTTGGTGAGGGACGGTAGCCCCGAGTCAATAGCCAGCAGGAATCGAGGCCTGATAGACCCCCATGACAGATAAACTGGGGACGGCTGCTCTAGCTCTGGCTGACTGCACCCGAGGTCAGCAACCAGCCAGAGTCATGTGAGACCCTGAGCTAGAACCTACCCACCTCCCATCAGCCGCTTGATTCCTGACTTTCAGAAACTGTGTGAGGTTATAAACAATGGTCATTTTAAGCTGCTCAACCCGGGAGTGATTTGTTACGCAGCAGTAGATAACTGATACAGACCCATTAAGAGCCACTGCTGGTCCGATTTCGGGGAGAGCCCTGAGGAGCCTTGCAGATGGGGGCTGGGCTCAGAGAAGCAATCGCACCACTCCTCTCGGAGCATGAATCCCTGTTGGCTCCTGGGGTGAGCTGTGGCTCTGGGATTTTGCCCTGAGCAGTTGGGCTCTGGCCCCCCCCGTGTCCATCTGTCTACACCTCTCCTAGAGCCCCTGGGGTTGGGGCAAGCCTGGGTGAGGGAACAGCGTGGCCGCTGTCTCCGTGGTGGTGACGGCGACAGGACATGCTGGGCACAGCTCCGCACCCAGCACAGTCTACGCTTTATTATAGCCCCTCTTGTTTTTCAAAACCTCTTTCATTTTGTATGAGGAGACAGATGTGAGGGCCCGCAGGCTCCCACAGGCTGCCGTTCTGGGAAAAGAAAAAGATATTTTGTGTTCCCCTCTCTTTCTGTGGAGGTCCAGCCTTCTTGCTGGATTTTTCATGTGCTTTTTAAAAGGATGATTGTTCCCCTCTTGGAGACACACACACACAGCCTCTCCTCTCACTAGGGCAGGTGTCTTGGATCTGCCTATCTTTGACCTGTGTGACCTTGAGGTCCATGTTGCATCTTCTCTGAGCCTTAGTTTACTCATCTATAAAATGAGGACAAAAATACGTGGCCTGTGAGATGTGGAATGAGGGGATGGAGGTGGGAGTCCTTTGAAAACCAGCCATCAGGGCTCTGCTGCTGGGGTTCGGGTAACCTGGGACCCCGTGCTTTGCATCTCTGGGTGGAGATCCCCCTGTTTGCTCTCCTTCCTCCCCGACCTCGGTGCCGCGGTGGCTGTGAGCCCCTGGAAAAGGAGACAGGGTGGGACCCTCAGAGCCCAAGTCCCCCCAGCTTCTGCCTCCCCAGAAGGGCTGTGAGGTTTGGAGATGAGGTCCCTGTGTGGACCTCATGTGTGATCCACATGTGCCCCCCATGACGTGATCTGGATCCCCACTAAATGGCCCTCAGGCTTTCTCATGGGATGGGGACCGGCCACCTAGAGAGGCAAGCGACAGCAGCTCCGCCTCCAGATTTCCAGGCCATGTTTTGTGCTGAGTGTCACATGTCTGAGTCCTTGTCTCCAAAGCTCAGGCCTGGCCTTGCCTCCTGAGCCCCTTATCCCCTCCCCAACCCCCTCCTCGCCTCTCCACCCATAGATCGTGTGATCAACAAATATTATGGAGCAAAACAGTCCTGTCCCTGCCCCCACGGAGCTTACAGAGAATGAGACAGACATTCCCCAAACACCAAAGCGAGGGAAGAGGAAGGGATCCCCAGGAGAGAACGGGGTGGAGGGGTGGCACCCCAGGGAACTGCCAGTGAAGCAGGGGCTTCAGATAGGAGTGGGGGTTGTCCAAGCCGAGCTGGGGGTGATCCCAGTTTCACTTCCAACACCCTGTCCCCATTCCTCCATCCCAACTACGGGCTGCTTCCCGTGTGGCCTCTCGGGGCCCCCGTGTCACACTGCTTTCCTCTGCAGGGTGCTGTGACTATGACCTTTGGGCAACTGTCTCTGGCAGGTTTCATCTGTGGCCCTTTAGTAGCCTGTTTCAACGGCCCATCAGAGTTTGCCCCCCTAGACGCTCATGGGGACGAAGCAGGTGCTCTCCAGGAGCAAAGACCCACAGAGTCCGAGCCGTATCGCTCAGCCTGCCTCGTGCCAGGCTTTCTAAGTGAGGGCGTGCACCACCAGTCTGCTTCTCTGTCATTCACGATTTGCAGAGAGCCTACTGTGTGCCGGGCCCTGCTCGAGGCCTAAATGGGGAGCACTTGTAAGCACTTTCGGGAAACGGGAGTTTCACAGCATCCAGGCAGATGAGGGTCAGTTCTGGGCTTTGTAGGGCATAGAGCCACCCGCACACCCATTTTGAGCTGCCCAGGGGCCAGGCCTCAGACAGCCTCTTGCAGATCCACTGCTCCCGCTGCCTCTTGCCTCTTACCACCTCTCCCTCCTCTCACCTGTGAGCCGTGGCTGCTCCCGTAGAGGGCCACGCTGTCCCTGAACCTCTCGTTCCTCCTTCCCGCCTCCACCTCGTGGCACAGGCCCTTTCTGTCCTCCTCTCTTGCCAGTTCACCCCCTGAGGATGATATTCCTACTTAAAAATAAATCGCTGCGATCTTTAATTGCAGACTAAATAATTGCTTCATTTTATTTAAATGTGGCTCTTGGAGGCTCTGGGAACAATTAGAAGAAAACATAGGGCAGTGCCGGGTGCATGTTTTCAAGCATATAATTTTTTTTTTTTTTTATTATTATCATACCGATGTTTGCAGGATCTGGAAAAAGAAAGTATGCCCCTCCTCCTGAGTTAGTCATGCACAATTTGCATGCAATAATAACACTAATAATGATAATAATAATAATTCCTGGATTTTTCTGGATTTCACGCTTGGCTCCCAGGGAAACTGGGCAGTTACTGTGCACTTTTCAGAAGAGAGAGGTGAGAACTCTCCAGCCTGACAAGTGACCAAGACTCTGGCCCTTCCTGGGTTGGGCGCTGGATTTGATGTGGATGCAGAGCTGATGTTATGTGTGTGTGTATGTGTGTGTGTTCTGAGAAGTGCCAGGCAATGTGCACACTCAGGACCCCTGCCTGTGTCTAAAATTCCATCATTTATTCAACAGCAAAAGAGCTGGCTGGGTCATTTACGTGCTTCTTTTTTATAATGGAGGGAGCTGGGGCCAGAGGAGTGATCTTTTCCCCTCAGGGCACAAGGCTGGTTCATAACAGATCCCAAAAGAGGGCTGTGTGTGGGAACTAGGGAGGCAGAACTCTTATGACCAGGAAGACCCAGACTGGAATTCCTGTCCTGCACTTTGCTGTTCGTGTGATCCTGGGCATGCTTCTTTGTCTGGAAAAATTAGCAAGAATGATCCTTGCTTGTTTTGAGGAATAAAGAATATAGGGAGAGCTCCAAGCGTGGTACCTGCACACAGGCAGTGCTCCGTGGTTGATTGTCCTCTCTTCTTTCCAACACTCCTCAATCTTCAAGAGTCTGCTGACCTTACACAATTGTTCCTGGAAGGGGTAGCTGGAGGACCAAAAGGCCATTGAACATGGAGGGAACTGCTAAGAGGAAGGGGAAGGGAGCCCACTCGAGATGCCCTCTTTCTCCCCCTGTCCTTGATGCTTGTCTTTCCTCCCTCGTGTGAGTCCCAGCAGGAGCTGCCCAGGTTCAGGCTGGGAAAATGGCCTGGGTGGGCTGTCGAATCCGCCTTGCTGAGCACCTGCTGTGTGCCGGATGCTCTAGATACTGAAGCTGCCGAGAGAATAAGAGTGGTTCTGCTTGCATGGAACTTAAAGCCCGTGGTACAAGAATCACGGAATAGTGACATTTACAGTGATGTGAGATGATAGGCAGACCTGTCTTCATGGACTTGGGGAACCAGAGGAAGCATGGGGGAGGGCCAACTGCCCCGCTTCCGGGGGCTCAAGGAGGCTCCCTGGGGGGAATCCACGCCTGAATGGGGTGTTGGGAGATGCATAGAAGTTGCATGAAAGAGGTTTACAGGAAGAAGGGGCAGCCTGTGTGTGTGGGTGACCTCATTGTCCTGGAGCAGCAGGAGACAAAGCTGGTGAGGGAAGCAGGGAACTTTGTGGAGTTTCCCGTGTCCACATTGAGGACCTTGGGCCATAAGAAGACCACACCTCTCCTGACCTAGAACCACAACTCAGGTAAACCAGAGGGCTGTGGCTCTTTCTGCTGGACTTGGTTTGCTAAGGCAGCTCTAAGGGGCCCTTGCATGATTAACTACCTCCTTAGGGCAGGATGGGGCAGGCTCTCTAGTCATTTTTTAAAAATATCTTTATTGAGATATAATTCATATGGTATATGATTCACAATTTATGATTACAAAGTATACAGTTAAATGATTTTTAGTATATTCACAGATTTATGCAATCCTCACCATAATCAAGTTTAGAACATTTTCATCACCCTAAAAAGAAACCCCACATCCATGAGCTGTGACTCCCCACCGCTCCTCCTCCCGGCTCACACCCTGAACTGGGCAGCTGCCGATCTGTGCCTAGATGGATTTGCCCATTTGGGACATCGCACATAAATGGAATCATAGAATATATGATTCCTTGGGTCTGGCTTTTCCCACTGAACGTAGTGTTTTCGAGGTTCGTCTGTGTCGTTGCGTGAATGCACATTTTATTTACTCATTCATCCATGGGTGCCCATTTGATTTGTTTCCACTTTTTGGGTGTTCGGAAAAACGCTGCTATGAACACGTGTCTGCCAGTTTTCATGGACTTATTGACCACTTGTGTATTTTCTTTTTTAAAGATTTTATTTATTTATTTGAGAGGGAGAGAGAGAACAAGTCGTGGTGGGGAGCAGAGGGAGAGAGAAAGAGAGGGGGAAGTAGATTCCCTGCTGAGCAGGAAGCATGACTTGGGGCTCAATCCCAGAACCTGGGAATCATGACCTGACCTGCCAAAGGCAGACACTTAACCGACTGAGCCACCCAGACACCTCTACTTGTGTATTTTCTTGGGAGAAATTTCTATTCAGATCTTTTGCCATATTTCAATTAGTTGGTCTTTCTATTATCCAGTGACAAGAATTCTTCTCGCATTCCAGATACAAGTCACTTAGCACATATGTGATTTGCCAATATTTTCTTATATTCTGTTGTTGTCTTTTCACTTGGATGGGGTCCTTTGAGGTATAAAACATTTCAACTTTGGTGAAATCTGATTTACCTATTTTTTCTTTTGTTGCTTTTGCTTTGGGGGTCATAGATGTGAACCCATTGCCCAGTCTGAGGTCCTAAAGATCCTTTGTGAAAACATAAAGAATTTTATGTTTTTAGCTCTTAAATTTAGATCTGTGATTCATTTTGAGTTAATTTTTATATATGGTGTGAGGTAGGGCATCCAACTTTATTTTTTTGCATGCAGAGATCTGGTTGCGCTGCTACCATTTGTTGGCACAGTCAGTGAAGCATCTGACTCTTGATTTCAGCTCAGGTCATGATCTCAGGGTCAAGAGATCAAGTCCCATGTGGGCTCTGCTTCAGCATGGAGTCTGTTTGAAATTCCCTCTCTCCCTCTGCCCCATCCCTGCTCATGCTTGCTTGTGCAGGCCCCTGGAGTACTACTGTCTAAACAATATTAAGTTTTTTGGTCTATGAGCATGGAATGTTATTTATTTAACATGGAATTTTATTTAAGTCCTCTTTAATTTCTTTCAATAGTCTTTTATAATTCAAATCTTTAATAATGTAATCACTTTTTTGTTAAGTTTTTCCTAAGTGTTTTAATCTCCCTGATGTTACTTTTACCATATGGAATTATTTCTGAATTTCATTGTCGGATTGTTCATTGCTAGTGTGTAGAAATGCAGTTGATTTTGTGTGTTGATCTCGTATCCCATAATCTTACTGGTTTTATGTATTCTAATAATTTTGAGTGGATTCCTTAGGATTTTCTAGGAGGATCACGTCATCTGCAAATAGAAGTTGGTTTTACTTCTTCCCTTCTAATCTGGATGTCTTTTATCTTTTGTTTCATTGTCTCATTTAATTTCTCTGGCTAGGACCTCCAGGACAATGTTGATTAAAGTGGTAAGAGTCGACATCCTTCTCTTGTTCCTGATCTTAGGGAAAAGCCACCACTCTTTGGCAACTTAAATGCTGTCAGTTTTAGGTTTTTGTTGATGAACTTTATCAGATTGTGAAAGTTTCCTTCTATTCCTAGTTTGTTGAGTGTTTTATGCATGAAGGTGTTAAATTTTGTCAGATGCTTTTTCTGTGTCTATGGAGATGAGTGTGTGGTTTTTGTCCCTTGTTTTATTGATGTGGCATATTTTATTAATCGATTTTCCAATATTAAACCACCCTTGCATTCCTGGGATAAATCCCACATGGTTCTAACAGAATCTTTTCTTCTGTGTTTCTGGATTTATTTGGCTGGCATGAAGTAACTCCTCTGATGTCAGGATTCCCTGGGGGCAGCGAATCACTGCTCCCTCTCCCCAGACCATGCTACCAGATCATCTGAAAGGATCCTGCTTATTTCCCTTGGCTCCATCTTTCCCACATGAGCCCATGGACCGTTCGCTGATGACAGTGGGAATGATAATCCCTTGAACCCACTGTCTTTAGGGTGTGGTTCGGATGTCATCTTGGGTAGGAAGTCTTCCCTGTGGCTCCCCTCCACCCCCCAGCCAGTGCCCTCCCCATCTGAGCTCCCACTATCTTCATTCTTCCCATGTAACATGCAGCAGCACTTGCCATTTTTTCCTGTGGTTCGCTAGTTAACTGTCTCCCCTGCTCGAGTGCTTGCTCTTCAAGAACTGGGTCATTATCCTACTGGCCTGACAGATTCTCAGTAAGTGTCTGTTAAATGATTTGTGTCTATCTGCCCAAGAAACTTTCTAGGAAGACAAGCGATTGGAAGCTCTTAGAGATGATTCAGTATCTTGGTACAGTATAAATGATTTTTAAACATATTTAAGGCAGCAAAATCCTTATAAAAAATGGAATCTTAGAACCCTAATATTTAAAACCTGTAAAAGAGGCAGTTAGTTGCTCAAGTTGGAGCAGAAGGCCTGAGCCCCCGCCCACTGGGCCTTGTCCTGGCCTCCCTTTCTGGCTCTCTGGCAGATCTTTAGAGAAGTCCTCAAAACCTTTGTGACTTCATAGGATAGAGTTTGCAAATAAGGGTGGAGTGGGAGGAGCTCTGGACTCTGTGTTGGTGACCTTGGGCATGCAGCCTCACCTCCCTAGGGCTGGTATCTTTACTCTCAAGAAGAAGAGTCACACCTGATCAGAACTGGCCCAGTGGGGCATGAATGGCAGCACTCCTGCCTCTCGGACACCCCAGCTGATATTGGAACTTTCTCGCAGAATCCAGAATCTTCCATGCAGAGCCTCAGGGAGCCTCAGTAGATCATGGTGGAGGAACGTGTGTACCACACCAGGATGAACAGATCCTCAAGGAGGCCTGTCCCAGACCCAACATTCTGGGGCGCATGTCATGTTGACAGAGTCCCTTACTCAGAAAAGGCAATTCAGTTAGCAGCTATTGCTGGCTTCAGGATTTATCTTGGCTCTGGAATGCTTCTTAGGATCCTGAATCACGTGTTCAATGACCAGCCTTGCTCTCTGCTGACCATGAGGGTGGGGACCAGGCCACTCCTTGATGGTGTGGGGCAAGAGGCGTCCCAGTGCTGTGGGAAGACAGGCAGAGGGTTGCTAGCCCAAGACATACTCTCATGGAGTCCCTCAGAGTTGTAGAGAGGCCTAGAAACAAGAGATGGTGAATAACAATATTAGCAATGATCCTGACATTAGCATAGTCCACAAAACCCTCTCCTATACATAATCTATTTCTGACTTTGAGTTTCCCGACAGCCATGCAAGGTGGGCAGAGCAAGGTTTTGCCCCTCCACTTTTGTTTCAGGAAGTTGAGTGACTTAGCCAAGGTCGCACAGTGGGTTAGGACTGAACTAGAAATTTCTTTTCTGGCTTCTCGGCTCTTAACCATTGCTCTTTTTACGCTGCCTGTCCCTACTTCACCCAGACTCCACACCTGGACTCAGGAGAAGATTATGCCCCAGCACTGGGAGGCCTGACAGGCTTTAGACAGTGACTGGCCAGCAAGGGCCTTCACCCCAGGGCAAGCAGCAAGAGCTCAGGCCACAGGGGTGCAGCGAGGGCCAAGGATGACCCAGAAGTCAGCAACATTGAGGGCAAACCAAAGGTGCCAGCAGTGGGGAGGCCAGCAAAGGAGGGGACCACCATTTTTGGAGACAGCTGAGCCCAGAGCAAACCCTAATCTCTGGCCCCCATCTGTCTTAAGACCTCCAGGAAGCACCAGACCCCCAGGCCCTCACCTGAGCCGGGAATATGAGGGCTCCCTTCTGAGAGATGAGATCTCTGTGATTCTGACCCCACTTTGCCGGAAGCACTCTAACTTTTGTTGAATGCCTTTGTGTTGTCCAGAGATGACTTCCTTCCAAATTAGCGTCTTCACAGAGTCTGAGATAAAACACAAGCGGTGAAAGGGACCAGCCAGATCCTACATGAGGGGAGGAGGCCCGGTGCTGCTGGTCAGATCAGGTGCTGCTTCTGACATGGACTATGTCCAGACATGTATGAAAGGAACCTTGATCCCTGCTGGTGTTCAACTGGCTGTGGTCCCTCACCTCACCCGGCTCTGATATTCTACAGTTAGAGGTTCATTCCTTTGACTTGAGTTTGTTTCAGGTTGAAAGGCAAATGCACCAGAAAGAATGTGTTAAGTTCTGCAGTTACACTCAATCCATACTTTCTGAGGAGATGGTTTTGCTTGGGGGAAGTGGAGAAGTAGAGGTGCTTAGGGAGGTAAGGAGGGAAGAAAAAGAAAGAGCGAGCTAGGGTCATTGTCCTCTCTGGGCAGTGACCCCCTGTTTTTCCAAGGCTTGTCTATAATCTGTGGAACCTCCTAGTCTCATGGTGTTTCAAACGGTTAACATGGTCTTGGTGGTTGTGGGGGAAGATCTAGAATTTTCATCATCCACCGCAATAACTGTGAATCTAATTTAAATCCTAGCTCTTCTACTTACTAGCTCTGTGACCTTGGGTAAATTATTTAACCTTTCTGTGCCTTCCTACTTAATTTATAATATTGCGGGTAAGCCTAGTACCTACTTAAGAGTGTTTTGTTAGAATTAAGTGAGTCAGCGAATGTAAAAGGTATGAAACTCTCTGGCACATAGGGCACACTCAAAGAATGTCAACTATCATCACTACTAGGAGCCAACATTTTTTGAATGCTGTGTGCCTGATATCCAGCTAAATGCCACCTGAGGTACAATATGCCACACTATTGCTTTGGCTGCTATCCCAAGGTCTCCCATTCCTACAGGTTGCTTGTGCTGGTCCAGCTTCCTTACAAGGCCAGAAGGCCCCGTACCTTGTGTCTCGATACCACCGTCATTCCCTAAAGCCATCTTCCTGCTGCTGGTTGGGCACGTCACCAGCCCCATTGCCCATTTAAAGATTTTATTTGTTTATTTGACAGGCAGAGATTACAAGTAGACAGAGGCAGGCAGAGAGAGAGGAGGAAGCAGGTTCCCTGCTGAGCAGAGAGCCCTATGCAGAGCTCGATCCCAGGACCCTGAGATCATGACCTGAGCCAAAGGCAGAGGCTTTAACCCACTGAGCCACCCAGGCGCCCCTGTCATCAAACCTTCTGTAGTGCCATCCTAGCTCACTCAACAGATGGCATATACCTTCAGACTTTGCAGAGACACGGCAGGAACTCTCGGCCCCCTCCCTTCTGGAAGGCCCTTGCGTTCCCCTGATATGTGGCTTTACCTTCACAGGGTCTGTAGGCCTTGGGAAGGGGCAGCCTTTCTAGAACACAGAGAAAACATCCTAATGTACCTTTTGCTTGGGCAGTGAGCTTCCCGGGGCCTTCTATTTATGTAAACAAACATAAAAATATAACATGAAATAAAAGTAAATCACCCAAGTGATTTTTTTTTTCCAATAGCCATAACAACAACAACAACAAATGGCACCAAGGTGAGGGCCCTCTTCTCCCTTCCCCCACACCAAAGAATCTGGCCTAATGCTTTAAATGCCACATCCTGAAGCATTCTAGACACACAGAACCTCACATAATCTTTGCACCACTGGCTATTATCACTCTTCTGAGGAAAAGGAAACTGAGGCCCAAAGGAGCCAAGCCGTTCAACCAGACTTTTGGCCACAGCCTCGGTGCTCGGGATCCCCACACGGTTGTGCCCGTCACGGGGGGTGGGGGCGGCTGTCGGCGGCCGGCCCCTCTGCAGATGGCGTATCCAGAGACGGTGGCCTGCCTGGCCTGAGGACGTCAGGCAGGGGTAGGTTCTCTCTTTCCCTTCATCAGGGGGGTGGAGAGGAGCAGGACAGGGATGGTGTGGGGCTGGTGGGACAGGACCAGCTGGGCAGCTGCAAGGCATAGGTGGGACAGGTGAGAGGGACAGCGAGTGACGCCTGGACTCAAGACAGCCTTGGGGCTCTGGTGCCCTCTTGCTGAGGCCTGCGGCCTTCTCCTACCTCTCCCTTCCTTCCTGCTTAAAGCCTATCCCTGGCCTGTTCCCTCTGCAGAGGCTCCCGGAACCTCCCGGACCTCCCCTCCTGGTCTGGAGTGGCCGCTGGGCTCCGGGAGGGTCTGGCCTCTGCAGGCGGGCCTCTCCGCCACGAGGCAGAGGGAGGCCAGTGCTTTCTGGCTCCACAGCCATTGATCGCAACAGATGATATGTTTTCACTCTGGTATGTTCAACAGTGCGGATCGGACAGGGAGCGGAAACGGGAAAGATAAGTGGGAAATAAATCACCCAACTTGATTTAGTCATAATAGCAAGGAGAGGGTGATTGCAGAGCCGCGATCAGAGCCGCCGTCAGCTCACTGGGGGCCGGAGAGACAGGCCTGCCGGCGCTCTGCACCAGCTTTCCGAAGGCCCAGCAGAGGGAGGTGCGGCCGGGTCAGAGAGGGCTGGGGGGGTGTGGTGGGGTGCACTCAGCTGCCGGAGCCCAAGGGCACAGAGGCCTGCTCTGCCTGGGAAGCCTCTGGCCTCCGAAGGGGCAGACAAAGGGATCGCAGCAGGCAGCAGGCCCGGATCCAGCCTGCCTCCAGTCCAGGGAGAGTGTGCCCAGCTCTACTGGAGAAGGCGCTCTGCCTGTTGAATTTCCGAGTGGGAGTCAGTTGGGGCTGGTGGGAGGGAAGCGTAGTGCGCTCTGATTCCTCCTATTTTTAATGCTCTCCAGAAAACATCTCAGCCATCCCTTTCTCTAGACAGGACTGGGCCCAGCGCTGCTGGCTGGCCTTGGACGGTGTCCACAGAAAGAGCAGACATCACAGGGTCTCTCTACCCGCTACCCCAGGTTTCGCCCCTTGGCATGGTCTATCCTGGAGACTCCCCTGCATTCTAAGCCCTTTCCCCTCTGCGGGGTGGGGCCAGATTCGGGGGTGACAGGCTCCTCCCCTCTCCCCAGCAGGGCTCTCATGTGCAGGTCTGTCGTGGTGCACGGCAGAAAAGGGCAGTGGTTCTCAGAGGCCCGGGCATCAGGAAGACGGCAGCTTAGGTGACGCAGGAATATCTATTCCAATTCACAAAGGGATATCTGCTCTGGCAAGTTATAAAATACCATTTCCACCGAGCCTGTAGAATTACTTACAGGAGCCACAATGAAACCAGACAACCTTTCAATCAAGCTGCCTGTTGTTCCCGCTTCAAGGCCAGAGAAATAAATACTGAGCAAATAAAGTTAGTCGGCATCTGAGCATTTTAATGAATAAAGAGTAGCAGGAGGGCCCAGGGTGGGGAGCTGCCGCACATCCCGGTGGGCAGGCTGGAGGTGGCCCGTGTGACAGCTCCGGGCTGTGGGCTGCCCTCCTCCCCCACCCTTCCCCTTCCTCGGAACCGGTGGGGGGCTTCCTCCTCTTGCTTCCTGCTCTGGCCCAGACTCCCTCCCCAGACCCCCACCTGGCAGACCCAGGGGCCTGGGCACTGTGTCTCTAGCCCCCAAGCGATTCACATTCTCACCAGACCTTCCAGAAGGAGCTCTCGGGGCCAGCTCACGGCGCCCCATAAGACACGGGTCAGGACAGCTGAAGCCCAGATGAAGTCAGACGGAAGGCAAGAAAATGACGTTGAAGCCTTAGGAAGGGGCTTTTCAAGTTGTTTTTGTGGCAAGAACAGGGCGGCGCAGGCTTGCTGTCAGGCACAGCTGGTGTAGTCCTCCTGGGAGTCGGGGGCAGGCGGCAGGGCCACCCTCTGAGAGGTCGGTGGTGGGACTGGGGAAAGGGAACATGGGAGGGACTGCTGAAGGGCCAAGCTGGTGAGTGCCGGGGGCAGGTGCCGCGGGAGAGGGCGCTGGATCCCAGTGGGCCTCCCCAAACCGTGAGGAACTGCAGACAGGGCTGTCAGTGTAGAGCCGGTCAGGGGTTCAGCTTGCAAGGGTGAGGACCCTGGAATGGTTCCAACAGCCCACCCTGCGCTCAGCGCCAGCCCCCACGCCAGCTTCTAGAACAGATGTGGAACGGATGACTGTAGATACAGGGAAGTGAGGGGTGATCACCAAAAAACAGGGTGGCTTCCCGACAGACAGACCTCTCGTTCTTTTGTGAAGCGCTGGTAGGTCAAAGCGTGTTCACAGGATGAGGGTTTCAGCGTGGTGTTAGTCATCACCGTTCAGGGCATCCTTGGGGACCAGCTGCAGATTTGTACCCTGGATGGTATTTAATGAGGAGTATTTCCAGCAGGTCAAAAGCTAGGGGGATGAATGCCTGATGGATTGGGATCAGTTGGAGGGAAAATTTCTGAGGACATGGGGATCCCTGTTCTTTCAATGACTAATGTGGAAGACATACTGATAAGATTTGTGAATGACCTAAAGCTACAAAGGGATAATAAATACCTTGTATGATTGTGGTAAGGAAAATAAAATCTGGGGTGCCTGGGTGGCTCAGTTGTTAAGCATCTGTCTTCGGCTCAGGTCATGATCCCAGGGTCCTGGGATCGAGTCCCACATCGGGCTCCCTGCTCAGCAGTGACCCTGCTTCTCCCTCTCCCACTCTCCCTGCTTGTGTTCCTTCTCTTGCTGTGTTTCTCTCTGTCAAGTAAATTTAAAAAATCTTTTAAATAATAAAAAAAGAAAAGCTAACATGGTATAGCGGGTTATGTTCTAAACACATTGCCTGTGTTAACATTTAACTTTTTCAGCATCCCGAGGAGGTAGGTAATATCATTCCGCCCATTTTATATATACAGAAACTGAGAATAAACAGGTTAAGGTAACCAGCTCTAGAACCAGGATTTAGTCCTGGCGCATCTTGCCCCAGAGCCTATGCTCTTAACTCCTTTGCTGTGAAAAAAATTAAAATGATAGTGATTTCAGTAGATTAGAGTTACGGGCAGAACATAAGATGACATCTAATAGGAATATGGGGCGGGGTGCGCGTGGGTGGCTCAGGCTATTATGCGTCTGCCTTCAGCTCAGGTCATGATCCCAGGGTCCTGGGATCAAGTCCCGTATGGGGCTCCCTGCTCAGAGGGGAAGCCTGCTTCTCCCTCTGTCTGCTGCTCCCCTGCTCATTCTCTCTCTCTCTCTTTCTATCAAATAAATAAATAAAATCTTTATATATATAAAAAAAAAAGAATACAAGGGAACTACTGTTTCTAGAATCAAAAGGACATTGAGACAGGCTGGGGTGCAAGACTTGTCAGCAGCGTACCTGAAAAACTCTTAGGGGCTAGGTTGGCTACATGTTGGGCTGAATCAGGGTTATGGGGGCAAGGAGCAAGGCTCCTCAGATTGCTCCGGGATAGTAACAGGCCAATAGATTGGTAGCCGGGGACTGCAGGCTCCACGTTTTCAAAAGGACGCTGACCAGATGAGGCAAGTCCCTGCTGAAGGACGGGGTCAGGAGTGTGGACTCAGGAACCTCTGACTGTAATAACTAACTAACTGCCTAATATGTCAACCATTGAGGGATGGTTGAAATAACTGGAGAACAGGGTGTGGGGGTGGGGCGGTGCTTGTTTCCCTCGGCACCCGCAGGGCTGGTATGTCCACAGGGGCTGGGCTCGCTCTGCGTCCAAAGGGAGGACCCAGGACCCACACGGGCAGACATCACAGGGAGGCACATTTTGGCTTGGTGCAAAGACTCAGGTTCTAGGTCTTCGGGCTCTCTGTCATTGGACCTGTGCCTGGAGCATTAGTGGGGGGAAATAGTGCATCACTTGCTCAGCACAGGGCTTGACGCATTATAGTTGCTGTTACAGGGATTCACTGTAGCAGGTCAACCCAGAAGCTACCACATGTCATTTCACCTGGGGCTCAATGTCCTCATCTGTAAAATGGGGATTATAAGGCCTGCCTTGGGCAACAGTTGAGCCTTGCCTAATTGAGGGGGTTAATCTAATACATAATATACACTGTAGGTGCCAGTAAATGTTTCCTCAGAGGGTAGGGCTGTGCCCTGTCCTTGATGCGGGGTTTAGCTCATCCTCAGGAGTCGCAGATTATAGTGACCGTGACCTCTGTCCTGGATTTCTTGAGTGTGCGTCAATTTGCAGGCACTCAGAGATTTGAAGGCATTTTTTAAAAAAGATTTCATTTATTTGACAGACATCACAAGTAGGCAGAGAGGCAGGCAGAGAGAGAGGGGGAAGCAGGCTCCCTGCTGAGCAGAGAGCCTGATGTGGGGCTCGATCCCAGGACCCTGAGATCATGACCTGAGCCAAAGGCAGAAGCTTTAACCCACTGAGTCACCCAGGGGCCCCTGAAGGCATTTTTAGCCTTTAATCCTCTCAGCACCCCCTGGAGGTAAGCGAGGGACCTGGAATTAGGATAGTGGGAGAGCCCAGGTGGAAGCCAGGTGTGGCTGATTCCAGTCCCTGCTAGAACATCACTCTGCGACCTCTCTCCCGGACTCAGCGGACGGTTTGGGAAGTGAGGAGGAGGAGACAGAGTGGGGTTCGAAGGCACAGGGGATCTGGTCCAGTATTTTCGTCTCGTTCATTGCGGTGGAGCCCTGGCTCACCTCTTGCTGTGGCGGCGGCTCCCTGGCCTCCCCCACCCCCTCCCAGCAGCAGGCTTCCCTCTTTCAGCCTGTCTGACTCCATCTCGGCACTTTGTCCTGCTAATTCCCAGGCTGGAGGGCGTGTGCACTCTTTATGCCGTTCAGCCCTAATTAGAAGTTCCTGACAGCTTGTTTGGGGCCCTGTCAGGCTCTCTGACTCGCCTTGCACCAATAAGTAAAAAGGAAAATTGCTGTCTGCTCTGTACCTGGCTGCCTGGGTGTCATTATGAGCGGCGTGTGCGGGTGGCGGCTGCTCTCTGGCTGCTCCTATTCTGGGCCTACCCATGCTGACTCGGCACCAGTGGGGACCAGTGGGGGCTTGGTCCCTCCAGGGCCTACCAAGGGCTCCAGTACCTGGGGTTGGCAGGGACTCATGGACAGGGGCCGGGTGGAGGCTGGGGGTGGGAGCTGGGATGGCAGACCCCTGGGATTTTCCTATCCAGATTTCAAGTCTTTTCTGCCTTGGAAACCCCACGTATGCTCAGGGCCAGGAGGCCACAGGCACGTGGGCTCTTTTTCTGGCAATCTGCTACAGGGACAGGAGGGCATGGTGGAAGGTGAAGTTGGATCTGGCATTTTTCCAGTGACAAGGGAGTGATACAGCAGAGGCCTAAACCCCTGGGCCTTCTGCCTGTGGGAGGCTCTAAAGACTGTCTTAAGAATTAAGCAGTTAAGACACCAGAATGGTGAACTAGACCGCCTGGGTTCGAATCTCTCCTCTGACAATAAGCCACAAAGCCTTGGGCAAGTCATTTCAGCCTCTGGACTTGGTTTCATCACCTGTAAAGTGGGCCCTAATAGCAGAGTGGTAAGGATAAAGAAAGCCTTCAGAAGGGTACCTGATTTCTAGTAAGTACTCCACACATGTCCACTAGTATTATCATCCTTGTTCCTGAGACAAAATCAAGAGGCAGATGCTCAACCGGCTGAGCCACCCAGGCGCCCCAATTCCAAGATTCTTAACTGGGACAATACAGTTAAGTGGTATGAAGTCCTGCTACAGGGCATATCGACATTATGGACATGGGCAATTATTTCTAAAAATGAGAGTCCCAACAGTGTCCGTCTCCTAGGGTTATCGTGAAGATCAAATAAGATTATTTGTGCAAAACACATATAGCACCCTGCCTTGTAGAAGGGTCAGCAAACTGTAGCCAGGGGCCAAATCATGCGCACCACCTGGTTTTGTAAAGAAACTTGTTTGAACATATGCACCTTTTTAAAATTGTCCGTGCTGCTTTGGGATTACAACGGCAGAGTCGAGTCTAGCCTACAAAACTGAAAATATTTATTATCTGGCCGTTGACAGAAAAAGTTTGCTGGGGCGCCTGGGTGGCTCAGTCATTAATCGTCTGCCTTCAGCTCAGGTTGTGATCCCTGAGGGGTGCTGGGATGGAGCCCCACATCAGGCTCCCTGCTCATCGGGAAGCCTGCTTCTCCCTCTCCCGCCGCTCTCCCTGCTTGTGTTCCCTCTCGCTGTCTCTCTCTGTCAAATAAAAAAAATTAAAAAGAAAAAAAAGAAAAAGTTTGCTGCCCGCTGGCCTAGAACATAGAAAATGCTCATTAAATGCTAGCTGTCATTATTAACAAGTAATTGTAATTATAATCCCCACGCTGCTTCCTGGAAGTTTTGACCCCAAGCTGGCAGGACCAGGTAGCTTCTAAGACTTTCTAACCAGTGAGGGATTTTTTAAAGGTCTGCTATGAGGGAGGGGAATGTTTTGAATGCTTATCTGGTTTGCATGTATTTTCAGGAAGGAAAACTGGGAGCAGTATTTAATAGGCTGCCCACCCTCACGCTGAGCCCCTGTTTTCTGCCTTAAGGGGTATCAGTGATGTGGGAGCCATTCAGTGGATCAAACCCATTAATGAATTCGATCACTGAGGGGGCTTTTATCCTTCTATCTTCCCCTCCAAGAAGCCCCTGCTGAATTGTCCCGCTGTGTCCGGTTATTGCATAGCGGGCGTGTCGCTCGGCTGGGAATGGAGTCTGTGGGTCCCTCCACACGTTTTATGTCCTCCCAAGATGGGGCCCTGGTGAAGGGCCTGGGAACCTTTATGGAGTCCTGGGGGGCCCCCGAGAACCCCTGGCCACTGACAGCCACCACTTCCCCCCCAGACAGCCCTGCGATCTGTAGGCCTTGTGGCTCAGGCAAGGGGAGGGCCCGTGGGGGTGAGGGTGGCCAGGGAGAGGCCTGGGCCAGCGCCTGCCGTGCCCCACTGACCTCGCATGCAGCCGGGCTGTTATCATGCCATTTTTATGCTGTGTTCCGGACGCCGCTCGGCCTGCGAGGGACGTGCAGCAGTTAAAATATTAATGTCTGGCATGTGGCAAACATTTAAAATATGCTGAGACATGGGAGCCGTTGAGTCGGGCCTTGTTGACACGTCGCCTCACCTGGGTATTGTTTGCTGTGTAAATGCCAAGGATTCCTCCCCAGAGGGGGACCTGGCTCTTCTGTCCCTGTGCCTTATTTCCTCCTGTGACAGGGAGGTGAAGTGGGGGCGGGAGTGAGGGTGTGTGTTCCCCGTCCTCCTAGGGGTGCCTTGCTGGGTGGTCCTTTGAGAACAAGACAAATGTTTTCAAGGCATCATTGGTAAGAGCCACTCAGCCTCCCCTGAGTTCAGCCCCGGGCCAGGCACTGCGTGGAGTTGAGGGGGGATACTGTGGTGTGAGCCACCATCGCCTAACCCTCAGACAACACAGTCTGAACCGCAGAGGTCCACTGTATGCAGATTTAAAAAAAAATAAGTACAGCCTAGTGCTGTAAATGGAATTTCTCTTTCGTATCATTTTCTTAATAATATTTTCTTTCTGGGTGGGAGGGATGGGGGTGGCTGGGTGATGGACACTGGGGAGGGCATGTGCTGTGAATGCTGTAAGACTGAGGAATCACAGACCTGTACCCCTGGGGCAAATAATACATTTTATGTTAATTTAAAAAAAAAGAAAAATATATTTTCTTTCCTCCAGCTCAAGTTATTATAAGAATACAGTGTAGAATGCAGACAAATATACCAAATACGTGGTCCTCTCCTGTTTATGGTATTGGTAAGGCTCCTGGTCAATAGTAAGTTTGGGGGAGGGGGAGTCAACAATTCTATGTGGCTTTTTGATTGCACATGGTTTGGCACCCCTAAACCCCCCTGCCCCGGCATTGTTCAGGGGTAAACTGTAGTTCACAACGGGGTTGATGCTGTGTTCCGTGGTCCAGCGTAGAACAGGGAAGGCTAATCCCCAGGATAGGCCCTCACCCCCCTCCCACGCCCACAGCAGCCATTGCTGGTGGATCAGGATAGTCTTTGCTGAGCTCCCAAGCAGCCTCATACTCCTTATCAACACAGGAAGCCACCTCTAGTCACTTGGAACCAGGCTGAGATGAAACCCATTTGTTGTCCTTCGTGGAGGAAATGAGTGATGTCAGAGAAGTTCTAATGGATGCAGAGGGGCCTCCGAGGGGGATGGAACCCTTCCAGTTGGGGACAGGTAAAGGAGGCTTCCTGGAGGAGGTGACCTTTGAGGGGTGGGTGGGATGGAACATGTCGATGGGGAAAATGAATGGTGCAGGTGGAGGACATAGTATGGGCAAAGGCCCGGAGGCACGAGCAATGTCCTTGGTTCTTCTCACTCTACCAGGTGGCGGGAACCAGCCTGATCAACCGTCCCAGTGACGGGGGCTCAAAGCTGCCTCTCATCTCTGGCTTCCCTGGGCGGGGGGGGGGGGGGGGGGTGTTCCTTAGCTGATAAAAACCTCCCGAGATCCTTTCTTCCTTCTAGAAGAGTCTCCATCCCAAACTAAGCAGAAAACAAGGGCCACACGCGTAGTCTCAGACACGCCAGTCACCTAGCTGAGGTTGGGCAGGCTTTTTCCATAAAGGACCAGAGAGGAATTTTTTTTTTTTGGTGGGCTGTAAGGTTTCTTGCTACTACACTACTCTGCCAGGTAGGGCAAAAGACTGCAGACCATATGTGAACTAGCAGGTGTGTTTGTGTTCCCAAATACCTTTATCTATAGACACTAGAATCTGAATTTCATGGGATATTTATGTGTCATGGAATCTTCTTCTGATTTTTTTCCTCCAAGTATATTAACCAGTACAAGCCATTCTTAGCTCTCAGGTTGCACAAAACAGACAGCAGGTCAGACTTGGACTTTTGATCTAGTTGGATCAAGTCTCACACTTGGTTGGCATTATTCCCACCCCCCCAGGATTTTATTTATTTTTGAGAGAGAAACTGCATTGAGCACAAGCAGGGGGAGAGTCGGGGGTTGGGGGGCAGGCAGAAGGAGAAGCAGATTCCCCACGGAGTGTGGAACCCAATGCAGAACTTGATTCCAGGACCCCAGGATCATGACCTGAGCCGAAGGCAGACGCTTAACCCACTGAGCCACCCATGTGCCCTTGGTTAGTACTTCTGACTTCCCGCTCTCCACTCTTGCTCAGTGCACTCACCTGTTCCCGTAGGGTAGGCTTGAGCCACAGCTCATGGCTCTAATGGGACCTCGGTTTGTCTCAGAATAGCAAGGTGTGGGTAGAGTTGGTCAGGTTAAGCTCTTAAAAGCCAAAAGCCAAAGCTCTTGTGTCAGGACAGCTCTCCAAGCTGCATCGGCTCTTTCCTGAGCCCTCAGAGGTCAGGGAGGAGCACAGATGAGGAGATGGAGCCCACGGAGAGGCGGCGATTGGCTCACATTGCTCACCTGGTGAACAGCCCAGCTGGGACCAGGACCCCTGGCGTCCCGGCCTGGAGTCTTCCCGCCCCACCTGAGATCAAAGCATCTCTAGGTTAAGCATCTTCTTGCCTCCCCGCTCCAGACCGTCAGGGAACGACCCTGGCCTCCGCTGCCATTATCGGTCATGCCCGCTTGCTGCTGCGCCCTCCTGAGAAGAGAAGGACACAGCCAATAGGCACAGGCTCTGGGTAGTAAAGAGAGAAGTAAACCATGATAAATTGTGGCTAATGCTGCTGGGTGACTGAGATAAAGCCTTGATTGTTTGGGCAGCATAAATCAACACCCTGAGCTGGATGGGAAATAAAGCAATAATTTAAATCTATTTTCAGGGTCTTGTGGGCCGAGTGACCGACCAGGAATTGATATCCAGGGATGGAGTAATGGATGGGGGAGGGTAATATATGGTTAAACCACACTGAGTGAATATCTTTGGACTCCCCCGGGCTTGTCGCAAGCCCCGTGGGTGGGCTCCAGGCAGAACCATAACTCCTGCTCTATACAGAGATCCCAGTAATCCACCTGCCTGCCGGTCTGCCCAGCCGCACCCCTCCCTGCCCCCCGCTAGCCACCTCTGCCCCTCCCTTGAGTACCTCGGCCACTGCCGCATCACGTTTCATGCAGGGACTGTTCTTTTGGGCCCTTGGTGGGCACAGAGGAGTCAAAGATGCACAAGATGAAATTAGTGTCCCTCGATGGTAAGTTCCATGAGACCGAGAACTATGGCTCTCTCGTTCGCCACCACGTTACCTATGCTGAGGACACTGCCAGGCCTGGAGCAGGTGCTCTGTCTGTTTTCCGGTGAATAAGGAAATGGCCAAGCCCAAAACACAAGCCACAAAGAAGCATTAATTGCTGCACTGACAATGGACCGTGCCTAGGCATGTGGGCAGCGGAGAGGAGGCGAGGGTGCCCTCGTCTCTAGGACATCTCGGGATGGCTGAGGGGAACTAAAGAAGAGGGAAAACCTCAGTTGGGTCTTGGGGTAGGAATGGAGTTGGTCAAGGGAACAAGGAGAGGAGGAGGGCGTTTCAGGGGGCAGGAGCAGCTCGAGCAAAACCTGGAGAAGGTAGGATGGTTGCTTCAGAGACCAAAGAGTGTTGGGAACGTGAGGAACCATAATGCCAAGCCAGAGGATTGTGATTTCATAATTTTTTAATTCATATTTAATTCATATTTTAATTCATATTTTCCCGTATTGCTTTCTTTTCCTCCTGGCGTGGCTTCTTTTGGTTTGTGATACACTACATGGGTGGGAAGATGGGCACTATTGCATGCAAGGAAGAGCAGACAGAAGGACACCTGCACCGGCCAGGAGCCCAGGGGGCTTGTTCCAGCTTCCTTGGGTGAATCCCTTTGAACTTTTCTTGTTCTCCCGCTCCTCCTGTGGGAAATGGCAAGGTGGGGGAAGCATGCCGTTGGATGCCCTTCTGGGCTCTTGCCGATGCTTTAAGTCATTTCTGGACATACACTCCCTGCGGAGGCTAAGGGGCTCTTTCAGCTCTCACCCAAGTGCTAGGCACTCAGTAGATTTTAGTACTTAGGGGTGGGTTATGTCAGGACTGAGTTCCCTATCCTTCACAAAAGGGGCATAAAGGCAGCTCTCCAAGAAATCCTGGAGCTGTAGATGGTTTCTTGTCTTTATTCAAACTGTATTAACAATAAGGCCCAAAGAAACACAGGTAACAGAGCATGGACCACGGGCCTTGTGACGGTCTGAGTTACCTCCATGAACCACATACACACACCCCAGGGGAGATGGTCTGCGAACATTTCCCTTTCACAGGTGCAGAGGTGAGGACCCAGAAAGACGGACTGACTTGCCCAGTGGCATATAGTTAGTGAATGGCGAAGCTGGGATTTGGCCCAGACAGGCCGCAGCAGCTAACCATGATGGTGTGACCATGGGGCTCACCTGCACTGTGTTGATCCGTGAAGGTGGGCGGCAGGAGGGATGGTGGTTCCAGGGTGACTCTTTCCTCGGCAACGGAGTCCGGGGGCCCCAGGGCAATTCCACTTCTGCCACCCACATGGTCCACAGGGCCACCTGGCCACAGGCCGTTGATCCTACAGGAAGTCGAGATGGATAGGCTCTGCAGAATCTGTCAGGACCTGACAAGGGGACACATCTGAGCCGGTGACGGAGGTCGTAAATTTTTATGTTCATTATGTTTGTTTTGTTTGGTGTAATTAATGGATCTATTAAGCTTAATCAAGCTCTGACCTCTTTTGTAACCATTATAAATCAGCTCCAATAGCTCTGGGAGTGGGGTTGGTGTCCTACGGCAGGCCTCCCTGGGAGAGAGGGGTCCTTCCATAAAGTGAGGTCTCAGAAATGGGGAACGGAGGGAGGAGACCCAGTGGGTCCCACAAGACCGAGATTGAAAGTTATCAACAAGGGCCTTGGGAATGGAGGGAGCCGTGGGGAAACTGAGGCAGGGAGCCTTGTCATGGGAGCCCCATTCCAGTGAC
This sequence comes from Mustela lutreola, assembly GCF_030435805.1. Classification (NCBI taxonomy): domain Eukaryota; kingdom Metazoa; phylum Chordata; class Mammalia; order Carnivora; family Mustelidae; genus Mustela; species Mustela lutreola. The sequence goes on along the minus strand of NC_081290.1, from coordinate 189,136,380 downwards.
ATGGAATCGCTTATGTTTCCATGAGCTCTGCGTGGTTGAGGGTGGGGGTTTGCTGCAGAAAGGGGGTTGGGAGGGAGGAAATAAGAGAATCCCACGTACCTTATACCTCTTTGCCCCAAAATTGGCTTTCCTTGAGGAACAACACACCACTCAACCCCAAGAAAGAAGGCTGGTATGGAGGAGAATAGGGGTGGTTGGGTGGGGGTAGAAAACAGGAGGCCCTAGGGGAGGGATTGGAGGTGTCAAGCTACCAGCCCAGAGCACGGAGCCAGGCTGAGGACTGTCATGTCTTTTGCATCTCTGCTTTCTCTGGTTTGGTGAGCAGAGTGATTGAGTGTGATTGAGCAGGAACGCAGACGCTCGTTCTCAGCTATTAGGATGAATGGATCCCTGGGATGCCAGCAAGGATGCTGTCGCCTGCGTGTGCTTTAATACTAATAAAAAAAAAAAAGGAAACTAACAAAATACCATTCCCCATCATTAAAATGCAGAAGCAGATAAAGAGCAGCTCCTGTGTAATTACCAAAAATTTTTATTTCCATAAGAAGCCAGCGCTTCATAAATGTTCCAACCTGAGCCTTTCTCTCCAGGGAAACTGGATTTCTATGAATATAGAAATTCGGTAATTGCCCCTGAAACCGTGCTTTTCTGTGTTAATGAGGAGCAGGAGCTTGCTTTTGCTTAGAGCCCTAAACAGAACAGTTTCCTTCCCCATCACAGGGCCAGTGAGGAGCACCCTGCCTGCCCCCCACCCCCAGCCCCACACATTAGACCCATTAGGGCTTCAGGGTTTGGATTTCAGGGGGAGTGATGTCTTCTCCGGGAAGAAGGGAGTGGAAGAGGGTCCGCCGGTCAGGACGCTGGTTCTGCATCTCTCCAGCTGCATTTGTATTCCTCCTTACCACACACATGCATTTTTCATTTCGGGGCAACGTGCTTTAAAAAAAAAATACATGCACTATTAGATTAAAAAATGTACAGCATTATATAGCTTATAATGCCATGGTAGATTTTAAACCTCTAAAAGCATATGCATTAAAGCAATTTTCTAAACTAATATAGCAAGAGGTCCACAAAAGCACGGCAGCATTTGATAATAGTTGCCATCTTCAGTTGAGGATAATGATGTTAACAAATGTAATGGGAGTAATGAGTGGAGATTCAAAAAGCTGCTTTTGTTTAATTTTTTTGTAATGCAAATTCAGTTTGGGAATGAAAGAGGGGGGAATGAGGGGGGGAAAAACCCTCTTATTTGAAATGAATCTTAATCCTGGCTGATGATAGGCCAGTTATAAGCAGAAGTGGCTTCATTGTGGAATTAAATAATCCAGAGATGCAATTATTAAGGTGATGGGATGAAATTGGAAAAAAAGAAAGAGAGAGAGAGAAAGAAAAAAAAGAAAGAAAGAGAAAAGAAGAGAAGCTGCAGAATCAGATCTTCTTTCTTGAGGCTGGAATTGCAGATGTTTGAGTAATGAAGTCAGAGTCTGCCAGGGGTGTCGTCCCTAGGGTTGTTCGTGTCAGGGATTGGGCGCGGGTGGGGTGGGGTGGGCTGGAGGAAAAGGATGGTGAGGGAAAGAAATGCCTGGATCCTCATCCAGGCCAGGGACCTGCCCTATGGGACCCTGAGTTATTTTATTGAGCCCCACAACTGGTTCCACTCAGGGACTTCCCCAAGCTATTCCACCCCTCAGTTTGCCTCTTCTGCAAAATGGGAACAGCAGTGCTTTCTCACAGCCAGTGCATTTTTGAGGGCGGTAGGGTTTGCATCTTAACTCCTCAAAAGAAAAGAGGGTGGTGCAAAGCAGAGCAGCTGTCTTCTCCCAGCCTCATTTTTCTTGGCCTTTACTGGGCTTAGCCTGTCCCACGAAGCAGAAATCATAGCCACGACTTTGAAGCACAAAGGGAAACGGCTGTTCAAGCACACCGTCCTGGAGAGCTCTGCTGGGTCACTCAGGAGTGCACTCAATTTTCTTGGTTTTCTCTGGAGAAGGCAGGAGCAGCAAAGCTTGAACCACTGGATTGGCTTCTCCAGCAGTGGGCCAGTGTTGGGGGGGGGCAGGGTGTAGATGGAGAACAGCCCTCGCCCAGTGCAGCTGTGCGACCCTGAAGGGACCCGACTCCAGCTGTATTGATTACAGGTACCATGTGGCTTCGGGCTCCATATGCTCCTCCTCTGGTGTCCTTCCCATTTCCCCGATTGGGGGGGTCAGTGTGCAGAAGGCACTGTAGTTCACCTGACACCCAAAGGGCCATCCAGAAGCTATGGTCAGCGGACAGTGCCCACGACTGACATCCCTGACTCTGTGCTTTTCTAGGTGCTTTACAGAGGACTTTTCATTTAATACTAACAGCAACCTACCAGGTGGACACTGTGGTCATCTCCATTTCACAGACAGGGAAACTGAGTCACAGACGGGTTAAGTCACACAGCCATGCAGAGCTGGGGTCGAATCAGGAGTCTGTTTCCCCAATTCTAGTCCTGAAGCGGCGTGCTGGATATAGTGTGGGATGCTAAAGTTGGGGAGGCGGCTCTTTGCCCAGAATGTATGTCAGATCCCACTGTCCACAGGCAGGAAGCCATGACTGGAGGATAGGCCAGCCCAAGGAAGCCTGCCTGCTGGCTAAAGATAGGTTTTGGGGGGGAAATTAGTCTTAGGAAGAGTATCATAAAATGATTGGGTTTTGAGAGGTGCAGAGAAGTGGGGAATATGACTTACAGTCACTCGCTTCCCCAGTTTACAGCTTTAATTAATCTGAAATTGCAACATAGATTTTTATGATTAGCAGAGACAACTCAGTGAGCACAGAAGGAACCCTTAACCGTGATCCCAAGATGAATCTGGGACATGAAATATCCATGCAATAAACAAGGCCGTGTTAGAGGAAGCAAAGTAAAATACAAATCCCCGGCCATCAGAATAATCATCTGTCCACAGGACAAGGCCTTCCAGGACCTGTTCCTTGCAGAGGGGAAAGCCATTCCGGCACCAAGGGCAGGACTGCGCTGAGGCTGGGAGGAGTCCCGTGATTCCTTCTTTGCGGGTGTAACTGAGGAGCCCAGCCTGGGGCCTGGATGCTGAGCTGGGTCTCTGCTCCTTGCTCCTATGGACTGGGTCTGTCCCATTGTCAGTGTCACCTTTAGGGATTGGATCCTCCTCCCTGGAATCTCATCTTCCTCACAACCGCGGCAAAGGCTGATGGATCAGGACATTTGTCTGGTGTCCAGAAGATGCTGACCAACTGGCTTCTGTCTTGTGAAACCTGACCCTGAGGCCAATGAACCCAGGAGGAGGCTGGGGAGGGGAAGGGGAAAGCTGTGGTCTTGTACCCATCTGCCTCCCCACACAATTGATTGGAATAGCCACTTACAAACCCCCGGTGGCTCCTTTTATGGACTGAATATTTGTTTACCCTCCCCACCGCCCTGACACCAAATTCCTATGTTGAAGTCCTAACCTCCCATGAGACTGTATTTGAAGACAGCACCACACCCCATAGGATTGGTGTCCTTCTATGAAGAGGCACCAGGAAGTATGCTCTCTCCCTCTCTATGGCGTGAGCCCACAGCAAGGAGGCAGCAAACATCTCCAACCCAAGGAGAGCATCTTCACCAGAGACTGAGCCTGCTGGTGCCTTGATCTTGGATTTCCAGTCTCCAGAACTATGAGAGAAGAAACTTCTGAGATTTAAGTCACTGAGCTTGTGATGTTTTGTTACCTCAGCCCAAGCTGACTGAGACGGCTGCCATCTTGTTTCACAAGGCTAATGGCTGACTGGCCCACCGCTTGACACCAGCCAGTATCTGATGTCCTGTAGCAGTGTAGCAACTTTGACATAAGTCCGGTACCTCATTTCAGCTTATTCCAAAATGAAAAGTCCACAAGGTGGAATCAGTATCCCCATCTTACAGATGAGGAAATAGCACCTCAGAGAGCTTACGTTCTTGCCTTAGTCAAAAAAGCAAGTGGGTACAATTGAAGTTTTTCCAACTCGGACAGGCTGTGATTCTCAGACTGGACTCTGCCTTGAATGAAATCAGGATAGTTTATGGGGTGGCATTTAATAGGAGGGAGCCTGCACCTCAACCCACCGCCGACCTTCAGCAGGGGTCAGGTTGTCTTGGGCCTTGAGGGGACGGTATAAGTTTCACTTGTATGCACAGCTCTGACCTCTATTTCCTGCCCATGTCTCCAGAGCACCTGAGAACTCTCACTCTCAGGACAGTGTGTGTCCCTTCTGGAATGCCTGAGGTGCAAAGGAATATGTATCAGTTCCTCAGAAGCAAAATACTAGCCACCGACCCTTCCTGAGGGCTCAGGATGTGCCACGCACTGTCTACTAGTTCACATGACTCACACAGCGGTCCTTGGAGTTAGCTGTTTCCTGTCATCCCCACGTTGTGGAAAAGGAAAGTAAGACTTTGAGAGGTTAAGAAACTTGCGCAAAGTTAAAACAGAATTTAATTGGTTTGGGAAGAGCAGGAGGGCCTTGAGTAACTAAGGTAGTTGCAGATTTGATATCAAGCCCACTTCGTAGTAGGACTGTCCAGAGAGTTTGGACAGATAGTGAGTCTCTCGTCACTACAGATGGTCCGGCAGAAGGCAGACACTCCCCCGAAGGGGATGGGGAGAATGTGACAGAGCCGTAGCTTTGGGTACTAGGGTTACACAAAGCAGGTCTGAAGTCCCTCCCTGCCCAAGTCTCCTTGACTGCCTATAATTAGTCCGGGAAAACTGAGTCACACTGTCCTGCTGGTGGGAATGGAATGTGTCGGACACAGACTGGGAGTAGACATCGGAGACATGGTTTGTCCTTTGCAACGGACAGTTCTCAAATTCACCATTGTCCCAATCCAGTCTGTCTTTATCTCTTGGTGAGTCTACACTGGGGGGTCTAGTCTCTACTTCAGCCCCTCAGGAATGGAGAGGAGTACTCTCACCCTCGTCCCCCAAGACTGGAAAGGTAGCCTCATGATAATGCTCTAGAATCATCTGATCTACCTGCCTCCAAGCAGCTCCGATGTCTACCTCCACCAGCATTTTGGCAAGCCTGCGAGTGGGCTCAGCTTGCTGGCTCAGGAAGACATTTGGAAGACTGACTTGGGAGGCAGACTTTGTAGGCAACGTAAAACCCCCTCAGTCACAGAGACACCTGACTTCAGAGCTGGGACACAGGCCTCAGGATACTGCTTTAGCAGGCCGTCGATCTATTGCCTTTATTCTGCAGGGGAGAGAACAGAGGTCTAAAGCCAGGCTCTCAACCTGTGGCTCGCGAACCGAAGATGCTGTGCGATGTGATTCCTCTAGGTCAGTAGTTCCATGAAGACTCTGAGAATCTGTGCTTGAACATAAGGGGTCCAGGTGGCATTTATAATTGAGCAAATTTAGGAAAACCAAATTTAGGGACTTGCTCAAGATATTAGTGGCAGATGCGGGGCCAGACCATAGGCCTCCCGCTCAGGCTACATGTGTGTGCACAGAGGAGGGTTTGCTTGGACCCACGAGTGTTTGCCTAGATGCGTCTGCCTCCCTCCTGGCTTGTAGTTTACCAGCAGTCAGCCTGGTTCAGGACACGTGGGCTGAGGGGATTCACCATACGGAGGGCCTTCCATTCACACCACTGCCTTCTAGCCCTTAATCCTGCTGGATTATCTAAACTAAACACTGAGTTCTGATTGCGGTCCTCCCTGGGAGCAGGCCAGCGTGGAGTCATGCGGAAATTAGAGGTTATCCAAACTCTCATCTCTACCTGCCTGTAGGCTTCGGGTTCTCCCACTATAACCTGGAGAGACTAAAACCCATCCACCCACCCACCGACCAACCATTTGCAAACCTAGGCAAGACTTCCCAGGAGCAGAGACAGCTCTTGCAAGTTGGAGAAGAGGAGCCTGGGGGAGAGGACAACCATAAACTCGTGTCTACCACTGTGTATGGGAATCAGGGCCCACTTGCCATGATCTATTTCCACATGTGACTTGATCACAGAGGCCAAGGTTTTGGTGCCCAAAGCTAGCACTTGCGTTCATTGAGGGCCCTTTATTCCCACTGGTCTCCCCAAATAAAGCTCACTGGGGTGAGGGACCCTCACCTTTTCAACTGTATCAGAGAGGACTGTGTTAGACCAAGGAGCTGTGCATCCCCGCTGTAGGCTCTCTGCCTGCCCAAGTTTACTGTGAACAGTGGTCAGAAATGAGCCCCCCTTAGAATTCTTTCGTGCCAGGCAGGGGAGTAGGCACATCGCAGTGCAAGATACGTACCTTGCGTATCCCCACTGGACAACCTCAGGGAGGTTCAGCCCTGGCTTAAGGTCACACTTCCCATCTCCACCTGCTTCCCATCTCCCCCACCATTGAACATGCAGGAATTTAGAATTCCGAACGTCACTACCAAAGAGACGAAACATTCTGAGACACTGGGAAGTGGGTGGAAGTAATAAGAAGATGTTCCGCTGCTTGGGCTTACGTAGTCACAGTTCTGCTTAGAGGCAAACGGATGGACAAGGTATGTGGGTGAGTGATTTGGACCCTCTCAGGCTCTCTTTCTGAGCACCCTTTCCCACTCCTAGCTGGAGATAATTCTGGACCACTCCCCTGGTGGTTTTGAGCCTCAAAGTCCTGTGTTTATCACAGAGAGTATCTATAATACCGAACATATGTTAATCGTGGTAGATGGTGGGGGTGAGAAGAAGTGGAGTTTTTAGCAGGGGAAGACAATCTTTCTCCTTCACGACTCTGGCGGGTGGAAGTGTCTTGTCTCTAACAAAAGAAAAAAAAATGTAATATGATCTTAAAGGGAAAACAAGTTAATTGGCTCTGAATTAGGATTGCCCAAGACAGAGGTTAACTCCCAGGTTGGATTTCCATGCCACCTAACCCTCACCTGGCTTCCACAGCCATCCCGGTGTTCTCTGAGAATACAAATTCATTTTAATAACCGCCGAAGCAAAATAAAATTAGAAAGGTGGTTTTGCTGGGAGGGAAATCATCTATTGCCAGTCAAAGGCAAACGCATACTATTTTTAGGTTGTGCATTGTAGGGGGTTATCTTCACTCCCCCCCCAACCCCCAGACTTGCCTCCCCTGGCGTGGGTAGGGGGAGCTTCCAACCCCCACACACACCCATCGGGGCGCACAGGCATACCTCGACAGTCTCTACTTAGCTCACTGCCTTCACCGCCCACCCAGTGCGCACAGGAGAAAGGGAAATGCGTTTCCACCGTTCCCCTGAATGAAGAGGTCTCTGTTAGTCACCACCCGCCCGGCTGGGCCCCCCGGTGGATAGTACCGTCCCCGCTACGAGGTACCAAAATAAATGGCTTTGGAGGCGCCGTGCAGGGAGCTATGCTGAGACTCGCATACAATTAAAACAGTTACTCAGACTTGCATTGTTCCTGGTATGTGGGTGTGTATGACATCTACCTTTTCCCTTTGGCTGGAGCGAAACTAGGGAACGTATGTTCTGGTTGCTGGGGCTCCCAGCCCAGACGCCGGTGGTGGGGTCGGTGGTTGGGGGTGCGGGGGACGACCAAGTGTAAGGAGGCTCAGCCCCTGGCCCTCCCCGTCAGTGTGCCTGGTGTGGCCCGTGGTGTCTGGGCCGGGGAGCTGGGTGTATGCGTTTTAGCCATGAGAGTCTGCCAGACTTCGATTTTGCCATCTGTCTACACAAATTCTTTAAGAATGTGTATGGGAGTGGGTAAGGGCAGAGGTGAGACAGAGGGGGCAGGGAAGGATGAGAGGGACAGAGGCACCCGGATACTCTGGCCCGCCTTGTTGGGTTGTAGGAAGGAAAAGGGCAGAGGTGAGAGCACTTGGAACTTTTCGAAGAAGAAGTCTGGGCGTGATCATGAAGGTTCGAGCTTTCTTCCTTTCTTTCTGGACTAAATGTCACTATCTTGACCTTCCCCGCTTTGCTGCAGGTCAGCCTGTCTGTCTTCCTCTCTATTCTTCCTTTTCTCACACTTCTTTCTCCCTCTGCTTGTCTTTCCTCCTTTCTTCACAGTGAACTTTGTCGACCGCGTGATCCTGGACAAGTTATTTAATCTCCGAAACCTCGGTCTTCCCATCTGTAAAATGGGCACAGTCCTGCTGGGGAGAACTGACCTAGGTGATGACCCGGTGACAGGTCAGCCCAGGCCCAGCACACAGTGGGAACTGTAGAAAGGTAGGGGTCTGACCAGGGTGGGGTGGTGATAGTTAGCACGAGTAAGATCATCACTGTCAATGTCACTTCCAACTTTTATCGGACTGCCTCTAGGTATGAGGTTCTGGGCTAGGCTCTGGACCGAGGAGACGGAAGTCCAGTAGAAGTCCCTGTGCTCAGGGCACCCATCCCATGTCTTTGGGGATGACACGATCATACCCACTTCTACTCAACTCTCTTTAGGTGTGAGATTTTGCATGGCGTAAGGCTACATGCTTGAAAGAGAATCCCAATTTCCAGCTGTTGGACAAGGTCAGGAGTGGAGCAGAAGGCTAGATTTAGTGTTTCTTTTTTTTTTTTTTTCCTTAAAGATTTTATTTATTTATTAGAGAGCATGAGCTGGGGGAGGGGCAAAGGGAGAAGCAGGCTCCCCACTGAGCAGGGAGCCCAACCCGGGGCTCGATTCCAGGAACCTGAGATCATGACCTGAGCCGAAGGCAGACATTTAACCAACTGAGCCACCCAGGCGCCCCTGAAATTTGGTGTTTCGATGACAGGCAAGCACATGGGCCTAGAATTCATTTGACACTTGGGAACCAGGGTTTTCTGGGATCAGAAAACTAGCAGGTGCAGAAACAGTTGGTTTTAGTGTCAATATTTGTCACATGTGGTAAGTAAACGTTCCCAGGTTGGGATCCGGTGTCTGGAAAGGGGCCGGGGCATGGAGCAGGCGGATCTCTGAGTGGCAGACAAAAGGATTCCAGATGGGACCAGGGACTGTCTCTCCAGTTCCCCCTTAGAGCATTAGGTGGGTGGTAAAGACAGCTGGATAATCTCAAGATGGAATAGCCGTGGGGTAATTGAGAGGCGGAGGCCTGAGCTCCAAGCCATATTCCTTCAAAATCATTGGCTTGCATAATGGAGTTGCCAAGCAGACCTGAAATGCTCCATGGGCTTCTGTCTCCTCTCCCCATAGTTTCCACATTCTCCAATGGCTGCTGCCCCTTTATGTGCACCCTTATAGGATGAGCCACTACTGCGGTCACATTTTCAGAGAAATTGCAAGTGTGCTCCACTAATTTTAAGCAATCTCCAAATTCAAACTTACAAAGTACATAAATTTGGAGGTGGTTATTTGCACTCCAGAAAGTCCTTTTTTTTTTTTTTTTTTTTTTTTTAACAAGTCTTAACCACAGGAATCATTTAACTATCAGCTTCCACTAGATCATCTTGGGGTTGAGTGATACCTGGCAGAGGCTTTGGGGGAAGATATGGAAAGTTAGAGGATTAGAACCACCATCAGTATCTTAACGGTTGGAAACGAGGGTGAAGCACCTCTGACATTATAACAAAGCTCACTGGAAAATACTGTTTGATTCACAAACACTGGGTGATTACACAATTTTTATAAAGCTGTTTTCGGTTTTCATGCGTCCATCCATGCAACAAATGCATATTGACTACCCACTACGTGCCAGGAAATGTGAGGTGAATAAAGATGTAGTTCTTGTTATCAAGGAAACTTCAAGGAAAAAGACATCGAATTTGAAGGTATGGAAGGGAAATTGCCATGAGAAGGGTCAGCAGCAGACACAGCAGACCCATAGAGGAGTATCTGAATCAAACTGGGGGAGGAGCAGTCAGGGAAGACTTCTTGGAGGAGGCAAAGCTTAAACTAATGGAGAATGCATGTTTGCCTTTGGAAGAGTAGGAGAAAGGCCTATCCCAGCAGAGGGAACATCCCACAGGAAGAGGATTGTATGTTCTAGGGGACTCCAGAGGGCTGCACATGGGGTGTGTGTATGTGCGCGCGCGCACGCATGCGTGCACTGTGGGCATAAGGTTAAGAAAGGGTGGAGGCAAGTCAAGGTCACTGAGGTTTTTCTGTGCCTCACCATGGGTCTGAATTTTCCTGAAAGCAATACGGGCCATTGAGCTATTTCAAGTGAGGGGACTGAGACAATCCTATTTGCATGTTAGAAGGATCATTCTAGCGTCAGCTGCGAGCCCAGATGAGAAGTGGGAGGGGCCTGACCGAGGTGTGGGAAGAGGGACTGGAGTAGTGGGCTCCAGTACCGAACCGGACAAGGTGTAACTGGAGGATGGGTATGGGAGGGAGGGGGAGCCCTCTAAAGGGACAACAGCGAGGCCATGATCACAGCTGTCGTGCGTGTCGGGTGCGGTCTGTGGCCCACAGCGCACCTGTTGTTTGCCTTTGTACGGCTGGCCTGGGCTGAGTGGCCTGGGAGTTATGAGGCTGAGTGTTGAGAGTGACGTCCCAGGACAGGCAGGCCACAGGGCCCGAGGGTAGGAGGGTGAGCACTGAGCTGGGAACAGGAGGCACAGGACGGGCAGAGGGGCTGTGCTGGAATGGCAGCGGCACGGTGTTAGAAGGTACCGAAACGACCGCCGGACAGGTGGGAGCAGGGCTAGAGAAGCCGGCCTCCTCGCACCCCGGGCCCCCCGCGGCTGGGGCTGAGGGGAGATCTTTTCCACAACCTTCCGGCTCTTCCTCCCTTGAAGGCGGCCTTGTCTCCCCTCCCCCGCGATCAGATGTATGTCATCCAGAGTTCAGTGACAAATATTGAACTATCTTTCAGGAGTGTTAATTGGGATTTTTAATTGACCATAAGCGGTTATCCAAGCCCGCTTGTCTCCAGTGCTGGTTTATTCTCCAGGGGACAGAGGCGCCCAGAGTGGTGTCATCACTCACGAAGCGTGTGTCCCCCCGGACCCCCAGCGGCTTCTCTCGCTTTAGTTTTGCTTCATTTCAAAAATAAGAGAAAAGAAGCAAACTCTGTTCTGTCTTCCAAGGCGGGGACCCAAAGCCGCTTGTTCAAGGGCTCGCAGCGAGCAGGTCTGTCCCTACTCGGGATTGGGTGGAGTGCGGTATGGTTAGGACATCGAAGAAGGGGCTACAAGGCTTCTGGCTGGGTGGAGGGGAGCCTCGGGCCTGCCCCCCGGCACCCCACAGGGCACTGCTCACACGGGGATAAGCTGCGTGTATAGATTCGTGTCTGTCCAGCCGCTGCTCCTGCCGGGGAGCCTGTGCTCCTCGCGTCTTCCCGCTGATTCGAGCTCCTCAGGTGCAGCCTAGGAACCTGGTTGGTCGTGACTGAGGTATTAGTTATCAATAGCACAAAGCAGGTCAGTCAATAGCTAGCTGGTCTCACACATTTATTTTCAGCCTAATTCTGGCCTTGGGTTCTGAGCTGCTGCTTCTCTGGGCTTGGGCAGGACCTGGCCGGGATGCCCTAGGGGTCCCAAGGTGGGTAGGGAGCAAGGGCCACACACTGCTCCAGATCAAAGGGTTTTATTGGAGTGAGCCCTGAGGTAGCAGCCGACTTCCTCTACCCCTGTAAGCATCTTTGACACCATCTCTGCCGAGCCCACTTGATAGTGTCATGGGGAAAACGAAGTAGGTATTTACGCTTAAAAAACTGGGGGAAATTTTTGAGGACTATTATGATGAATACAACCATTCATACTTTAAATATCTGCTGAACGGATGGCTGGCACTATTCAAGGCCCTGTGGTTTCAGAGTTGAATATGGCTAGGTCTTTGAATGACTGCCACCTAATCCGTGAGCTCCCAGAAGGAGAAAGATGTCACACAGGTGTGAGGTCTCATTACTAAGGGTCCCCCTACCAACCCAAAATATGAACACACAGGTCAGTGTATGCCTTTGTGCCATCCTTTTTGATGTGAACTCTCTAATGTCCATGAACTTAGGCTGCCCCTCCTTTGATTACCATTCAGCTTCTAGAAGTGACGGGAAGGCCAACTAGGGAGGGAGGGAAGTGGGCTTTAATAGGAGGCTGGGTGGGGCCATGGGGGAGGGCAGGCAGGGGTATTGGGGTGTCTTCTGTGTCAGTTTGGGTCAGAGGTCAGGTGGGATTAGATGTACAGCTGACTTACTCAGAGAAAGTTCTGTGGCGTACAGAGAGGAGAGGAGAGAGGGCAGAGGCGGGTGAGGACGCTGCTGCGGTGTGATAAACAGCAGGGAGAGGAGAGAAGGAAGAAAGGCGGCCTGGCCAGCAGGGTCTCAGACGGCAGTGCAGCTCCGAGAGGAGTCCGTGTTGGAGGTGCCCTGGCTCTTGCGTCAGCACCATCTCCGTGGCTGGCTGGGAGCTGTCCGGAGAGCCTGGTCCTGGCATCAGAGCTCGGTAGAGGCCCAGGGTGCCATGGCTGGAGGCTGGGGGCCAACCACGCAGCACATTCCCGAGGCTGACACGTCCTGCTGTCTCCCGTCACTGTCCTCTGGCCTCCAACAATTCTCTTTTTGCTGCAACTCCCACCCCAGAATGTGTAAAGTCACACATCCCTTTCCATTCATCGGGACCTAAAATCTCTTTCCCTAAGCCCCTCCTCACCGTCCTCCTGTGTTCCCAGCCTCTTTCCTGTACCATGACCCCTCCACGCTCTGTCCACCGAGGCAAGGGCTTTCCACACAGGCCCGTTCCCCTGCCGCCTTGGCCAGTCCCTGGTTTGCTCACACACTCCGTCTGGTCCCCTCTCCTTCCCTTCATGGCTTTTCCCTTCATCAGGGTCTGCCTTCGCCCCATCAGGACCTGCCTGTCCAGTGGCCCTTTCCTTGACAGATGACCAGATAGCAACACAGGTTAAGGAATCCAAGGTAGAGTGTTAATGAGTCCTAGGGAATTACCTCTTCCAGTGGCCCTTACTCGTTGACAGAAGTTTTCAGTGCCTTAGCCCAAAAGCGTATAGTGTTGTGCCTTACTATTCCATGCTGGCCAAATCTCATGGGATGAGGAGGGCAAAGGGATTCCTTTTGCTCCCTCAGAGCCCTGCCAACAAACCGTCCTGTGGAGGTGCAGAGGGTACAGGGTCAGGTGTTTTTGTTTTTTTTTTTTTAAATCAAAGGAGAAGTGAAAGTGACCCCCCAAGCACGGGACAAGATGCTGAGTATTATTAATCATTAAGGAAATGCCAATGGAAACCACAGCGGAAACACCTCACATCCATTAGGATGAATGCTGTAGGAAGAAAGGGAAAGGAAAGGAAGAAAAGAAAAGGAAATAACGTGTGCTGGTGAGGATGTGGAGAAATGGGAGCCCTTGTGCACTGTTGGCAGGAATGTGAAATGGTGCAGCCGCTGTGAAAAGAGTACGGTGGTTCCTCAAAAAGTTAAAAATACCATTTCTTTCTGGTGTAACGATTCCGCTTCTGGGTTTCTGCCCCTCCGAAGTTGAGAGCAGGAGCCCAGAGAGGGATTTGTACACCCACATTCATAGCAGCATTCGACATGAGAGTCAAAAGGTGAAAGCGACCCAAGCGAGCTTCCACAGTGGGGGGACGGACGTACAGAATGTGTCTAGACATAACGACGGACTATTATTCAGCCCTAGAAGGGCAGGACATTCTGACACGTGCTACAATAGGGAGGAAACTCAGACATATTATACTAAGGGAAATGCCACGAAAAAGACAAATACTATACAATTCCACTTAAGTAAGTACTCAGAGTCATCATCTTTGTAAAGACAGAAAGTTCCATGTGCTGATTGTCTGGGGCCACGGGGAGGGGAAATGGGGAATCGGTGTTTAACGGATGTGGAGTTTCAGTTTGCAAAGATGGAAAGTTTCTAGGGCTGGGTGGCGGTGATGGTTACCTAACAGTGTGAATATACTTATTAACGCTGAACTAGGCACATAAAACAATCAAGATCGTCAATTTTCTGTGTATTTTACCACAATTAAAAAAAAAAAAATCAGAGTAGGGGAAGTGTGGTTTTACCATGAGAGAAAAAGGACACAGTAGGTGGACCTCAGGTTTGCCTGCGAATCTCTCCTTCCCGCCTTCCAGCCAGCAGATGCCACAAGGCAGGACCAAAGTTGCAAACACAGGTTGGACACCAGGAAGGACGGCCAAAGGGGATCCCTGCAGACCAGGAGCTCGATGAGGGCAGGTAGCCGGGTGCAGAGGACTGAGCACAGGAACGGGAGTCGGCCAAGCCCGGGCTTGATCTCGGTGCTGCCAACTCAGTGCTGTGTGGCTTAGGACAAATGAGCTAATGTCTCTGAGCCTTTGGTTCCTTCTTGATAAAATGGGGTCACAATCCTAGCAACACCAGATCTGCCGTGAAGCTAAACACTGTGTGTGGTGTGCATGAGGAGTTTCCTGGCAGATAGCAGGGCCTTGTTAAATGTGAGCTCCCATATTAGACCCTGAAGTTTATGTGGAGGAGGTAGCGATTTTCAGGCTGTTTAATGCCAGCGGTTGCCTCGGATGACAAGGGAGGTTGTACTATTAATGGGCAAGCATGTGAGCTGTCCTTTTCCCGTATGTTGAGCAAGAATTTAACATGCTGAGAGCGAGCTGAATAGCGAGTATGAGCTTGTTGTGTAACAATGAGAGATCAGCATTTCCAGCCCCCACATGAGGCCAGATAACTTTGAAAAGAAGTCACTGAGTCAGTGGGCATCTCTCTGCTCTGTGCTGTGCGCTGCAGTACCGGCTTGGGGGGTCAGGAGCCTGGATAGCAGGAGGTGGGGCCGGCCCCCAAGCTGCCCCTGGCTAGGCAGTGAGGAGAGTGGGAGGTGGAGAAGCCCCCAGCCCACCCTGGGGGGCAGCCTCTGCTGGGAAGACGGTACCATGTCAGCAGGCGACCAGAACTGGGATGAGCAGAACTCCCTACCTTCTAGTTCTCCGTAGAGAGTGAGCCTCTGATAACACATAGCGCCTGTCTGGTCTCCAGCCAGAGCTGTGACACCACAGCTCCTGTGGTTCAGTCCTGGCCTTTCCCTCTCTCCAGAGCCCAAGCTGGCTGAGCCTCTCTCAGCAGAAACATGCCACCACTGAGAGGAGAAATCCCACTAGGCGCACACAAGCTCAGTCTCCTGTCTGTGGGCTCTAGACTCGCCTGCTGTCGGTCTGGAAAATGTGGCCGTCATACCCTGGGCCAGGTTTCTTGCTTTCATCTCCCGTCCTTCTTCCAGAACTTTCCTTTATTGTGAGAGATCCCTTGTCCTTAGACTTGGTCCAAACTGCTCGTGTGGCCCTTTCCACATTGCACTGTAGTGAGTGGTTCAGGGGTATGTGTCCCGGGCCACACAGGGCCGGTGCCTTGCTTTCCTTCACTGTGAAAGGACATGACGTGAGCACTGTATAAGTGTTCTGACATACACACAGCACAGGAGCTGGAGGCTTAAAGGTGGAAATGTATCTGAATTTGCAAAAAAAAGTGGGAAAAGACAGACCAGACATGATAGGGGAGGGAGTTGCACTGCATTTCTGTGGTCATGGGGAACTAGCACCTGTTCAGTTGAAACAAGTCATGGCACAAAACTCGTCTCCTGTTGCCAGGAGGACACCAGACTGGTAGGAGAGGAGAACATCATAGCCGTGGGATGTCTTGACGTGAATGAGGCTTTCGACGAAGTGTCTCCCTGTGTCCCTGTGGGCAGGGCTGAGCTGCATGGTTTGCAGGATGGTGGCCGACCCATCCAGGTACTGAGCGAGGAAAGAACCTGGGCCATCTGGTCTACCCTCCTCCCAGACAGGGGAAGGGACCAAGGCTCCAAAGCTCAGTTTTCTGTAGAAATACATCTTACCAGCCGCACAATGGGGCCCGCCGTCTACTTCCCCAGTTCCGGAGCCTCTGCTAACACAAGGCTTTTCCTAGAGCCCATGGTGTGTAGCCCATGGAGCAATCGTGCCGGAAAGAAAGTTTTTTGTTTGTTTGTTTGTTTGTTTTAAAGATTTTATTTATTTATTTATTTGACAGAGAGACAGAGATCGCAAGTAGGCAGAGAGGCAGGCAAAGAGAGAGAGAGGAGGAAGCAGGCTCCCTGCAGAGCAGAGAGCCCAATGTGGGGCTTGATCCCAGGACCCTGGGACCATGACCTGAGCTGAAGGCAGAGGCTTTAACTCACTGAGCCACCCAGGTGCCCGGAAAGAAAGTTTTGAACCTGACTGCCGTCCACCTGACAGGTGAGGTCACATGATGGGCTACAGGGCTAGAGCCTTGATCTGCCTACTCAGGAATGTATCAGGCTTTGGAGTAAAGCCCAGCAGGCATGTTTTTCAACTATGGGAGGGACCCAGACGCAGAGGGATGGCTGCAGAGGGACCCCAGAATCAGGATCCGGAATACCTTGCATCTGGCAACAACTGGCCAAGGGCACGGGGAAGAAACTAACAAGAATAAATGAGAAGTCCTGCACGGAGCCTTCCAAAAGATCAATTCCGTAAGTGCAGGCTGGGGAAACTTGATGTAGGTTCTGGTGGCAAAGGCTTTTGTCCCTGAGTTGATAGCAGGAGGATCTTAGGGTGTCTTGGCTGCTAAAATAGCCCCTACGAGATGCTGATCTCAGTGCTATGTGACTAAGGACAAAAGAACTAACCTCTCTGAGCTTTTGGTTCCTTCTTGATAAAATAAGGTCACGGTCCTAGCAATAACAGAGCTACCGTGATGCTAAACACTGTGTGGTGTGCACGAGGAGTTTCCTGGCAAATAGAAGGGTGGGCTCTGAATTGCTAAAAGGGAGATTCCAAGGCAGAAGACATGCTGCTTCTCCCATATTCTGTGTAGCTCAGACCACGTCAGAGCCCTGATTCTGAGCACCACGCTTTGGTGGTGGTGGTGGTGGTGGTGGGAGGGGTGTCTTTGACAAACTGAACCTGTCAGAGGCAGACACTCAGGACGGCGAGGAGTCTAGTTTCATCACATGAGAAACGCTTGAAACAATGGGAGCTGTGAGTCTGGGGAAAAGACTGCAGATTGTTGTTACCAGGTTCCGTGAGCTCCTGAGGGCAGAACAGGGGAGCTGCGGATCAGCAGGTTTGGGTCCTGTGCAGGGAAAACATTTCTCTGGGGGTCTCCCCAGCCAGCAACACATGCATGCAGACCGTGAGCTTGAGGTCGCGACCATGTGCTCGTCGGGCCTGGAGGATGCCATCAGGGAAGCAGGTGGAGCCATTCTTGGGGAAAAGGCTGATTTCGGAGGTCATGAGTGTCCCTTCCAGTTACTAGTGACTATGATCCTGTGATCCTGCGTTCTTATACAAAACTGGGCGTCTGGGTGGTGCAGTTGATGAGGCATCTGACTCTTGGTTTCAGCTCAGCTCATGGTCTCAGGGTCCTGGGATCGAGCCCCATGTCAGGCTTCACACTCAGAGTGGAGTCTACTTGAGATTCTCTCTCCCTCTCTTTCAAGTAAATAAATAATAGCTTTCTAAAAAAACTTGTCTTGGAAAAAAAAAAAAACAACTCCCTTTTCTCAACCCAATACCATTCATTTTTGTTTAAAATTCCTCAATCCCAACGAACCTTTAGTCATTGAGCACCTGGACAGAAGCCTATCCTACGTGTCTTTTTAAAGCTGAATAAAATTAGTTTCTTAGATGACTGAGAAATGAGGAAAGGAAATATGGATATTGTAACCTTAGAATATAATTCACGTTCTGGGCGTGCCATACCATGTATACCTATAATTTTATCCTTATGATGATCCTTTTTTTAAAAAACATTTTATCGAGGTGTGATGACATAGAGACAGCTGTGTGTGTTTAATGTATCCAACTTGATGACTTTGGAGAGCAGCAGACACACGTGAACCATCACCACAGTCTCCAGCATCCGGGTGCTTGGCCCTGCACCTGCCCTCCCATAAGAGCCTTCTGTTTAGCAGGAGGGAAATACAAAAAACAAGGCCCACACCCTTCTGTATCTCAGGACCCCACCAGGTGGGACGGTGGGGGCAAAGGGTGTGACAGGCACCAGGTGAGAGTCCCCTCTCCTCTGGGCCACTGTAAGCAAGAGTTAGACCCAAGGAGATGGCGAGAAGCAGGCTGGAAATGGGAAACTGGCTCAACCAAGGTTGGAGGAGAACCGAGGTGCTTGGCCCCAGTACGTGATCACAGAGAACCTTGCCTTAGGGAAGGGAAACCTGCACCTGTCCCTCTGCAAGGCAGCTTAAATGCTTCACACACTCCCTTAGGCCCGGCTCTCCAGCCCAAATGGACGTATTCATTTTTAATAGAGCCCATTTGAGGTAGTTGTGTTTTCAAAGGCTGACGGACTCCTAAGTACTTTTCATTCTCACAGGTTACAAAAAAAATCCTTTCATCGCAG
Organism: Mustela lutreola; assembly: GCF_030435805.1. NCBI lineage: Eukaryota > Metazoa > Chordata > Mammalia > Carnivora > Mustelidae > Mustela > Mustela lutreola. Next base: position 189,118,141 of record NC_081290.1, on the reverse strand, counting down.
AAATGCCGAACTGGGGCTGGGTGGAGGCTGGGGAGCCCGGGCTGGGCAGCCCCAGGAGGAGGAGGTGGAGGAGGGGAGAGGACAGCCCCCGCCCCCGCCCCCCCTCCCCGGCCCGCCCCGCCCCCACTCGCTCTCCTGAACACAGAGTGTCGATGTAGTCATGGCTTTTAAACAACATTACACACACTTGTCGTCCAAGATAAAATGTTATTAAGATTAAATGCCGAGCAGGGAACGGGATCCGACTTCCCACTGTCATATTTCAGCTACGGTGAGTGATTGCCTTTCCATAGTCCTAGCTCCTAAGCAGGGAAACGGCATTATTATCATTAATAAGCCCATAATGGGGAAGAGAAATTATAAACATTTCTGCAACAAGCGGCCCTCCAATGTTAATATTTTATGAGCACACAGAGAAGCCGGCAACTGAATGTAAATGGCAGAATTATACGTAACTGTAATGTAAACACGCATAATTGGGTTGAGTCGGTGGGAGGAAGGGGAGGCTGGTGGGGATGGGCGGACGGACCGTGGCACCCGGGATGCTGGGTGGATCCCCAGAGACAGAAAGTCAGAAGCCTGGGTGCCCCTGTGGCCAGTCTGTGTGTCTGCAGGAAGGCCCATCTCTCTGGGAGCCCCGTGGGCTGGGGGACAGTGTCAGCTTCCACGTCCCACACGTGAGACTTGGGCCGTGGGTCCCTTCAGACCTCACGTGCTCCGGGAATGGACCGTTATTACTAAATGCTGTTCCTGCAGCTTTCTAGTCTGTTCCCGTGTGTGCTCCCTCCTTGCTGTGGCAGGTGCGGCTACGGGCCAGAGAACCTGGCGTCAATTCCTGCGTAATCGCCAAGTACACCATACATGCGTTGCAGGAACCCTAGGGAAATTTCTTGGAGTAGTTGTTTTGGTTTGGGTTTTCAGCCATGGAAACCTTGGTTCAAATGGACTGTTTCAGGGGAGCCCACTGAAAAAGAGCCGCTCTGTTGGAAGCAGGGCGTGTACCTAGCACCCCGCTCACTGGCCAGGCCCCCGCCTCTCCCTTGGGTCCCCAAGACCCAACTGTAGAGCACAGCATGAGAACTACTGAAAGGCACCTCCTCTCTGTTTCCAGACAATGAGGCTGAGATCCAGATAGATGTGGCTTGCCTGCCCCAAGTGCTAGAACAAGGTCCCTTGCCTGCCAGGGAGATGCGCAACGTGGTCGGAGAGAGGAGCTGGGTTCTTCCTTCGTCTCTGCTGCTAACTGGCTGGGGGCCTTGGGCAAAGCTCATTGCCTCTCTGAACCTCACTTTCCTGTTTGTGAAATGAATAGACACAGCAAGATGATCGCTGGTCTCCCTTCCAGCTCTGAAAGTGAAGGGATGCACCATCCTCAAGGAAATCCCATTGTCCAGGGACCAGGGCAGTAGATGCAAAAGTCTGAGAGGGGGGAACCTGGACACTGGCTTTACTTACTTCCCCGGTTGCCTGGGCTCTGACCCTGGGCTTTAACTTCCCAGGCGGGGGCCCTCTGCAGGGCCCCCCGCTTGTTCCAGACTGCTGGGTTTGCCCACAGGAGGCTCAGCCCAGGGCTTGACCTGGCCATGATGGCAGGGCCCCAGGGCCTAACCCTACCAGGTGCCCAGTAGAATCTGTAGAACAAAGCAATGGTTGGGTCAATGAACTGTTTCTTAGTTAGTTGGTGAACTGGAGCAGTTGCTCCCTTTAGCTTTACTTGATTATTTGTTTGTTTTTTTTTTTTTTAAATCATCCGGCTTTTCAAATCCTCCTACTGTGTGCTGGTGCCTCGCTAGTAGCTGTATGAAAAGACCAAAACCCCTCTGGTTGGAAGCCCATCTCTCTGCCTACCCCCACTCCCGCCGCCTTGATGTTCCCTTTCCCTCTGCTCCTATTCATTATTGCTGTCTGCAGTTACGTTATTATTGGCCTTGGCAAAGAGTTCCAGGGGTGTCGTTTGTCTGAGCAACATTATGCTGAATTAAGTTCCAGGGTAATTTCCGATGCAAATACCTGTCCTCCAGGAGAACGTTTATTAAGCCTGCTGGTCTCAGCTCGACAGAGGTGGCAGCATTTGAATCCAAGTCTCTAGCACACAGGGAAACACCAGGGGCTTGTGGGGCCCCCTTGGGCTCCTCCCCAGGAGACCCCAGAAGGGCCTAGGGCATGACTCCCAGGCAAGAGGGAGCCTGGAGCAATCATCTTGTCCACACCGCCCCCCATATCCCATCTGAGCATCCCAGAGACCTGAGGATGTCTGCCTGCACCTCCTCCCTCTCCTCCGTGAACATATCTTAGAAGCAGCTGGTAGGAGTTTTTCCTTCAGAGCAAACCCAGTCGTTCCTGCTCTGCGTGCCGCTCTGTTTTAGATCCACGCTTTTCACCTTTCAGCATGCCTCCTACTTACCCAAGGATCTCCCTGAAAACCAGATTCTGGGGCAGGGCCTGAAATTCTGCATTTCTAGCCAGTGCCTGGGCAATGCTGTTCCACACACCACCCCCGAAGTAAGGAAGGTTTAGAAAACAGATGGGTAAAAATTACACGGTGAAGGTGAATCAGACCTCAAAACAAAAAATAAGGAGCCCTCCCTCCCTCTCTGAGCTGGCTTCTGGGGTGCCTTCAACATTTCTGTCTTTGCGGAAACTACTCTTTGTCTGCAAATTCCTTCGCCCCTGGGAGTCTCGGTTTCCTCATCGGTGAAACAGGAGGGCAGCTCGCTCTGGAGACAGGAGGGGAGACGCGGCACTGGCACCCACCAGCTGGAAGGAACACCCTGGGAAGGGAGGAGGGCGGGGCCGCATCACTTCTGGCGCTGCCTGGTGGGGAAGCGATCTGTGCGACTCTGGAGTCTGATCCTTCTGTAGTACCCGGTGTCCTCAGGGCTACCTGGCGGTCAACTGGGTAGTTTGCCAGCAGGAGGGAAGCCAGTCCTTAGCCCAGTTAGGCTGACCTTGGGGTAAAAGGAAAAGGATAACTATTTGCATGACTCGCTATTATTCGGCACTTAACGGTTTCAAAGAAAAGTTGCCGGTGATTAGAGACTACGTTCATTTCGGGCTTTTATTCCCTTGGAAGTATCGTCCTGCAACTTCTCTTTTCAGCCCTTTAAGAAAGGTAAGGTGGCCGTTCATCATTGTGGGCAGCAGATACAAGGGACAGAGGGGACCAGGGATTCGCCCAAGGTCACACAGACTGTCCTTGGTGGACCCCAGCCCAGAAGCCTCTCACTTGCCTCCTGGTCCTGGGTTCTTCTTGCTGCCCTGAAAGGTGGGGGCTGCAGCGGTGCGAGGGGAGGAGATACGGGTGCTGCAGGGGTGTGAGAAGAGGATGGCTTTTTGCCCTCTTGGCTGATGTTCCTGAGGAGGCAGGAAGGAAGCAGCTCCTCTCCCGACTCTTCCCAGCTGCTGTCCTGCTGAGACTCAGGGCCCTTGTCAGGAAGCAGCAGCAGCCTGGCCTGGCCCCGCGCACAGCTCACACTTCCCACACTCCCTCCGCCTGGAGGGGAGAATGGTTCGTGAACCCACCCCCGTGCCGCCCTGGGTGGTTCATGGGCACAACCGTGTTCCTGCCTCTCGTGCCTCTTGGGGCTGGACCTCAGTCACAGACTCCGAGTCCTCTAAGTCGTCGCCTTCCCGGACACCAGTCTGTTTCCCTGTTGCTGCTGCTGCGTGTCCCGTTCCTCCCTCACTTCTCCCGCGCCGGTGTTTTTCCCAGAGGGGCCCCGAAGGAGCTTCTCCCTCCTCCAACAGCTGTCAAGAGCAGGGGAGTAGGCCAGCCTCGTTCCGGGCCCGCAGGAAGGGCTGCCCGCACTGCACCTCAGGGTGCCTGTTGCCCCTGCCTGTGACTGGGACTGGCCAGGAGGACACTGGTGCTTGGATCCAAGGTCTCAGCCACCCAGCCTTCTTTGTTCTGAGCTCCCGGGGGGCTCTTGTGTGGGAATGCAGGACACCTGCTGTCTGTGAAGCTGCCCATAATGGTTTTAATTTGTCAGAGGCTTGATTTCTTCCCTTGCAGCCTAGAGAGATTACTCTTATAAGCTTTGATTTCCTCACTTTTTCAAAGGACATGGTCATGTGAGCCTCCCCGGGTCCGGGGGAGCATGGCGTACTGTGAGCCGCTGGGTGCGCAGTCTGTGCTCCGTCCGTGGTGACAGAGTGCCCTGCAGAACTGGGGACTGGGAGACAGGTGGGCTCCCAAATCCAGAACGCCCATGGACTTGTCCCTCCTCCTTCAGTTCCCTTGACTGTGAGCTCCTCTGCTTTCCTCCTTCCCCTCTGGCCTCATCTCCTTGGCTTTCTTTCTCTCTCCCCCATACATCCTTCCCCACCTGCGGCCCTTGCCTTCTCACTGGTCCCTATCTCCTACCCCGGCTATATGCCTGTCCCTTCCTCAAGACTCTGGATCCCCTTTAACCCAAGTGCCCTCGGGAAGGGCTACTCGAAGTCCTTATGGTCATGTACACCTGACAACGACGGTGTTGGCCCCTGTCGGAGGTTAAGAGGACTTGATCGCGAGTCTCAGAGACACTCATTGGGGGCGCTCTGCGGAGCAGGACAAGGACCCGGGGTGGGGAGGCTGGTGGAAAGACAGCAGGGCTCTAGGCCAGCAGTGAGGATGCTGGGTTCTGTTCTGCCAGTGGCGGGGTCAGGCCTCATTAGCACCGGGCCAAACCCAACCCCTCGCTGTCATGTGCTCTACAAGCTACTCACACCGGGTACTCATGGAGGGTGGGACAAGCACTTTACAGCACCCCAGCCAACGTGCAGGGCAGCTCAATATTGGGGATACATTCATTACTGAACTCTAAGCCAGGAGGTACCCAGCCGAGCCCAGCACCCCCTCCCCTTGCCCTCCTCCATACTGCTGTCCACAGTCAGGCTCAGTTCTGTCTGCCTCTGTTTTTGGCCCAGAGCTGTTACCCCCATGCTGGGGAGGGAGCCAGGGACCTCAGCTCCCCCCTCTCCAGCCGTGCCCCATTAGGGTGTTGCCTCTGGGCTAAATCCGGGAATGTGCCCTGACAGGGAGGACAGGTGCAGAAGCAGACAGAGGATGGGCCTGTGACAAATTTCCCCCCTCCCTCAAGGAAGGAGGGGTCAGAGCACATGTTCAGGGCCCAGGATTCCTTCAGGTTTCTAAAAGCAAGTTTGAAATGAGGTGGTTACAAGGGGTTCGTGCCCACTGCCTGTGGGGTGGTGGTCGGGCCGCCACGAGCAGTCATCGTCAGCCTCAAGGGGCCCAGACTGTACAACTTTCCAGACTTTCCAGGCCACACCATATTCTCCTTGTGCCCTCAAGAGCCAGGTAGGGCCGGTGTGCCCATCTGAGACATGGGGCTGCTGCCCAGAGCCACCTAGAAGTTTAAGAGTCCTTTTCATCCCTTTTTGAGGAGCTCAGAGCTCCCAGCAGCTCAGGAGGAGAAAGCCAAGCTTTGGGCCTTTCCAGAGCATCCCTAGGTGCGATTTGCAAGCCCCACGCCCTCCACCAGCAACCCTTGCATCCTACCACAGGCCTGTGGGCACCCTGGAGGCGATGGGGCCTCAAAACACTTGGGGTCATGTGTGCCCCATCACTCTGCCTGGGTCCTCTTTGCGTGCCCTGCCCGTGACCTTGTTGTCCTCCGGCATGCTGACCTGACCAGACAAGGTAAGGAAAGGGAGTGGGGATCACGGGAAGGTGGGGGGAGAGGAAGAGTGCCTGCCCGGAAACCAGGAGCCCCGGCCGTTCATTTTCTGTGTGACCTTGAATCAGTCACATGATCTCTCAAGCTTCCCTTTCCTCCTCTGAAAAAGAAAAGTCCTGACTAGGTGATCTCTGAGAGTCCTTCCTGAGGAGGACTGAGGAAATCCTGAGCCCTGCAAGTCCCCCCCACAATTCTATTGCCCACGATGGGATCCAATGCCAGTATGTGGTGACGGGTCCGAAGGAAGCCACCGAGGGATCCCTAGCTATCCCCCTTTTGATGGGCGACCTCCTTTTTACCACGTTGTCCCATGACGGGCTCAGAATGCCCCTTGCACTGGCCCTGACCTCCACGGGGGCCTACCTTGGCTTCTTCACAAGGGAACATCAGAGCCTTTTCCCTGAGTCGCAATTAGGTATGCAAATTAACCCCCCCCCCTTTTGGCTAAAGGTCTGAAGTGGGACAAGCCGCAGCAATTTAGGAAGAAGGGGCTAGACTCTGCTCAGGCGCACACGCAGATCCCCTTCAGTGTTACACAGTTGACGGAAAGTGCTAAACTCTCCGGAGATACCTTTGAAACGACCCAGACGCATCTCATCAGCACAGAAAAACTAGCACAAAGAACGGGCCCTCTCCTTCCAAACTCTTTTTTTTTTTTTTCCCAAGTGAAACTCCATCCCCTCTCCCCCCACCCCCTTCTCCTTACCTCCGAGTCTCTGTATCTAATTAAATGGTTTTGATACGCTAGCGTCTTCATCCCACACACCCCCTTTCTTCCCCCCACCTTTCTCTTTTTGGTTCATGGAATGTGTGAACAGTTTGTTCCCAGCTAAAAACAAGGGCTGATGGGTTTCCTACCTTTCCGTGTGGGAGGGAGCGGTAGGTTCAGAACGCCTCCGGGCCAGCGGTGGGGAGGTGGCTGTTGGGAGGTGAGGCAGGGAGGAAGAGGGAAGCTGGAGAGATCAGTGCAGAACTTCATGTGTGATCTGCTCCTTTTTTATTCTCCCTCGGTGCCAGCCCTACTGTGGTCTTTTTGATCGATACGTGGTTAGAGGGACTTGGGGAGGCTCTACCCCTTTGAGAGTGAATCAGTACATCTGAGGGTTAGGAGAAAGAGATTGATGCTGGGGATGGCTTTAATAGGAGGGAAAAGCCTCCCCTGGGTTTATTTCTTGGTGCCCACTCTCAGGGAGGGAAGGCAGGGTACAGAGGGGAAGATGATTTTGGCAGAAGCCATCAGCACATAATCTGGGTACCTTTGGATCCCTCTTTCCCTGTCCTTCCTTAAATCCAGGATTGGGACTTAGCTGGGGGTAATGGGCGGGAGACAGCCAGCTGTGTGATGAAATTCTGTTAGCTCACGTTTATTTGATGCCTGCACATGAGCCAAGACTTTGGCTCACGAGATACACACAGCCCACTATTTCCCCCATTTTCTACGCAGGCCACCTGAGACTTGGAGATGTGGAGTAACTTGCCCAGAGCCACACAGCTCAGAAGCGGTGGGTCCAGGCTACGAAGCCCAGCGGTTGGGCTCTGGAATCCGCGCGCCTAACTCTTGTGCTCCACAGGCAGAGACCCGGAGGCAGAGGCCTCCTTCAGCTGTCGGCTGTGTGGCCCCAGGCAGGACACTTCCGTCTCTGAACTCCCACTTTCTCACTGGATTATTAGCAGACTCAAAGCAGGAAATGCACACCAGGATGCTTTGCAAACTTTGAAATGATGTTGATCCACTCCTGGAGAACTGAGCTCAGACTTTTCATCTCTTCACTCCAAAGGGATCAGCATGCTTGATGGAGGCTTTACACACAGTAGGTCCTCACTCTTAGCCATTTCTGCTGGGAAGCATGCAGTCTGGTGTACCGCCAGCCTTTAGGGATGCTCCAGGCTGGATGTCCTGGGGACCAGCCATGCTTTGGCCTCATGTAATTTTCCTGATTGTTCCAATGTGGGCCCTTTCTCGTTCCATCCCTCACCCCCCAACTCATTGTTATTTCATGGCACTGTGGGTGTCTTTGTAAGCTGCATCTGTGTTCTACTGAAGCAGGGTAAGATACAAACTAGTCACATCAACAGTGGCTGTTGGACATGTACTTCTTGAGAGAAGGAATGAAGGGATACCTACAGGGGATGAAGAAGGGGAGCAGTGAGTAGACCAACCAGGAAAGGGCCGTACCCTCTCCAGAGCAGCGGGAGGATATTGCGGTTTGGTGGGAAGTGGGGCAGATCTGGGTCTGACTTCTGTTTCAGCCAGTTAATAACAACGGGGGCTGGGACAAGTCACATTCTCTTTGGCCTTCAGTTTCCTCATCTGTAGGATGGGGGGAGGAGACAGTTGGTGGAAGGGTGGGGAGATTGAGGAGGGGACGGTCTTAGCCTCACTGGGAACCGCTCTGCTGGGGACGGGAGGCCACTGCAGGGGAACCCAGTGTCTCCGAAAGCTCCCTGTGGTGCTGAGTGGGGACGGTGCAGAGACCGGAGACGGGGTGGCTATTAATTTGGAGTGATATTAATAGAAGCAGCTCCTGTGAGCTGGAGGATTTTTATGTGGGTGTTAGCAATTCTTCCCAGTGCCTTAGGAGGGACCCCCCAAGGACGTGGTGAAGAAGAAGTCCAAGGATTAATTTATTAAATTAATTTAAGAAGCTGTATCCACGACTGATGTCCTGATGTGGGGTTTCTGTTGTGTGTGTAAGTGGAGAAGGGGGCAGGTGCTGGGCGAGGTGAGCAAGCCCGGAGTCGGGTGGCAGTGGAGGAGAAATCAGCCGCCTCCATCCGCCATCACAGCTCTGCAAATTAAACATGGAAATTCAATAAAGGCCGGGCACGTCGAGGGACTTTGATTTTTCCAACTTGAACTCCTGCCTGTCTTGGAATGGCCTGCAAAAGGGGAGGGTTGCTTTGGCATTTCCGGGTATGGCGGGACTTTGCTGTCCTGGGGTCCAGCCAAGGGGGGCGGCATTCGAGCTGGGGACAGCCCATGTGTCCAAAGCAGTGTTTCCCAGACTTCAGGGCACTTGCTGAAAATGCAGCTTCTGATTGCTCGGGCCCTGCAGGGGTCTGAGGGGCTGCATTTCTACTGAGCTTCCAGGAGCCGCTGAGGCTGCTGGTCCAGGGACCATGATGGATGCATGGCAGCGGCCCAAAGCCTGGCTGATCCTAGGGCCATCCATTTGCAGAGGGATTTATTTGCAGGGTGCTGGCAAAGTCTGGAGGGCATGGGATGGCTAGAGAAGGGTGAGTCTGAATCTACCTGGCTTTTGATCCCTGATCACCCCTGTAGGGTGAGAATCCGGGGTTGGAGGAGGATAGGAGAGAGGAGAGGTCCTTCCACAAAGCTCAGCTTGGGGTAGCCCTCTCCCACCCTACACACATTTTGAATAACTCGCCACACTAAGGGTTTCCTCCTCCTTACCCCTGTGCTCCCAGAGTTGGCCAGTCCTTGAGAGGCTGCGGTGCTGAGTGGGGATGGTGGAGAGACCAGAGCCCGGGCGGCCTGGGGCCACATCTTAGGGTCAGATGGTTTCATGTCTGTGTTCACAGAGGCTGGGGTGCTGCAAGCAATCCTGCCCTATGCTATTTTGGCGGGGAGGGGCCCCAGAGGACCTGCTTGCAGGGACAGGGCTGCCTGAGGTGTCAGATACCACCCTCCCCACTCACTGGCCATGCCTTGGTTGATCTTCCCTAGCAAAATGCGAGGATGCACGGAGGACTGCCCTGCTGCTCCCACTGTTCTGCCGACAGCACCTCAGAGCAGTTAGCAGTTAACCAGAAAGTCCCTGCCAGCCCTGGACCTCTGTTTCTGTGCTTTCTGCATCTGTGGGAAGGGCCCTTAGAGCTCCCTGGTCACCTCCCTGCACTTTCTGCTTATTGGCCTGCTAGGACATGAGGGACTGCAAGACAGATGGGGCTCCTTCTGCAGGGCCTTTCAGGGCTGGGAGGACTCTGGGCCCACCAGGCTTGGGGGTCGGAAGGCCTGTTTCTGCTTCTTGCTGTGCAGTCTGGGACATGTCCCTTGGGTTTTCCGGGCCTTGAGGTCGCATCTGCATAATAGAAAAAACAATCCTTGCCTCATTTTAGTTCAGGAAGATGAAGGAAGAAAGCTGGATGGTAGAGCCCCAGCGCCCACCGGTTGGGTTCCTGCCTTTGGCTTTAAGAGGGCATCGCCTTCACCTGCCTATAAGCCACCGGGAGAGGGCAAATCAGTCCCCCAGGGTGCTGAGAGTGCAGACCGTGGGAGCCCAGACACCACGAGCTTGTGGCGGAGGACCTGTCCACACCCAGGGGATTATGAGACATAACTTGTGGGCCTGGCCGTTCCCTGCATGTCTCTCTCTTGGAGAGGAGGGCCTTGTTCCCAGCTTCAGATTCCTATATAACCATTGCTAAGGGGCTGGTCTTCATGGTGGGCACATGCGATCCATTCTCAGAGGAAAAGGCTGCTGAACTTAGTTCCCCCCTTTGAAGAATGAGCTGAACCAAATCTGCCTGGGGAGTTTGTAGGCCTCCCGCTGTTGTTCTGGAATCCAGGAGAACTTGGGCAGTCTTTTGGTGGATTACATTAGAACAGGCTTTGGCTCAGACAGCAAGGAAGGTACAGGGGTCAGCCATGGTGTCCTAAAGCTCCCCCATCCTCCCCTATCTCCAGAGAGCCAGGAGCTGTCCTAGAAAGGGAGGAGAGGTTGAGGGCAGACGGAATCTGGGCAGGTTATGCTGCTGGAGAGGGCCACAACCAGAGTCAAGGGGACGTGGCTGCTCACCAAGCAGGAGAGAAAGCTCCCCCCCCACCCCCCCGCCACCAGTAGCCCCATTTCAGAATAGCCATTGGGCAGAGTTACCTTCTGTCTCAAGGCCTTCTCAAGTGTCCCTCCTTCTGGAAGTTCTCCCTGATCCTCAAGGTAAGGTGAGGGGGGGTGGCTGCCCCACCCTTCCCGCTGCCCCCCTGCTGATGCTTCTTCTGTCGCTCTGAGCCCCTGCCGCCTTGCTCTCTGGGGACAGCCGCTGTTGGAGGCCAGGACCTGGTTTGTGATTCCTGCCACACTTGGGGATCTAACTCCCCCCATTGCTCTCCCTCTGCTCCTGCTTACCAATGATAGCCAGGCCCAAAGTGTGCCTCTGTGGTGGCCAGCCCAAAGAGGTCCTTCCATGCAGCAGGGGGTTGTGTGGCCCCTGAGCCTTGGAGTCCCTCTGGCTGTGTGCCCTCCTTTGGCCACAGAAGCACTTGGCTTGAGTCCTTGCTCTCTGAGGCTCACTCTGCTCCTCCATAAAATGGGAGAAGTGTCCCCCACCTCTGAGTGTTATGAGGATTAAATGAGACAATAAGTTTAAATACTTAATACCGTGCTTGGTATGATGAAGTGCTCAGTGAAGGTTTGCTAAAAGGCCTTCTCAGAAATGCATAAATCAGCGGTAATTTCTCTACTTTATCAACGAGGCTGGACTCATAGAGTGCAGTCCGGAAATAGCTTGGTTTCCCCCTGCCTCTGTCCCTTCCAACCTCCTCGCTGGGGGTTTCCTTCTTGGCTCCTCCCTGATACCTCAAGCAAACTTGTGGCATTTCTACTGTCTGACTTTCTAGGATTAAAAACTCTACTTACTTGCCCACTCAAAACCTTCTCATGGCCCCTATGTCTTTGCTCATCTCCTACCACGCCCCGCACTCCAGCCCCAAGCTCAGTGGCCCCTTGCCTGCCTCAGGCGTGCCTCATGGGCTGACTTTCCACATGCCCTTCCAACAGGTAGCCCTGTGGCTCACCCTCCCCCACCCCCCACCACTGTCAGGACAGTCTGAATTACCAGGATTTGTCAGAAATGCCTTCCCTGATTGCTATATAAAATAACAACCCGTCCCCATGCACCCTGGCCTTGCTGGGCACTTACACACACCCTAGTACTTCATACCATCTGACATACAGTATTTACTTGTTCATTTATTGTTTGCCCTCCCTTCCCTGGGTCATAAACCCCAAGAAGACAAGAGATTTTGTCCATTTTCTTATTGCTATATCCTCAGGGCCTAAAGTTGGTCCTGCCCATAGTAGATGCTCAATTAACGTTTGTTCCTGTATCTCCATCAGAGCTTCCGTCTCTCCTCTGTCAAGCCTTCTCTTCTCCTCCTCCCCCTGGCATGGGTCTCACCTCGGCTGGGTGACCGGCCAGGAGAATGGAGGGGTGATCTATTTTTGCACAGGGATGAAGGGAAATGGCTGGGAAGTCATTTACTTTGCTGCTGCCGCCGTGGCTTGCCCTGGATCAGCACCCCCCCTCCTTGCCCCTGGTTTGGTGAGGTCTTTGGAAGAAGTCTCTGGCACCATGAACAGTGTACCATTCCCTGGAATCAGGCAGTGACTTTTCACTTGGTGTCTCCTGAGACCCCGTTCACCCTCACTCGAGAACATAGCACACAGTCTCGTTCTGTGGCCTTGGCAGGCCGGCCTTGGGAACAGTTTCCTTTAAGATGGCTCTAGCAGAGGGCAGTATAGCCTGGTGGGTCAGAGCAGGGCTCTGATGCTCTGTAGCTCTGACCTCAGGAAAGTCCCCTCACCTCTCTGGGCCTTAGTCACCTTGTCCATAAAATGGGGTTAATAGTAGTATCCTGCTAGAGGGATGTTTAAATGAGCTGACATGTGTCAGGTCCTTAAAAAGGAGCCTGGCCCATAGGAAGTGCTCGGTAAAAGGTAGCCGTGGTTAGTGTCCCTTCTGCCCTCCATGACGTCGACTCTTCCCTTGGTAAGCAGAGGGCCCTGCCCCTCTCCCCCTCCATTCAACCTTCTGGAGCCCTTTCTACTGCCTCTGCCCACAGGCCAGACTCATTCCCAGCCCCTGCCATAGCCCCAGAAATACATGTCTCACTCACCTGAGGATTTTCTTGAACCTTCTCAAGTGGCCACAGCGTCCCTGGGTTCACTGAGCCCCTCCCCTGGACCTTGGGGAGACACAGATTTCAGACACACACAGAGACCCCACAGAGTGTTCACTCTCTTAGTGAGACCTTCACACTGTGGCCTCTTCAAACATCTGTGCTGCTTTGGCCCAGGCTGGAGCTGGTAGCAGGCTTGGGGCCTCAGGGCCAGTGCCCCTCACCCCTTAGCCAGCCCCACGCGGAGAGTCTGGTGCCCCCTCTGAGGGCGGGGAGCTCCTTGTCCCTGTGACTCTCACCCTTTGGGCTTCACAAGAAATTCCGAGACCATGGGGGAAAATCTTGTTTTGTACCCAGTCATAATAAATATAGGGTGTTCAAAATTCCTAGGGCATATAATGATCTGGTTCAAACCTTCATGTAGCTACACTGAAACCAAGACCCAGAAAGATGATTGACCCATAAGCCCACCGCTAGTCAGGGGTGTCCCCACCAGTACTTTGTATGCTGCTTCTTGGGGAGAAATTGCAGTCCTGTCATTAGACACAACCCTGCCTTTACTTAGCTGAGTCTCTAGGGCCCAACCATGCCCTTGGGAATGCATCCAGAGCAGGAGATTAACTGGAGGCTGGGCAGGGTTCACAGACTCCCTTAGGCCTGTTTCCCAGTGACCTGCCCAATGGGGACCCAGCTAGGGCCCTCCCTGCCATCTGGCCCCATGAGGTGAGGCTCCGACCCATACTGCTTGCTTGGGAAGATATCCACTGAGTGGCCCCCTGTCCTTCCAAACAGCCCCAGACCCTCCCAGGCAGTCTATGGTGGAGGCTGATTCTATAGGGGAGGAAAGGAGAAGGTCAGGTCTTGGGGACGTGCCCTGTCTGTGCAGTTGTGGCGACGGAAACCTCAGACCTTTCTGGGAAAGAAGGTCATAGGCTGCAAGGGGAAGGTCTTCGGCCTGTTCTCATGGTGGGGGACACAGGACTGGAAAGAGAGACCAAGGTGCCTCCCCGTTGTTTAGAGGGGCTTACATTCAAAATGCGGGGTTAGGAGGTTAACAGAAGGATTTTCCTCTCACCGTAGTCCAAGCTCTCCCCTTTTGTAAGGAGGAGAGATCTAGAACTTGTCAGAACCATGTCCGCGGTCTCTTGTCCTGAGGAGGGTCTGCTCCTTCCCTGCTTGTGTTTATGAAAACTATACTATCTCCCTCCTGCCTCCTTTATGATTGCTTTGGGGGGGGGGGTGTTAATCAAAACTGTCAATGATTTTTTTCTGCCAGTTTGTGACATGATTTCCAGTCCTTTAACTGTCTGTCGGCTCTATTTTATTGTTTCCTTCACAATGAACTTTTTAATGAGAAAATCTGGTGGCTTTGGAACCTGACAGCAGTCTCCCAACTTGAAAACCCTGTTTCCCCTGCTCCCTCCTGCATGCCCCCCACCTGGCCCTCCACTCATAAACGCCGGTCCCCAGAGTGGACATCACTCAGGATGGAGACCATAGCATAACCTGAAAACTGAACAGTTCAATGCAGTTTGCATTTTACCAGGAGGAGATATTGATAAGGTACAGCGTGAAGTGGCCAGCTGAGAGTCTGCGGGCTAGTTTCGGGCTGGGCTGCTGGTGGAAGAGGGTTGAGAGCAGACGTGCAGAGGGCCATCGCTGACCTTTACACCTGACCAGAGGCGCTGTCCGTGGTCTGACCTCTGCCCAGAGCTGGGGGACTGGGACTCACAGCCAGGCCTAACCTTACAGTGACCATATTGTGGACACGTTTCTTCCCACAAGTCTAGCCACAGACTGGGACCCAGGCCCAGAGAACAAGAAGACCCCTGCCTGGCTGAGGGGGGTTTTAGTCATGGTGTTTGGAGCCATGGGGGAGAGAAAGAGAGAGAGAGAGTGTGTGTGTGTGTGTAGAGCAGCACAGGAAGGAGATAGACTGTCCATCTGCATCTGTTATTATAAAAGGCAACTTGTGCTGTTCTAGGTCCTTCACATATATCGACTCTTTAAATCGGTGTGACAACCTTGTGAGGGAGTGGCTGCTATTTTCCTTATCTAATAAATGGAAACCCGAGGCACAGAACAGGCAATAACTTACCCAAGGTCACACAGCAAGGCAACAGCGCAGGCAGGATTTGAGCCCAGGCAGCCGACTCTGGCATCTGTCATCTTAGCGGCTCCCCTGGCTGCCTGAGGAGATTCTGGTCCTGCCACAAATCTGTACACACCTCATCCCTAAAGGGCAAGAGGCCAGAGCAGATTGACCCCTTTTTATATATGCAGAAATGCAGGCTCAGGGAGGTCATCCAATCTGCCCAGAGTCACACGGGAGGCAGCGGTGGAAAGACTTAGAACACCAGGCAGGGGAGATGGAAAGCACTATTTCTCTGAGGCCCTCGTGAGGGTCCTCTTTCTCTTGGACCACTCACCCAGCACTCTGTGAGTGTGATGGTCTGTCATCCTACAGAAGAAGCGGGGGAGCTGGCTAGGGACCTCGTGGAGGAACGGGGGTCCTGAATCTGTAGTGGGATATCTGGGGTGAGATGACGTGCGGGGACATTACCCACGTGAAGTGCTCAGCACAGATCTCGTTACCAGGACACAGCGTCATGCCATCTGAGGGACCCAGTGCATAGAGAGGAACGAGACAGGCCCATCTGGTCCATCAAAAATGTCTCTACACCTAGAACCCCCTTACTTTGCCATAGAATGAGGCTACTGATTCATCCTCACCCCTGAACCAAGAACCCCAAATTCTCCAGGAGTGGCGGCACCCCAGTGCCCACCTGCGGGCCCCCAGTCCCTGGAGAAAGGTGCCCCGGCTCTGTGCCAGGCACGCAGGTGGGGGTGAGGCAGGAAGGGGATGGGGCTGACTGATGTCCTCACAAGAATACAATAAGGTACACAGAAGACGTGGACAAGTATTGACAAAGGAAATTGCACTGGAGGCAAGCCCTGCTCTCACTTCTCCTGCACAGACGCTTCTGTTTAGGGCTTGCAAGTTTTGGTGGGGCGGGGGTGCGCGGGGTGTGTGGGGTGGCTTGCAGGAAACCCACCCCACGGGTGAGACCGAAGGAAAGGTGGGACTTTGTAGGAAGAAAGTGGAGGATGTGCTTCTAATTGAATCCATTTGCTGGCCCCGTCTTCCCAGGGCAGGGCTAACCTGCACGTGTGGATGGAAATAAGGAGATAAATAAATGGACACGCCAAGTTCCAGGGCAGCCTAAAAGGTTGGGGAATGAATCGATGTTCTCCCCAGGCAGCTGTTCGGAATGAAGTGTAATAGTTAATAAAGGCTGATTGTGCACACACAGCTGGGGCCAGCAAACAGAGCAAGCCCAGGCCCGGGAGGCTCATCCTTTTCCTGAACCACCCCCTCCCCACCCCCCACCCCCCCCAGTCGTGATCACAGGCTGATTAAATCAGACTTCTCGGCAGCGGATCCAATTAGGGGGTGCGGGAGGCTTGGATGTTACCAATGACTGCACAGAGCATGTCAAGTAATCCTTAATCTCTCTGATTTGCTTTCCTGGGCACGGGGTGCAGCGTGGGGGTAGAGTGAGAACAGGGGACAGACTCCAGAGGGAAGTGGAGCATCCGGCCGGCCGCTGGCCTCGGCCTAGCAGTGAGAGCTTGGGATCCGCCCTGGTGGGAAGCGCTCTCTTAGGCATCTTGGGAAGAGAGGGAGACAAGGAGGCGGGGTTCTTGCCCCAGGGGAGCTGACCGCTGCCGGCTGTAGTCCGTACAGGGAGGGCTCAGGAAGGTGCTTAACATAAACAGAAACACCAGCACAGATCTTACAAAAGCAGAGGATAATCAGAAATCATTGATATTTGGCTTTGGAATGTATTGATTTTCATCCCAGAAGATTTACCTATCTAATTCCGCTCAGCTTAAGCAAGTAATAAAAACGTGTTTGCCTTCCTTGATCACATTTAGACCGGCAGCAAGGGGCAAGGGGATTCGAGTCCCACTGGCCAGCTGGAGGAAGGTACTTGGACTTTTTCACTCATCTACAGGGAGCCTCAGAAACGGGTGATGTAACTGTCCCAGGAGAGGGACAAGCCCCACAGAACACAACTGGTCAAGAGAGACTAGACGTGGGCAGGCAGTCTGGGGTGGCTTCCTGGAGGAGTTGCCACCTAATTTGGGGAACAAGTATGAAAACTTACAGCCCATCCAAGTGCTTTCTTTTCCTCTTTTCCAGTTCCCACCTCCACACATAGGGAAGCACAAGCAGCATTTGTCTCTGTACCTGGCCTCAGAGGCAACCCACCCTGCATGGACGATTGCCCTAGACTATCACATCTCAGGTCTTTTAAAGATTTTTTTTTTAATTTATTTATTTGACAGAGAGAGATCACAAGTAGGCAGAGAGGCAGGCAGAGAGAGAGGGGGAAGCAGGCTCCCTGCTGAGCAGAGAGCCCGACGTGGGGCTCGATCCCAGGACCCTGGGATCATGACCTGAGCCGAAGGCAGCGGCTTAACCCACTGAGCCACCCAGGCACCCCACATCTCAGGTCTTTAAATCCATTCAGCAGATACATCAGGCTTATAGTGATGCTCAAATTAAGGACCGCAGGAGAAGCATCGGACAGAGCTGAGAATGGTAAAGATACAGACTGTAGAAGAAACAGAGCAGAACATGTGTGTCTCTACAGTGCTTATGTCCACTCCTGGACACCCGTGGGCTTGTCCCCGAGCCGCTGCACCTACCGTTCCAGAAGCCATTCCACGTGCGGGTGCTCAGGGTGGGCTTCCCGTATGATGGCCAAGCCTCCTCCTCTGAGCGGTCTTCCTGCCGACGTGGCCAGAGGGCCGTGATGTAGAAGGTGTTTCCATGAATCTCTGCGTTAATGGACAAGGCCTGTGGGGGGAGGGGTTGGGGGGAGTGAGGAAGACCCTAGTGAGTTCCCTAAGGGAAAGGCTGCTGGCAAAGCATCTGTGATGTTGCTACTTTGCGCCCAAATTGTACAACAGAGACTTTAAGGGCGCTGGACCAGGAGGCAAGAGGCCTGGAGGTAGTCCTTGCTTTGACATGAACCCGCTGTTTCCTCAGGCCAGTCCCTAAACCTCTGGGAGCCCTGCTTTCCCTCTCATTAAATGAGGGAGCCAAACTGGGTGGCCCTGAGCTTCTTTTGACTCTAAAGACTGTGATGCTGTCAGATGCCACTCTCCCTCTCTCTTCCTCTCCCTCTTGCCTCTCTCCCCCTCCTCTCTCTCTAACTCCAACACTGTGGCCACAGGGTTTCTATTTTTATTTCCTTTCATGTTCCAGGATCTGAGCTTTGCTTTTGACTGACTGTAGGTATAATAGAATTTGTACTTTCCCCCAAATTTAATTACTAGCAGTAAATGATCAATCAATCCATTGATTAACTACTTATTGATTCCCCCTGACATGGCTCTGAGACAGTTAGGCTGCATTTGGAACACAATCCTTTGGTAATTGGCTTATCCTGCTGGGTGTACAGCCTCTGTTAAAAGGCATTTGGGTCTTGGTAAATGGCCTTTTATCTAAGTATTTATTTCTCAGATCTCAGAACTGCTGTTGGGAGACATTTTATGTATGCGCTGGGGTTAGCAGGTAAGCCCTGAGATGTAAATATAGATTCTGCTTGGCCCCCTGACATCCAAAGCAAGAGATGTAGCCCTTTAACTGAGGGTCCCAGGGTAAGTCCTTAACTGAGGGTCCCTGGATGAGTCCTTTCACCTCAGTGTGCCTCTGGTGGCTGCTCTATAAAAGGAGGCCTTAGGGCTCCAGGATCTCTAAGGGCTCAAACTCCTTAACTCTGATTTTCACTCTCTGTTTCACAAACAGTCCAGCTTAGAGACATGGGAGATTTGCATATCAAACACAGCTACAGGTACAGGTTGCCCAGGCTGCATCCCTCTCCTGGGAAGATGTGGACTGGCTTGGTGCTTTGAAGTTTAGCGTTAAGTGCATTCCTTATGCTGGGGACCAGCCACAGGGAACTGGCCTCACAGTTTCCAAATGTACACCTCTTTCAAGGTGCAGGCTGCTCTCAGCTGTCCATGTGGATGTGAGCATGGAAAAAGGCATTCTGGTCCCACTTCCTCTGCCACCCAGGCCCTTTGGGATCCTTCCCTTCTGTCTAGTTATTGCGTGCCCAGGAACGCAAATTCATTTCACCGTCAACAACAGCCAAGCGACACCAGGGGATGGGTCTGTTCCTTCCCTCCCTGTGCATCTGCCCAAACCCTTAATGGATTTTAACGTCAAGAAGAAAGGACCTTTGCAGTATCTCTTGGTTTCCAAGTTTAAGTTGTGGAAGTTAACTGGAACACACTGGAAATAGGAACAAGATGGTGCTCAGGCAGAGAGGTGTGAAGTTTGTTCTGTCCTGAGAGTTGGCAGATGCCCTAAGGAGGGGTCGCCGCTTCTCACTGGATGACCACGGTGACCTCTGACCGCAGGCTCTGTGGAGTCCTCTCTCTGGTCCCCTCCAAACTGTGGCCAGAGCCACTTTGCGCAGTAAGAATCTGAGCCTGTCACTCCCCTTTTAAAACCTTTGTTCAAAAGGTCTCTGGGCTCCAAGGTCAAGTCCAAACTACTTGCCAAGACATACAAAGCCTGTCCTGATCCACCCAAACTTGCCGCTTGCCTCCTGCCTGCCTCCCTCCCTTCCTGCTGTGCACTTAGTAGGTAATTGGTACTTCCTGGCATGAATAAGTCGGTGAATGGTGGGTTTGGTCTTGAGTAATAGGAAGGAGTAGCACGCAGAGCGTATGAAAATTAGAGGGAGTGAAAGGTGTCAGAACTGCTGTCTTAATTTCTCCCCCATCCTCCATCAAAGGCAGACAAAGGTACATGAAGACTTAGAGCCTGAAGGGCTCCCTCCTTTCAAGAGAGTCTAGGATCATAGTGTTGGCTGGGTCACCAGCCACAGCCTCATGCTTCCGTTGTTCACTCCAGAAGCCAC
Source organism: Mustela lutreola (assembly GCF_030435805.1). Taxonomy (NCBI): domain Eukaryota; kingdom Metazoa; phylum Chordata; class Mammalia; order Carnivora; family Mustelidae; genus Mustela; species Mustela lutreola. Next base: position 189,098,660 of record NC_081290.1, on the reverse strand, counting down.
CCTGGGATCCCGAGGACCTGGTGGTCTGACCCTTGACACTCTCTGACCCCATTTCATGCCACAGTCCCCTTGCTCTTTGAGCTAGAGCCAAAGGACCTCAATTTCTCAGACAAACCAGGGTCTTTTAAGACCACCTTCACCCCAGGGCCTTTATGCTATTCTGCCTGGAAAGCCCTTCCCCCACACCTTGCACATTTGGTTCCATCTCATTCTTCTGGTCCCAGTATAAATGTGTGTTTCCCAACCCTGTTTAAAGTAGCCACTGTCCATTGTCATCCGTCTCTCTGCCTTCCTGGTTTCTGCCCTAAAACTCTCACCTTTGTTGTCTTTTTTTTTTTTTTTCTAATGTCTCTGTTTAGGCCACAAGCTCCCTTAGCCCAGTATGTCCATCTGTCTGTCAGTCTTAGGCACTGGGATTTCTCCAGGGCCTAAAACAGTGCTTGGAATGAAGAATGTGCTTTAAATAATTGTTGAATGAATGAGCCCACATAGGAGGCCTGGACCAGGAGGAGCCACGTCAGCCCAGGCCTCCTCGGTCTCTCCCCATCACTCAGCTCGGGCAGATGGGGACCTGAAAGGTCTCCTGAGGGCAGGATGCCACAGTCGGCCACGTGAGACAGAGCTTCCTCAGAGCCAGCCTGAGGGCCCGGCCCCGGCCATCTGCCCAGGCTGGTGCCCGCCCAGGCCAGTGCTGCCAGCCCATTGAAGCTGCCCTTCAGAGAAGGTTTTGTCTTTGAGGGCCCCCCCCCCCCTGCACTTCCCAGCGGGGAGCCCTTTGGCTTTCTTCTTTTATGGGGAATTTTTATTGCCGGATTGACTGTAATTGTCAGATTTGCATGTGGTGCACCTGCAGCTAGGGGGCCTGGGGGCACCTAGGCCTTTGGAAATCAATAGGAATAAACAAACAAATATATTCATAGGAGGGAGACTGGAGAGGAGGGGCTGCTTGAGAGGAAGGGAGAAAACAAAGTGCCAGCCTTACCCGTCTGGAGCAGAGGCCCCTTCCCCTCCCCCGCCGCCACCCCCATCATGCCGACGCCAAGCTCTGTGCCGAAGTGCCCGCCTCCTATCACCACAGTGAAACGGAAACTGTAATTTCAGTGCTAGCCTGAATGGGTTCATTTCTTTTTATTAACTCCAGCATTGGGGTTTGAGGCGAGTTGGCTATTGTTTGAGCCACGCTGTTCTATCCACGCCCCATGCCTTGAAGCTGCAGGAACAGCCGGCAGGAGATGGCATGGAGCTGGCGGCAAGAGTGGCTGCCGTGAGACCAGGTCTCGTTGCGGTCCGATGGAAACCAGGAGCAGAGCAGTGGAGGGAGGGCAGGGAGGGTCCAACTCTCTCTGCCTAGAGCCCAGTCTGTGCAGGGATGGGCCCCGGCATCTTCTTGGGTGCACCTGCTAGGGTCCTCCAGTCAGGCAGGGACCTGGCTGACCTCCTAGGTAGCCCCTGGGCTCTAGATCATGAGGCAGAAGATGCCCAGCCACACACTGGACTGTTTAAAGGGAGCTGTCACACATCTGCATGTGTGAGCTGGTCCTGAGAGTTTGCCCCAGGCTCGTGAGCATTCCAGCAGCTGGAGGGCAGGCGGCAGGGGCAGGATGAGCGGGTCCCAGGGGATCTGTAGACCGGAAAGCAGTCAGCAGAGAGGTATGAAGCATGAGGGCAGGAATCATGCAGCCTTAACTAACCTCTTTGGGTCTCCGTTTCCTCATCTGGATTTTCCACTCCCATGAGGACAGCTGTCTGTCCTATTTGTACTGTCTTTCTGCTGCCCTGTCTTACAGATAGTAGAAGCAGTAAAATATTTTCAAAGGAACGACTAAATGACAAATGAAAGAAAGAACGTCGAGATAATAATGTATACCCCCAGGGTTGTTGTCGGGATAAACGAGACAATGTGTATAAAACCCTTGGCGTGGACGGGAAGATGATGAGCTTATGCTCACAGTGGCCACCTTGTTCGCGCCGGGGTCAGACACCCACACCAGTAACAGATCTTCCGGCACTAGATCTCATCGCCCTTCTTCTCCGGAAAGTGATTAAAAAAAAAACAAATAGGACTTTCATGTGTTTAGATCCTGGATGGGAAGAAGTGCTGGGGAACAAATCAGTGGGAAGCCGCGTCTCCTCCTGCAAACAAGAGGGACAACGGCAAAGGCGGAAAAGTGCACCAAGTGGGGGGCGGAAGCGCCCAGCTCAAGGGACAGTTGCGCAGGCGTCGGTCCGTGCGGCTCTGGAGGTGCCCAGCAGACCCGTGGCCAGGAGCGGACGCGGAGGCTGCTGGCTCAGCTAAAGCAAAGCCGGGATGAATGGGGATACAGAGCTCTGCTGTCATGCGTCCGTGGGCCTGTTCTTTCCAAGAGAGCTGGAGGCCTTCGAGAATGTCAGGTCTCCCTTACTGCACCATGTTTTCTCATTAGCATGTACAGCGGGCCACTGGGAAAGAGTTCTGTGAAGCCTGTGAGTATTCATGACGCTTGCCAAAGGAAAAGGGGCTGAGCCACCTTTATGGAATATCCATTAAGGGCCAGGCATTGTGCTGGGCACTTCGTTTTTATCACTGAGATGAAATTCACTTAAAGTGCTAGACACTTGTCACACATGACCTTCTTGCTCTAAAATAGCCATGGAAGGTGGTTGTAGGGATCCCCTGTTCTGCAGAAAGGGAAGGTAAGCCTCTGATCGTGTGACTTGCTTCAAGTCACACAGCAGGGATGTGTCACAAGGGACATCAGAACAGATTTCTCTGAATCCAAAGTCCCTTCACACAATTAGCAAGTGTACTTACTTATGTAAACTGGAATAAATGAACATATCAGCTCATCAAGCCTGTCACCCGTCAAGTGCAACCTTGAGTATCACTGTTGTAGATCTGGCCCCCAGAGGACCCTGGCCTCTGGTTCTCTGCAAGCCTGGCTTCACGTAGGCCCCTCAGCTATGTGCCTAGAGAACCCTGTTTTCCTGTCCGCCGCCTGGCTCGCTTCCCTCTGTCCTCTCCCCTTGCATCCTGGAGCCGCACCCCCTGTCTCCGGAGGACTAGCCCCTCTGTTCTGGTCTCCTCCTGGCCACTGGGAGCCATAGCATTTTCCAGGGTGCACTGTTGTGTATCAAATGTCTGGTGTTCGTGCTGAGCGCAGGCTCACTCTACTTGTTATAGCTCAGTGGAAACGCGGGTGCTCTTTGGCAGAGCAGGGGAGGAATAAATGTTTCAGTCATGCTATAAATAATGTAGCGGGGAAAGATGTTGCGAAAGTGGTGCTCTGGGTTTTGCCAGGAGGTATGTTTTCCTTCTTCCTTTCTTTTCTTTTTTTTTTTTTTCTTTTACCTTCTTCCCCCAGCCCCTCCTTGATTCAGGCCGATCCAGAACGCCTTCCACCAGGGATCAGAAGAAACAACTCTGCTCCTAGGGAAGGGGAAGATTAAACTGTTGAAACAAAACAAATCAATCCTTGTAGGAAAAGGGCAGGGAGGAGGGGAGAGTCTGGCCAGATGAGGGGCTTGCCAGTGATATGGGGACTGGAAGAGAGGGAACATTCTGAAAGAGCCAGGTTTCATTCATTCTGATGTGGCAGGAGTGAAGCAGGAACACGGAGGACAGGGAGAGATGCTCGGAAAAGGAGGGGTGGGATGAAAGTCTAGCCCCTTCTTGTTTCTCCCAGCTCAGCAAGTGAGAGAGCTCATGGGGGGGGAGCCTGGCTGCTTGCAGGCCTGGAGCAGCGTCAGAGGAAATGACAGGGAGCAACCCTGAGAGGGAGGGAGGGTCCCAGGAGCCAGGCTGGGTAGCCCAAGCAGTAGAACCAGAAACGCAGCCCAAATCATGGGCAAGGTAGGAACCAAAGACTGAATGAACCCAGGTAGGAGGACCAGGTGGAGCCATTTACAGGAAGGGCAGTTGCAAGCCCAGAAGCACGGAGGACGTGGGCCAGCTCCCAGGACTGAGGTGTGGTGGCAGGGGTCTCAGAGACCAGCTTGGCCGTGGAATGTATTGCTTGGTGATGGGCTCAGGCCAAAAGAGGCCTTTCTTTTCTTCCCGCTTTCTGGGCCTCAGAGTTTTCCAGGGTTCGGCTAGATGAGATGGAGGTCTCTTCTGTCCCTTCTGTCTCCAGGGCCAAATGGATATGGGAAACCAAGGGCAGTGGCAGCTCTGATGGGGCCGATGATCAAGGAACCAGAAGACCCTATAGCTTCTTATCGCGGGTCTACATTTCTTTAAGTGTGTCCTCGTAAGCCCAGGTGTAGGAATCATCTGGAGCTTATTTTATTTGTTTTGTTTTAGTTTGGCTTGGTTTTTTGAGAGGGGGGGTAGAGACAAGAGGGAGAGAATCTTAAGCAGGTTCCATGCCCAGCACAGAGCCTGATATGGGGCTTGATCTCACGCCTTTGAGATCGTGACCTGAGCCAAAATCAAGAGTCAGATTCTTACCTGACTGAGCCACCCAGGCACCCCAAGGGAACTTATTTCTTGTCTCTGTTCTAGAGGAGCAGAATCCAAATTCTGGGTGGGACCCAAGAAATTGCCCTTTTAAATAAGAACCAGGGGTGACTCCCAATTACATGACTTTTAGTAACCCCTAGTAGGGGCTACATTTGGTGCCTTTGGTTGGAAAAAGGTTTGCTAGAGAAGGTCTCTACCAGCTACTTGAATGCTGAATCCCCCGTGTAATTTTTTTTTAAGATTTTATTTATTTATTTGACAGATCACAAGTAGGCAGAGACACAGGCAAAGAGAAAGGAAGGGAAGCAGCCTCCCTGCTGAGCAAAGAGCCTGATGCAGGGCTTGATCCCAGGACCCTGAAATCATAATCTGAGCCAAAGGCAGAGGTTTTAACCCACTGAGCCACCCAAGAGCCCCTCCTGTGTAATTTTTTTTTTAAAGATTTTATTTATTAATTTGACAGACAGATCACAAGTAGGCAGAGACGCAGACAGAGAGAGGAGGAAGCAGGCTCCCCACTGAGCAGAGAGCCTGATGCAGGGCTCGATCCTAGGACCCTGAGATCATGACCTGAGCTGAAGGCAGAGGCTCTAACCCACTGAGTCACCCTGGCACCCCCTGTGTAATTTTTTAAAAAGGATTTATTTATTTGAGAGAGAGAACACACACACACATGAGTCTGCGAGGGCAGAGAGAGAGGAAGAGAGAGAGAATCCTCTGTAGATTCCCCACTGAGCCTGGAGCCCCACGCAGGACTCAATCCCACAACCCATGATCTGAGCTGAAATCAGGAGTTGACGCTCAATTGACAAGCCACCCAGGCTCCCCACCCCTGTGTAATTTCATGTTATGCATTCAACAACCTGAAAACATCGATTGGGCATCTACTGGGTACAAGGCGCGATGGCGGGGTCTGTTGCCTTGAATCACAGAGTCTTAGAGTAGAAGGGACCTCAGAGCCCATCTGCCACACAGAAGAAGCAAGCCTCTTCCGTGGCTTCCTTGACCAATTGTCATTCATGAACTCACTACTGTGTGAGATGGCCAAGTCCATGGCTGGCTGGATTGCAGATCCTGATTCTGCCTCCAGGCACATGGGCCAAATCTGCTTCGTCTTCTCCATGACAGCCCTTCAGATTTTGAAGCAGGCTGTCATGTTCCCTTGAAGTCTCTTTTCTAGGCTAAAAAATACCAGTTCCATGAAAGGAAGAGCTTGCCCAGACCTGTCATCCTTCTGGTTTCCTGTTTTTGGGTACTGAAGTTTGTAATTGGCCTCTTTAAAAGTGGTGCCTTATTCCTGGAAGGAGGTTGACCAGCATAAGGAAGGACTAAGATAACCCCCCTCTCCTTTTTCTGGACACAGACCAACCTTTCCCTGGAAGATGGCCTTTACCAGAAAGGAGGTTGTCCCCCCACACACACACATTCCCAGGACAGCCTTTGGGGAGAGAAGGCCTTCCAAGAAAGGCAAGACCCAGGTGCATACAGGCCACTCCAAGCCTTTCCCACTCCCTGATGCCGAGACCTTACTTGCCCAGAGTATGTGGATCACTGTTTGACTTTGGAGGAAGTGTTTGCCCGGCTCCAGCCAGCAAGTGGGTCCCAACCACAGAGTGTGCTGGAAGGCATTAAGCTTCTGGTTCACAGGTTGTCACTCATCTTCACAGGCCCTGTCTCCATAACCATCGGACATCCTTAGATCCTCCCCTCCAGCAAGGCAGCCCCAGGAGGAAGCTGCCCATTAGGGAAAGAAAGGGGAGAAAAATACCCTGGATGCAGACAAGCCCCAGAGGGACTCCCCCCCGGATGGTGCTCTGTTGCCTTGGCCTTAGGAAGGGATGCAGGAGAGGAGACCCGGGAGGGCCAGGTGGCGGGCAAGGAAGATGATATGAGCAGTGGCATTTGGACTGATTGGAGGGGAAAGAGTCTGGGGCTAGGGCGGCTTCATTAGAATAATTGTATCCTTCCCCTGCAGTTACGACCTTGCAAAATGTAACTTGATGCTTGTAACGAGCCATAATTAGACAATCACCAAAAGTTGTAGTGAGGAGAGCGAAGGCAAAACCCAGCCAGCGATGGTATTCGCTGTGGGCACGCACCTGTTGTACGCTCCTTTCCCTCTTCCCCTGAATAGAAGCGCTGGGGGAGGGTCTCCCGTTGCCATGGCGACCTCCCCAGCCACTCTTTGGTGGCTTGGCCAGGGTCTGTGGTCTTGTGAGGCCCCTCTCCAGGGTTCCCAGCCCTTGGATTTCCTACTGCTCTTTTTGGGTCGAGTCCCAGGACCATCAGCCCTAAGAAGATTGGGCATAATGCTAGGATTCTGGGTCCCCAAGAAGAAAAGTCCAGGGGCCAGGACATTGCAGCATGCCTCATCCCTGAAAAACTGACCAAACATTTTTGTCAGTGTTTCTGAGAAAGAGCAAGACTGGTGCCCAAAATGGCACAGCTGGGTAGTGACTATTAACAAAATATATTATCTCTTGTGTGCTGTTCGTCTCCTTATAAGAGCAGGATCCCTAACTCAAAGGAAGCCCCAGCAATGGGATTTTATATACCATGTATACATC